>NC_048539.1:8603295-8928967 GCF_902806685.2 Maniola hyperantus | reverse complement strand
TTAAAATAACGACTAAAATCATACTTTTAACCTGAAATTTGACACGAAAAGTAAAAATGGCGCGTGAGGAGTTAATTTTTACGAGTTATACACATCAATTTAGTTAAATAGAAATGAAAATCTTCACTGTTTATTATCAAAATTCAAACAGTTAGAATGCATATCCTGACCTGTTGAATATTGCATCATCTTGTGTCGCTTCATTATAACTAATTACAGATCGCGCGGCGAGAGTTTGGCTTTGACCTTCGGGTGGAGGGGATTACTGCGCATGGGTACTGTCACGCACACAATACTTTTCCTTTTTTATGTACCAGGTTGGATATTTGAGTGGGTCAAAATTCATGTACAGTGGTAATAATGCTAGAAAATAATACGAAATAGATAAACTTCTTCATTTATTAAAACTATTGATAGTTATTTTACTTATATAAAATGTTTATTTCCTTTTAAAGTTTACAGAGACAGCGATGAAAATTCTAAATAATTGTTTTTTAATAAAATTATTTATTCCAAGATACATGTAAAATTGGTACATACAAACAATAGAAAACTTAAAATAATTATTAAATACAAAAGTTAACATTAAAAAAAAGTCTTAGCAGCAGTGCTATTCAGATTCTTATATAATAAACAATTAACGAAAATAGCAATTCACTTGTGAACGTGATTGTACAAACAGAGGCAGGGAACGACTGGAGCAGTGGAGCGCCAATCAGAGCACCGCGTGCGCCTACACACCCGCCCCGCACCCCACTAATTGCCCGTTGATACCCAATTTCTGATTTCTGCGCAATAACGGTCAAAGCCAAACTCTCGCCGCGCGTACTGTACACTTATTATGAGTGTTATTGTAATCATAGATTTTCTGTCAATTGTTCCTCGTACAAGATAATTCGGTAAAAGAGAATTCACTTCGCTTCTACCTATCGTATTCTTGCGAGTAGATAAATTGTTATTTATGCTGTTTTGTGTTAACAGTTTGCTCACTTCGAATATTTTGACCGAAAAAGAAAATGACATCAGTTACCTACCTGTTGCTAAAAAAAATTATGGCTGCCTTAATAAAATGCTCGAGATAAAAATTATGATTGGTTCACACAAATTACTTAGGTAAATCATTTTCTATTCGATCACTTAAGACCTGTCAATAAGCGCTTATAACTTTCAGCATTCACTCTTATTATAAAGTATTTTTATATTCAGTTGTTTGAATAAGTTAATTTTACGATTATTATACGTTGTTTATTGCTAGGTCTATTAATTCATTTCTTTTCATGAATACTTTCACCAATAAAAGAGTCGTCATATTGGATGTGGTGGGGTCATTATACATTATTTTTCACGCCAAAATAAGATTAGTGAGCACTATAACAATATTTTCAACAACTTTTAATATGTTATTATTTTTCTGAGTTCTGATTCATATTATGCACTTTTTGTACTGCACATGTTTGAAAAACAGCAGAGGGAGTCTCAAAATAATAAAAGACAATCGGATGTTGACGAAGCCGTTCTGCTGAAGGATTGGGACTTCGCCAGATTTTTCCCTTCGAGAAATAATGATAACAAAGAAGAAAAACAAGATCTCACTAAAGACTCTGAGCACATACGTACCCATCTCCAACGCCAGTCCCGAATTGAAATGGAGGATGCGTGGGTTAAATACAAAGCTACAGCCACGCCGCCGGCGCGGCACAAGCAACTCCAAAAACCTAACGAAAAGACTACACAAGAAAAGTTGACCGATATTCTAAAGTACAAAAGAGACCAGGACTCCGAAGTACAGTCTCCTAATAGATTCTTCAGAGCATTCAGGCGTGAGAACTCCGATCTATTTCCACTGTCGAGCACGAGACATTCCGCAATTTATTTTCCTAAGCACGACAACCAAGCGGGCGCGAAACCGCTGAGATCTAGCGGGATCTTCAATCATTCGCGCAAGCAAACCAACAAGCCGCAAACATCGGGCGAGCCCATTCTGACAGATTTTATCAAAATGAACGATAGTTTAAAAATGGCACAGAGAAATGAAATGAAGAAAGTCGAGAAAAAATCTGCGGAGAAGGCCGCAGCTAACAACCCCATCGAGGCTCTGAAGAACGTCGCCGTTCTGCTGCGGCAGGACAGCAGTCCGAGCCGCGACAGCGCGGCGGGCTCGCCCGACGTCGCCGCGGACGCGCCGCCGCGCCCGCGCAGGGAAAAGACCGAGTCTGATATCGTATTCCGAAGAAGTTCCCTATTTAACCGGCACACAGAGCTCATATCGAGTGGGCAGGAAGCGGTAATCGCACAGGATCAGGTAATTGCTCACTGCTCGGGATAGTTTGATTAATATTTTTACTTACGTTTGGTATGAGGGTTCTAATCTGTTATTACCTAACCTAGTTGTATGACTAACATTGGCGATGCTGTATTGTACGCATACATTGAACGTCCCGTACGTGGTTTTGTAGCCATTGGGTGTGACTTTGGTGGAGCGAGTGAGCTGTGTGGGAATGGTTGAGCTTTGAGCATTCGTATTAATGTTGACTGAAAGTTACCGCGTGTATTTTAAAATAGTTTTGAAGCAAAATATTATTACGATTGTATTGTCATGACAGTATATTTGCTCACGCGTCTTACATTTTGGCGTGACAATTTTTTTAATATTTATAAATAATAGTAGTTTTTATTATTATGGGACAATGTAGGGTACATGAAGCTTAGTAAAAGTATATGCAATGGTAAATTATGTAGAAAACTAATTCTATAGTAGATATTTCGTAGCTAGTTTCTTCTAACCGACCAACATAACACGTATACTTACTAACCATAACATTTTCATTTCTGCGCGAATACCGACTTCCTGCCACAAAATTTAAAATGCCCTCTGCGATGAATTGTGCCACAAAAAGATATTTTAACATCAGGAATGACCGCCTAACGACTTGTCACCGAAGCTGCCGAGAACATTCATCATCTGTTATCTGAATGTGTTTTACAGTGCATGTTTATGCTACCGTGTTTGTGTTTGTCACGCTATGCTGTTGCAACGTTAAACCAATAACTAGCCTTTTGACCGATGCCAGGGCACTAGCCACTTCGATGAGAAACCGCGCAAACACATCTGATTTGGACGTACGTTTCTGCGCATTTAATATGTTTATTATATCATGGTCTGCTTATTATTCTAAACCTTTAATGATGTTCAAAACGGAATAGAATATAAAAGCAGATCCTTAATTAAAAAGTCGTGAATATGCTGGCATGAAAAAAATATTTAACGTATTCCTCCAGTGTGTTTGCGTGCGCTACCCGTATTAACATATGATAGACATTTCAGTTGACTGATGAACTTTGTAAAAATATTTAGAATCATTTTTGTATATCAGCTACTGTCGCGGCAAGGTATTTTATGGTAAGTATGAATTGCTATTTTCAGATCTACTTATTTATTATCAAGTTTTGTACACTTTTTGTAATTTTAAGACTTAGAATATTGAATGTCATTTTGTATTCCAAATTAACGTTTATCGCTTTAAACAAATTATTCTTTACTATATTATCCGAATATAAGTAAATGAATTAACTAGTTAAGTAGGTAATAGTAGTGTTTTTATGTTCAACAAAGGATCTTTCTAATCCAAAGTTTTAGTTGTATCTCATTACTAGGCCGAAATCATACTATGTAAAAACAAACTGGTTCACACGCAATTTTAATTGATGCATGCTCGATTACTTACAATTGGTGTCAGGAGAAAATAACTCTAGACCTTGACCCGACGGAATAGGTGATTTATGGATGGACGACTGTCTGCCGCGCAATTGGTTAGCCACTCAACCTTTTGTTTTATGCACTTCTACTGTCATCCAGGACTACCTGACGCCAACAGGATGCTGTTTGACCTGCTCAGCGCAAGACGCGTCGACCCCGGGCGGGTACAAAAGTAAAGTGCGCGCAAAACAAGTAGTCCAATCTGAACACGAGGCGTATGTATGATTGCGCATTGTACAACAAGTCATTTAAAAAAAATACATGAACGCAGAAAACATTACAGATCTAAGATGGGGTTGTGTCCTTAGTGACCATGGTACAACTTCGGATTGGATTACTTTTTTTGCGCGCACTATAATCGAGCAAACTACGATTACAATTGGGTCTTGATGAGAGCCTGCCGTAATATCCATAATCATGGGAACCACGTATATTCTAAATCTGTTTTAATTTTGAACTGTTGTGATTTCGACGAAATGTACGCAGGGTCGATCGAGTGGTAATAACGAAGGCAGCGGCTCACGGACGAGTTCCGTGCTACCGGACTTGCTGAGTCAGGCTGGCCAGCCCACCACCCCGCCGCGACACGACAAGTCCACCAGCGAAGAGGTAACCTCAGTAACCACCCGTTTTACTCGACAAGCCTATTTTGTATACCCGAGTATATATTTCTAGCCTGTCATCTAAACATAGCCTTATATTAAAGATTATCGCCATAAGCTTTCCGCCTATTACATGGGGAACGTAGCTACATAGGATATGCCTAGGTACTCACTAAGTAGCCGGCAGAAAATAATGTACATCGACCTTTAGAAAGAGGTTTCGGCTTCGTAGAGCGTTGTCTCTGTCATCTATACCTATCTGACATGTTGTCGGTCTCAACGACAGAAACAACGCTCTACGAAACCGCTCTCTCTGAAGATTGATGTACAATATTTTTTGCCGGGTACTGTACATTTACGAGCATTCTAATTTCTTTCGTTCCCATTTTTATTTTTCTAATTCTTTACTTTACAATAAAGTTTGCCAAGCATCATTTAAAACTTTTTCTTTCATGTCAATAGTATTAGTAGTTTTGTACTGAAATAAGCAGCTGTGACGGACACACAAATTGACGGACGGACGAAAGGTTCATTTTTACTATTTTGGTACAGGACCCTGAAATCATTTATACGTGAGTGTAGCAAGTCGATCGCAGGCATGGGACGTCCTGTATGTAGTAGGCGGAGACCTTAATGAATTAATTGCAATTTTAAGTAAGCTCATATTTCATTAGGGCAGAATATTATATTGTTGACATATCGAATTCACGATATAGTATCCATTCCACTAAATCAGTGCTTAATTGAAACTAGAGTGTAATGTTCCGCGATTTTTCATATTTTCATATTTATTGCGACTGGGCTCCTACCACTTTTATGCTTATTTTAATGACACGTAAATACGACTGAACACAACGGACTAGAGTCGTTAGTACTATTATATGTATCTTCTGTGCTAGAGTGAACACCGAGTATATGCGAACAAGCAACGTTCCTCGAAGACAAAGCGGCGTCCTATAAAGTTTTATTATCAAAACTTATTCAATTGTGTCTTTTTGTGTGCAGTTAGAATGAATAATATTTTTTCAATGGCATAAAGATACGTACAGACTTGCTCGTTTTTTTACAATCAACGTGTGTGTTCAGACAAAATCGAATAAAAGTGTAAGCAACAAACAATCGACAATTTTTGTCCATCGCCACTGTGGATCGTTTTTGTCCTAAATAATATCAAGGTTAAAATCACATCACTTGTTGATTTATCGATCGTTAATATGCGACAGTGTAACGTTCGATAAAATCGAGTAAATCTTTAAGACGCTAACAGATCTTCTTAAATGTTCTTCTTCTTTTTTTAATTTTTATTATATGTATCCACTACCCTAAGGTTGCCTGGAAGAGATCGTTATTTTAGCGATAAGGCCACCTATTGTACTTGAAAACTTCTTTGTTATATATTTCTATTGTTTTGGTGTACAATAAAGAATACTTTACTTTTTTTATTTTTAAAAAGAACATTAGAGCCATGTTAAAATGACTAATATTCCCCTTTTTCCTCTCCAACTAAGCGTGAAGCTTGTGCTAGGAGTAGGTACGACAATAGTGCACCGGGCGGGGTTTGAACCGTCGACCTTTCGGTTTTCAGTCCACTCCTTTACCAGTTGAGCTATTGAGGCTCTACTTTACTTTTACCTTATCTTATTGATCTTCAAAAACATATCAACGATCGTCAAAAATTGAGCAGATCTGTACCTAGTTTCTATCACAGCATTAGATCGTAAAACTGGTTTCTATGCACTTTGAGACACAATATAATCAGATGTGGTAACAAAATTTTAATGAGCGCAATTCTTCTTCCTTTTGTAAAGTTACTTCTAGCATAAACGAGGTTTACACTCTAAAGGCGACGATATGCACACTTACCTAAATATGAGTGAAAGTGAACACCTTCTAAAAGCAATTCTCAAACCGCTTCATAATAATTCTTTCGAGGTTAATTGGATTAGACACTACGCACTATATTATCGTCACTTTTAATGCAATATATTCTTATATCGAAATTTAATTATTTTTATCATTTACCATTGACTTCCAAATGATCTGATGGTGTTACATTGGTGTTAAAACAGTATTTTATTTAACACCTTTTTCTGACCGACACATTTGCACGCAGTACCTTAATACGGTATTTTACACCAAGCGAGAAAAAATCTAAAAATGTATAAACAAGATATAGCATCAGCAATAAGCAATCAAAAAATATTAATTTCAGCTTATAAAATTATATAATGAATTTTATAATTATCTGTTTTACAAATATCCAAAACGCGTGATACCGTAGCTGCCATGTTAATTCCGACTGTGACGTCACATTGATTGAAATTGTAATGTATTTCACTAAGAAAACACCGTTGCTTACTAATCCGTGTGACGTCATGACAGCTTATGAACCTAAAAAGGTGCCGGGTAGTGTTTTCGCGGCGAAATTTTGAAATGAATAAAAAATTTGGGATTTTTCAAAAAAGGGTAAAAACCCTATTGTTTCGCAGGCGAATGCGTCGGTATGTTAAAAGAAAAGCGTAACACAACACTTCCTTTTTAATCGCTTCAATACATTGGAAAAGCCGAAACAACTCTTTGTAGAAAATATTATACAGCTCCCGGCAGCATATAATGCACATCGAACTTTAGGAAAAATAAACGGTTTCTTAGAGCGTTGACTCTGTCATTGAGACCGGCAAAACGTCACATAGCTATGAATGACAGAGACGACGCTTTACGAAGTCAAAATCTTCCTAAAGTTTGATGTGCAATACTTATATACTGCCGGGTAGGTACTGTAAACTGTTTTCACTAATTTTATTACGACATTGGCTAAAACATTCTTCAGTAGGTATCTTGCTTGAAGTACAAAATTACTCGATATAGATTCCCAGAGTTATCTATTTGTTGTGTTAGGAGCCCTGACCCAACATAATATTATGGTGCCAAGCTTCTAGTAATAGTATTAATGTGATAATGGTTGTCAATCATGCAAACATCCTGGAGCCTCCGTGCCACCGGTTTGCAGACTGCTGTTATCACGACGTAAGTACAAATCGTATCGCAACAAGAATGCTTAAATACGACATATCATAGAATGTTGTAATAGATTTGTCACTTCTTCTTATTATGTATGCATTATCTAAATAGCTTACGTGTAATATCCATCCGCTGATCCATATACATTAGCATTGAGAGTAGTTTCTACGATGTATTAATATTATTGAGTCAGCTTTTAGGCTCAACGCATATTGCGGTATAGTTGAAACGGCGCGATGCGTCTTTTCCAGAATGTTGTAAAGTAAACTTAAAATCACTAAGTATTAAATATTATTGAGGCAAATCCAACAAAATTAAACCTAATAGAAACGAGAATGTGACAGCAATGTGTCTCTTTTCCATTTTTAGGCCCACTTGCACAAAGACATTTAAACTGATTTAGTTAAGTTTTGTAATGCTGTCACTTTTTGGCAAGAGCTTAATGTGGTTGCCAAAAAGAGACAAACATAAAAAATTAACTAAATTAATTTAAGTATCCTTGTGAAAGTAGGCCTTAGATCCCATAGAGCGGTTTCATATTAGCGTTTTTTTGAGCGTATTAGCTCGTTTTATACGCGTATCTCGTAGGAGCGTAGATGTGCTGGCTCGTACACGCGTGAGCCGCGAAAGACACCTCTCCATATTACTATTGACTGACTCACTGGTTCGAGCGAGCACGTGCATTCGTTTTATTGAATCGCACGTGTAAACGCATACGTCAAAACGCGCAGAAAAAACAGTAGTCTAAAATCACCCACAGTGAATATTTTTATATTAATTTTTAGTGTGCAACATTTGAGTAAAAAATGAATCGCTTCGTTTCGACTGTACTGCAATGTGCCTTGAGTCTTACAGTAACCGCTGTGGTACAATGGGCTCTAAATATGTAAACAGATCTTTCTACTAATTGTAGCATTGTACAGATTTATTAAGATAATAAAATTGATACAACATGAATAATAAAACAGCAATACCCCATATTTAGAATAGATTGTTTATATAAAAGTTTAAAATGTATTTTGTTCTTATTTACTTAAAATTAAGGATTGGTATGTACATGATACTTATCCATTACATGAATTTAAAAAGCATCAAAAATATATAAAAGAAAATCATTTTCCATCTTTCAAACACAACATATGAACGAGGAATGCGTCATAGCACCCTAGCTTTTTTTTTTCAGAACCGTCATAAAATACATATCAAATTGTTGTAAATTAATCATTACTGCTATCTTCCGTTCATTGAAGTTTGCCAAAATTAAATTTGTAGATAATAGCAACGCAGCAAATAACTTTCCGATCATATTTGAGATGAGAACTAATAAATGGGAGATGGATTTAAATATAATATTATGACTAACAAAGAATCTTTACAAGCGTTGAAACTCAAAAGCGATGAAACTGAACTCGTTTCTAATACGAGCTGCTAGAATATGGGATACCCTTCTGGCTTCTATTTTTCCCGCTAGCTATAATATTGGTACCTTCAAAAGAAGAGTGAATATGGCACGCCACTTTTAGGCCGGCGCGGCGCGCGTCATCTTACGCTGCATCATCATCATCATCAACCGCTAGACATCCACTGCTGGACATAGGTCTTTTCTAGGGACTTCCACACGCCACGGTCTTGCGCCGCCTGAATCCAGCGGCTCCCTGGGAGTCATCTGATGTCGTCTGTATAGTTTAACAAATCGGATTTGACATGCAGCTTATTTTGTTGATTAAAAAAGAATCATTAGCATTTAAATCAAATTCAGTGATTCTTTTGCCTGCCACTTGACACTATTAAATAGGTACATCACATCACACTTTAAACAAAAATTCACAAACAGAAATTATGCACTTAATAAATAAGTAGTTTCCGATTAATTAAATAAGTTTCATTGCAGTTGTGTTTCATCGTATGTTCTAAGATCCACAGATTACAACGGATCATAACTACATATAAAACGATATCGGTTTCGATTATACCTACGATACTTACCTTTGTAAAAATTTCGTTTCGTTTATTACGCGAACGACATGTCGTCTCGATCTTTCTGCTCCAGATGTAAAAACGATGAATCGAGACGACATTTTGTTCCTATTATTTGAGGTATTTACCTTTTCCTCATAATTGTGCGATATTCTGGCCGGAGTATCGATCGATAAGTCGGCCGATATTTAATAACTGCTTCATCTCGACTTTTGTGTCGAAAATTTTACAGTTGTAGCAGTAATAATACATACTAATATTATAAATGCAAAATGTGTGTCTGTCTGCTATCTTTTCACTCGCTAGTCCATTTTTGATGAGATTTGGAACAGTAATAGCTTGCATCCCAGGAAAAGACATAGACCACTTTTTTCTTGGGAATTCAAAAAGTTCCCACTGGATTTTTGGACAAACTAAATCTACGCCTATGATGTCGCGGGCATCATCTAGTATATTAATAAAAATAAAAGTATAAATGCATGCTGTACAGTACAAATGCATAGGTAGCAATAAACTTTGTGACGAAATGGCGCAAAGGCAGGGGTCGGGCACGTTCTTCCACCACCCGCATGAATCCCTAGTCTTAGCACTACCCGTAACTCAAATCCTAACCAAAGAACGGGCACAAAAGTTCGGTTAAGACACCAAGAACAAGTATTACTTTATATTAATTCCGGGCGGGATTCGTAACTTGTGCGGAAAAGGCGAAAGAGACGTTAACTGACTAGCGTAACAGTAGAACAGAAACTCTTTGGCAACACCCGATCACACGCTATCTGACAATATGGTGTTGATTCAAACAACTAGTCTAGCATATAAAATACGGTTAACGGCGACGGCGTCAACTTAAAAGATCCCTGACCTTGGACCTGCCCAATGGGTGATTTTTTGATAGGTATATCTGATAGTTGTGGAAGGGATTTCCGTGCTGCCGCGCTATTGTTTCGCTTCCCTGTTTTAGAAAAGTTTTCCACTGTCATTCAGAGCTCCTTTTAACTGACACCAATAGTACTGTGTTGATTGGATCAACCTGCGTGATGCGTCCACGCACGTCTAGCGTGGAGTGGGGTGTTGGTAATGCGTTTCTGGCGCTAAGCGTGAAGTGATGGTGTCCTTTGGTTGTCGGTTCCAGTACAGGCAAGCGATCGCGACAGGCACGCCCGCGCCCCACCACCACCACCACCCGTCCCCGTCCTCCGTCCAGTCGACCCCCTCCAAGTCGTTCGTGGCGGGCGCGGCGTCGCCGCTCGCGCACGGCCTGCAGCACTCGCCGTCCAACTCGTCGGTGGGCTCGCAACAGTTCCTCCCCTTGCAACAGAAGCAGCGCTCGTTCCTAACGTTCGGCTTCGGCGCGGGCGCGGCGGGCACGGGCACGGGCGGCTCGGGCAACGCGTCGCGGCGCGAGAGTCACGTCAACGTCAACGTCACGCCCACCGGCCACGACCTGTCGTCCGACACGCCCGAGATCCGCAAGTACAAGAAGAGGTTCAACTCCGAGATCCTCTGTGCGGCGCTCTGGGGTCAGTCCGCTTCGCTTACATTGTGTAAAAGGAGGAAAAAATATATATTCACATTTTTCCTTTGTATTAACATTTTTGCGACTAGTTTATTTGTAACTCGAGAATAATATTCCTAACACAACAGATTCTAGAATAAGATCGACTTTTATTAACATTCTTGCGAGTTGCGACTAATTTATTTGCTACTCCAGAATAATATTCGTAATACTACACATTCGGTAAAAATATATCAGCCGAAATCATAAGTTTTAAGCGAAGAAATTATTAGTTTTTGATTATTATTGGTTCATATTAATTATGTTTTCGATTTGGTCAGTCTGTCTTACCTTTATTCTCCATAATGGTAACAAATGAAATAATGTGTAAAATAATTTTCCAGGCGTCAACCTGTTGATAGGCACAGAGAACGGTCTCATGTTGCTAGACCGCTCCGGTCAGGGGAAAGTGTACCAGCTGATCTCCAGGCGCCGCTTCCAACAGATGGAAGTGCTAGAAGGACAAAACATACTCGTCACCGTCTCAGGCAAAAAGAATCGTGTTCGCGTATACTACTTGAGCTGGTTGAAATCGAAGATCTTGCGTACGGACGGTGCGAATGATGTTAGTATTTATATCATCATCGACCCATCGCCGGCTCACTACTGAGAACGGGTCTCTTTTCAGAATGTTTTTACATATAAATAGCAACAGACTAACGCTGCTTCACATTAATATAGTCCGCGACAGGTTGAGAGGGCATTCGGGGTATGAGGCGGGGGGCTGCCTCGCACACCCGCACGTCACCCGCGCTCGCCCGCTCCGGGATAGTGCGGGGCATTCCTTCCCCGATAGCCATTTCGACCTGTCGTGTACTATACTTGAATGATCAAAGCATATTTAGGGTTCTGTACCCTAAGGGTGCTTGTGATAGCCTGGTGGTTAAGACGTCGGCCTCCTATTCGGGCGGTCGGGGGTTCTATCCCAACCTCTGACTTTTCAAGGTTATGTACATCATAAGCAATTAAATATAATTTCCCGAATGTGAATGAAAAGTGGTGAATGCTCGTGAGGCGCATAACATATATCTCCAAAGACGTCACTTATTGATGAGCAGAGTGGAAAGCTAAGAGTGTTACGACGAAGAAGAAATCCACGCAGACGAAGTCGCGGGTATCATCTATTTGTCTAATATAAAACACTGATTTGTAGTAATACCGCCATGTTTATGTTTTTTCCCGTTTTTATAAGTTTCTAAATAATTTGTTGCAGCAAGTGGAAAGGAGGAATGGCTGGATAAACGTGGGCGAGCTGCAGGGCGCGGTGCACTTCCGCATAGTCAAATACGAGCGGATCAAGTTCCTGGTCATCGCTCTCAAGGACTCCATTGAAATTTACGCGTGGGCTCCCAAACCATATCACAAATTTATGGCCTTCAAAAGTTTTGGTGACTTACAACACAGGTATTCACTATCATGTTCAAATCGTATCTATGAATATTGCATAATCTATAGTTCGCGACAGTTCGAGATGGCAATCGGGGTATGAGGCGGGGCGACGTCCCGCACGTCATCCGCGCTATCCTGCACCGGGTTAGCGTGGGGACTGTGCGGGTGTGCGGGGCATCCCCACCCCGATTGCCATTTCGAACTGTCGCGTACGCTGTGTCGATTTCTGACCGAAGCCGAGGCCGATTAATCGGCTATCGCCACAATCGTCGGCCGAAGCCGAAGGCTTTTGATAACCCTGTTTAAAAATGGCAAAAATTGAATAAAACTATGATTTTTAATTTACGTGGACTGTTTTCTCGTTGAACTTGTAAATATATGTACTTCAAATAATGTGAATTAGGTATGTATAATATTTATTTACTTAAAAGTGGGTCACTTTCAAGTAAATAAATGTGACCACCATGCATGCGTCTACTCTACGTTAGTGTAGTTCGTTCAATTTCGGCGCTTGCTAGAAACCTTGCCTTGACTTCAGACCATTTTAAGCCGAAGCTGAAGGTGTTTTTTTTTTTGCTGAAGGTGGCTAAAGCCGAAGTTTCGATCGGGCGGACACTATCTATCAGATATTATATAAAACGTACAGCCAGTGAGATTTAGAGACTTGACGCTTTTTATATCTGAGCGATGCCATTTCTCGAAATGACAAGTTATAAAAATGACAAATGTTAGGTTATAAAAATTGACATACAAACAATATAACCATCATCAATGATCAACCCGTCACCGGCTCACTATTGAGCACGGGTCTCCTCTCAGTAATGAAAGTTTTGGCCATAGTCCATCTCGGTGGCCAAGTGCGGATTGGCAGACTTCTCACACCTTCGATAACATCATGGAGAACTCTCATGCATGCAGCAACAATATAATAACTTGGTCCAACTACATACAAAGGATAAAATAATTTGGCTAGTAGGTACCCACTTAAAATAAATCTGAGCAGAGGTTGATCCAAATCTTCTTGATGCAATCTTAACAAATCCTCATACAAAAATAAAAATTGCAAATATATTATTGTGGTAATTTTCTTATATATTTTCAGGCCTTTATTAGTCGATTTAACTATTGAAGAAGGAACAAGACTGAAAGTAATTTATGGATCAGCAGACGGCTTCCACGCTGTTGACCTCGACACTGCCAGTGTATATGACATTTATATTCCAAAACATGTAAGTTATATTATAATAGTACTAAATAATAGAGCTAGCCACACCTACAATATTATTGACAATATTCACATTATTGATGACAGCTAACTGATTACATATTACAATAAACTAAGGATAGTTATTGGACTGTAAATTAGATTTAAAAATTAATCTAAAACAAAGCGTCAGTGAAGTTCTGACAGTGCGTAAGTCAAAAGAGTCTACTTTACAGGAAAGTAATACAATATTCGTTAACAACCCTTGATATATTATATTTTTGTGATAATATGATGTATAAGTTATTGACGAAATAAAAGACGTTATGATTATGATTGGGCGAATGAAAGCAGGTGAACTCTCTTCATCGAATGGTTAGAATGTTTAAACTTGACAAAAATTACTTACGTACCGTTAGAACTTCACTGACGAAAGGCAATATGGTAGTAGGATTAAAGCTGCCATTGTATTGGTAGAAAAAAAACTAGCTGATGATAGCGGTGGGTGCGTGGTGTTTTATAAAATCGCGTGGACACTCGATATTTCCTGGTTGAAATGTAGCCTAGAGTTTTCACGGGATATTTAAAACCTAAATTCACGTGGACGAAGTCGCGGGCATCATTTAGTATTTACAAAAGATTAGTATAATGCATAAATGCATGCATGGCTAGGGTCTGGAATACTCTTCCTAGATCAGTGTTTCCTGACAATTATAATCCGGGTATCTTTAAAACAAGAGTGAATAGGCACCTTCTAGGCAAACGCGTCCCATCTTAGGCCACATCATCACTTCATTCATTTTAGTCCTTATTTCAAAGGTTAACCGTACTTTTGACATGACTATACTCATACTGATTGTTTCCAGACGCAAGGCGCTATAGTTCCACACTGCATTGTGCCACTGCCTAATTCCAATGGAGTGCAGCTATTGTTGTGCTACGACAACGAGGGTGTCTACGTCAACACTTACGGCAGAGTTAGCAAAAATATACTTCTGCAGGTTGGTAACACAGACACACATAGTTATTTATTTCTAAAACCTTTTTCTTCTGAGTAAGAGACTCTTTCCACCAAATTCGCATTATAATAGGGGAGTCGAAGATGCTAAATAGGGATTTACTCGAGCGTCGCGGGGACCTATTGGATTGTAAAGATTAGGTCCTAAAAAGAAAAAAGTTTTATGATGTAGCCCCTTTCACCCCTAAAGGGGTAGCAGAGGGCGCTTCATCTTAGGCTGCATTATCACTTCCCGTCAGGTCTAATTGCAGCCAAGCACGAGTCTATAAATTTAAAAAAAAACCAAAGAAAGGAGAAAATAGAATTAAACATATTTATCGAGCACGTCAGATATTGATAAGGGACGTTAAGTGAACACTTAACTAGCTCCTATTCAAAAAACTGACAATTTGGACGCAACCAAAAGTCATGGCTGATTTTTGAAACTTGACTCCCATTTCCTTAAGCCACGCTCAAATTGTCAGATCAATGAAAGGTCTTGTCTTAATTTGGCGCGCTCGAGTAAATCCCAAAATCCCCTCTTGGGCTCCCCTACCATTAGGGATGATTTATGCCAAAACCATGCCACCGTACCGTGCCACGTACGAGGCACGGATTCATATCACAAACATTTTACATGCAGTAAGTTCATACTTTACCGTTTGGCGTCATTGCGCGGACACATCACGGAGAAGCATAAACTGCTTCATATAAAATAGTAAATTAAAAAAACAATAGATGTCGAGTTGGCGTCCCAAGATGCTAGAATGGCGACCTTGTACCGCAAAGCGCAACATTGGCAGACTCCCGACAAGGTGGCTTGACGACATCAAACGAGTTGCAGGGAGCTGCTGAATTCAAGCGGCACACAAGTCCGGCGTGTAGTCGCTACAAAAGACCTATGTCCAACATGGACATCTATGGACTTCATAACATTACAATAAGATAGTACAAATGAGATAACAAATCTTACAATTCCACAATTTGACAATCAAAAAGTGTAGAATGATACCCAACTTGAATAAATGATTTTATTTGCATTTTGTTTCAGTGGGGCGAGATGCCCACGTCTGTGGCCTACATCGGCACGGGGCAGATCATGGGCTGGGGCAACAAGGCCATTGAGATCCGCTCGGTGGAGAGCGGGCACCTAGACGGCGTGTTCATGCACAAGAAGGCGCAGCGCCTCAAGTTCCTGTGCGAGCGCAACGACAAGGTGTTCTTCTCGTCGGCCAAGGGCGGCTCGTCGTGCCAAATCTACTTCATGACGCTCAACAAGCCCGGCATGGCCAACTGGTAGGCCGCCCGCTGCCCGCCGCCTCCCGCCCCCCGCCCAGTTCAAACACTTGTGATAATGACAGATTGATATGTGCTCAAAAGACAATCCACAAATATTACAATTTCGTATTCGATGATCTTTATCTTTTGACGAATGTGGCGTTTTGTACTGAATACTGTAATTTCAATACGAGCTACTGAAAATATATTATATTAGTAAGCAATAACCTATAGGATAAATGTTTTGATATTGACAATTATTCGTAAGTTAATACGCTTAGGTTTTACGTTGCAGGTGTTAATTTCTGTAAGAAAATGTAATTCAAATCAAACGATCATTTATGCCATATATTGTTTATAATGCTAGGCTAGTTGGGTGATGATTTACATGGACACGTAATTGCGTTTGTTAATTTAGTTTACACAACGGTTGATGCCATGTTGGACATATTTGTATTATTATCGACAAACTTACAAATTAACACAATTCGATTTAGATACTGTAAATTACCCACAATTCTATAAGTTTTAAATAAGAAATTGGCACTTAGTCAAGTCACCGTGTATGATATTAATCACACCAAACTGCAATAATTTTATTAATGGATAAATCCTAAAAAATTGGTACTATTTATTATTTATTTGTTATGTACTATATTATTTACATGTATAAAGATGTAACTGTGCATATTGAAAATTATATATTTGATGACTTTTTATTTGAAATTCCTTAGCCCAATAAAAAAACAAAATAACTTGTGCGTATTTTTTAATAACCAAGTTTCTTATTTCTGGTCATGGCTAATAGGTACTCAAAGCCTATTGCACTAGCAATAGGCTTTGAGTACCTATTAGCTCTCTAACAACCTCAGAATTTTCTTATGATATGTATAGTCTGCTACAGGTTGAGATTGCAATCGGGGTTATGACTATGACTTATGAGTCAGGGAGTCGCCGCCCGTACCGGGTTAGCACGGAGGGTGTGCGGGGCGTTGCCATTTCGACCTGTCGCGTACTACAGGTATTCAAGGAACAGCATTCGGCCCTTGGCAAACTCGCGCTTGGTCTGTGCGTGCGAAACTTTTCGCATTGTTATCTTGCCCTAACAAAACGGGATTTGCCGCAGTTTAATCACTTCTGATTGGTAGATATGGCTGAAATACATATTACTGCAGCAAGAAACCCATAATTAAGGTCAGCCAATCCCAATGTCCAGCAGGACAATAACTGGGATGGAAGAGTTGCTGAACTAGAACAAGGGAGTATAATTACCGAGGTACTATTACATATTCTGTGCTATTGAACGATAGAGTAACAGGACTGAAAGTGCTAATATAAATATGTGGCTAATTCCGTTGTACACGAACTCTAAACTAAACTAAAATGGCACGTCTAAATCTATTGCTATCCCTTTCATAATGTTGCTTGCGGGAAAGGATAGCACTAGATTTAGATCCGATAATTTAGTTTAGTTTAGAGATTGTGTACAAGAGAATCGGCCCCTATCTACTTATACCTAAATAAATTTCATTTTCTTTTAATTTAATCAGTTTGTTGTTCTTTAATAAAGTTCTTTTAACCGTTATTCAGCTCTTATAAAGATGCAGATATTTGAACTACTGGGAAAAAAATTCTCACTAATAATTCAGCCATTATGAAAGTGCGAACTGAGTCAGGGTTGTGAGAATGCCGCAGAAGTCATTATCGATAGAGATGCCGTTCGGACGCAGTTTATGGGGTTGGGGTATTACGGTTGGGGTATTACGGGTGAGCATGTTATGTTGGACCAATCTGTCGTAAGCAAACGCAGACATTTACTTATACCGACACGACTTAAACACAAGCATGAGCCCCTCGCCCTCGTGAAATGCAAGAAGTATGTTTCTCATCGCTCTATAACCTGTCATCGACTATCGACAATTAACCCTTTTTAGGGTTCCGTACCTCAAAAGGAAAACGGAACCCTTATAGGATCACTTTATTGTCTGTCTGTCAAGAAACCTACAGGGTACTTGTTGACCCAGAATCATGAAATTTGGCAGGTAGGTAGGTCTTATAGCAGACATTAGGAGAAAAATCTGAAAACCGTGAATTTGTCGTCACATCACAAAAAAATAGCAAATATAATTAGTATTTTCAACTTAACATTACAATACCAAGTGGGGTATCATATGAAAGGGCTTTCTTTACCTGTACATTCAACAGATTTTTATAACTAGCATAACTTCGTACCGCCTAACAGTCGATTCTTTATTTTTTTTAGTACTTACAATTTTTTAAATTTTTCTTTCCGTAAGAACCGTCCTCGTACTTCAAGGAATATTATAAAAAAAGAATTAGCGAAATCGGTTCGGCTGTTCTCGAGATTTGCGATATCAGCAACACATTAAGCGATTAATTTTTATGTATAGAGATAGTTTCGATTTATCGTGCAAAATGACGATAAAATACGACTGTAGTACGGAACCCTCGGTGCGCGAGCCTGACTCGCACTTGGCCGGTTACACAACACCAGAGCATTATATTCCAGTTCCATAAGGCCTGTAAGTGCGAGCGAGAGTTCTGGGACCCAGTTCGCACGTTCATAATGGCTCAACGGTTGAAGTAATCGGTGGTGAGCGGAAGTGGGCGATGTTTCTACAAAGAGAAAGAAACTACAGTATAACTTTTAATAATGATATTTATTTAGTCGTTTATTATAATGTCTAGGAAAAAACATCAGTTAAAAAACTTAAATCTGAATTTATCACACGTGGTATAGTGCGCGCAAAACAAGTAGTCCAATCTGAACACGAGGCGTATGACTGCGCATTGTACAAAAACCGATCTCAGCTGGGCTTATGTATATAATCCTTAGTCTACAAGGCCTCATGCTGCAACTTTAGATTGGACTATTTGTTTTGTGCGCACTATAGCCCCGACTGAATAGGAGCCAACGGGCGGTGGGTTCGCGCGCTTCAAATATAGGTCCTGTATCGGCAAGATACTAAAGGCACGACCTAGAATTGCGCAGAAGTTATATTTTGGGTCTCATTACCGGGGTAGTGTCCGTGATAATTTTATCACGTCATAATACCTCCCGCATTGGTTACCCTTACCGCACGACTTCGTGCAGTCTACCGCGCACACAATGATGATTTATAGAGCGAGTAGACGATGTATATATGCGCAAGTAAATTTATAACTCTAGAATCATGCCGAAACCTATATTTATCACAGTAGGTGCTCCAGGCCCTGTTGCGTATCGCAGACGTAATGTTGGACGACTGGCCATCCCGGACACTGGACAGCTGCAAGTCGTATGACCTAAGTGCAAAAAATATGTATGTTCATTGAAAAGTTACAAAATACATTAATCTTTATTGAGTACATAGTAGCTGCTACATGCGATTTCGTCAGCGTGGATTTAGGTTTTTGAAAATCCCGTGGGAACTCGTAAGTTTCCGGGATAAAAAGTAGCCTATGTCACTCTCCAGGTCTTTGACTATAGCCATGCAAAAAATCACGTCGATCCGTTGCGACGTGTTTGAAGGACAAACCAATAAACCAACACACTTTTGCATTTATAATAAGGGTATAAGTAACTAGATGATGCTTGCGATTTTATCCGCGTGGATTTAGGTTTTCAAAAATTCCGTCAGAGCTCTTTGATTTTCCTGGATAATAGTTGCCTATGTATAGTCCGCGACAGGTTGAGATCGCAATCGGGATGTGAGGCGGAAGGACGCCCCGCACACCCGCGCTACCTGTGCGGGTGTGCGGGGCGTTCCCTCTCTGATTGCCATCTCGACCTGTAGGTACGTTTCCGGAACGCAAGCTGTCTCTACCAAATAGAAGATGTCCGCGACTTCTTCCACGCGAATTTAGAGTTTTAAAAATTCTGTGTAAACTCATTGATTTCCCGGGATAAAAAGTAGCCCCGGGATGTAAGCTAACTCTGTACCAAATTTCATGAAAATCTGTTAAAGTGTTGGGCTGTGAAAAGCAAGGAGGCAGGCAGACAGACAGATAGACACACTTCCGCATTTATAATATTAGTATGGATAGAAAGTGTCTAGACGGCCACAAGCTGCGCGACATCCGTAGCGAAACGAATCCCTAATGCGCGTGGCCGCCATTTTAGTGACGTAAGCACTAGACTGAAGTTACGATCTGATGGTATATTTTTATTTCAGCTGACGTCAAAATGACATCATTTTGATGTTAATGAGACATGGTTCCAGCGCAATTTGCGGGACTTATAATGCCTAATATATTGTAAAATACTTACCTCTATTTTATTTCTGATGACGTCCAGCATGACGTCACTTGTATTTGATGACGAGTTGTGAGGTTGTGACAGGTGTATCTTGAATAGTTTTTTATGTATATGTTAGTTTCACCCATATTCTGAAAGTTTAGAATAACATCAATATAAAATGGGTAAATATTTACATGAATAATATACTAAAATTCTTAAATAAAACGTTATTAAACTCAATTACCTACATCAGTAATTCGATGATGAGTTATATTTTTTTATTTATTATCTAATCTAATGTATAAAACTAAAACCTATTTGTATTACTTTATAACATAGGAAACGGTCGTCAACAGTACAGTACGCGGCAGAAAATAATGGATATCGGCCTTTAGGATGACATTTCGGCTTTGTAGAGCGTTGTCTCTGTCACTCATACCTATATGACGTTTTGTCGGTCTCAACGACAGAGATAATTCTAAATGTCGATGTACATTATGATATGTATGTGAATGCTCCAGTTAGAAAAAAATATTTTCTAGTATTTTTATAAAATTTTCAGTTAGGCATTTAGTACAGAGAGCCAAAACTTAAGATGTTCATATCAGGCTGTAATTTTCTTTAGCCATTTTGTGAACTCATCTCCAGAAGAAAAATTACTATTTCTCGTCTCCTACCTATAAACTTAGCTTTAGTCACGAGGTTTATGAGGTCTAAATTAAATTTAAAGCTGTCAAACTGTGTCTGTCCTTTTCATATTATATAAGTAAGAAGAGGATGTGAATACTCTAAAATTTAGTTGTACTCAGAATCAGTACCAATAAACATTTAACTTCGGAATCGTTTCTGTACCCATTGTTTTATTTTGGTTCTAATGCACTTTACATATTAATTGATTTATGCATAGTACGCATTCTATCATATTTTATACTCGGTTCGATTGTTATTATTGTTCTTACAATAAACTAATTATTTTAATAATCTCAGTGTATTGACAACACACAGGTAGAATTTGTTATCTACTCACTTATAGTTTTATATGTTCATCACATAGAAGTTTTGTTTTGCCACTGTTTCTTTTACATTCAAGTGATATCAACCAGAAATTTAATTTCCATCATACTTAAATCTTATATATTTACTCTTCAAATTATCTTAATCTTATGTATTTTTCTATACGATATGCACTTTTTGTTAAAAGTGTATTTTATGCCTTATCCATTCATGAGCATGTCAAATCTTTAAATAAAAATTAGTTATCAGGAACATTAAGGATAGCCATAACCCTAGGGAGGCAAAGACAGGCCTCCCTTTTTTCATTACCCTAATTTATGCTGCATTGCATTTGCAATTTATATTTTTGATACCACTATTCTAATTGTCTTAAATTATTTCTCCACTAAGACATTAATTATATTAAAATAAAATCAGCATGATTACGATACTGTGCATCTTCAACGTTTTCTTTTCTCATTCAGTATTGGTTCATTTGTCATGGATGCCTTAAAACTAAAATTTAAATTTAAAATAACGCATTCTATCTAAATATATCTAAATTATTAATATATGAAGCAATGATTACCTGCATTTCATAACTATACTATATCTTCGAAGTAGTAAAGACTACTCTCGCTAGATCTGTCGTGCTGCTCGCGAAGCTTGTGCTAGAATTGCATCTTAGTACACTAATGACTCGGCTATTATATCTGGTGCATGACTCATATACTTGATATGATTATTCGGTTCTGATCCGATTGATATTAAAACTATTGCGCGTAATCAATCCTGCTGTTCTGTGTAAAAAAAGTCACATAAAATAATTTCAACTACTTTTACAAAGTGACACAGTGACAGTGAGTAAAATTTTATAATTGATTAAACCAGAAAATATTACAAGTCTAAACAAAGGGTTAATATAATATTATACACTCTACATTATAAGAACATTACTGAGAGATTATACCTAGTTTCTTTGTAAAGTAAATAAAAAATGCAATCTACATTTTATAACCTGAAAAAATAAAATAGATTTACAGTAGAACAGTAAAAATAAGTAGTGATATATAAATTGTTACCTTTTGTCACAAAAGTGACCTAATCCGGAATGAAACGTGAGACGTTTGTTTGTTTTAAAAGATGTTCTGTTTTTGCTACATTTGAAGCCTTGAATAGAGTAGCCATTTTCAAACCAAGTATCCTAGTTATATGGTTTCAATCGTCAATTCTTGGTCATCCAAGATATTTTTTAGTTCGAAAGAGAAACGAAGAGTATTATTTCTGTCGGTTTTCTTTTTTGATTTCTATCTATTAATTTCTATAGGCTGATTCCACTATTTGTACCTACCAAAATTAGTACAGGCTTATTTTAAAACTTTAATTATTATGTGTAATGTATCTGTTGAGCCTTGTTCAATCATTTACAAGATTATTGTTTTTATAAAATGTTTACTTTGTTAAATCAGACTCATAATTATTGTATTTCTAAACACTTTGCAGATACATTTTTGTAACTTAAATTCCAAGAACAATTTTTACATAAAATATTTATCTTGCTAAACCAGACTCATAATATATTTCTAAACGCTTAGCAGGTTAGTTTTTTACTTAAATTTCAAGAACAATAATTTATGTGTAAAATGTTTTTGCTAAATTACTCATATATTTCTAAACACTTGTCAGGTTAGTTTTTTGCCTTTAATCTTATTACCCCTTCTTTTTGGCTCTTTGGTGTTTATAAACACCATTTTATTTCAATAAAGTACTTAAATAAATTTTGTCATAGTATGTATATCTTTTCTTTTGTCTTTTTAGAGATTTTCAAGGCAATAAAAAAGTACGCAATTAATTGTAGCATTTAATTTTATTAAATTATAAGTTCCTTATTTCTAAGCATGGTATACTTTTTACATACCATTGGTTACTAATAAATGTTTTAATACAAAATGTATTCGGAAAATTAATTTATCTTTGTGTCTTAAATGAAATTCATATTTATGCTCAGCTTCTCCTTATGACATTTTACCATATTTTAGTCACATCGTCATTATTATACTAGAGTCAATAATAATTTAAACAAAAAGTTACACAGATCGTTTTATAATAACAATATTCCTCATTATGACATTCAAGCATCCATTATAATGCTTCATATAAATTGATCCAGCTTATCTATAGTTAGGGTTCTGTATAGATTTTCTTAGTTTTTCTTACGACTCAAAGAGATCACCAACTGCCTGTAATACAAACAAGTAACAAATATTGATGCTATGCTTAATGTGATTAAAAGAAATGCATGTGTATTAATAAAACCTTTGGTTCAGAAGGATTTCGCTAATACAGCTATTCATAAGATTTCTAATCCTTATTTAGTATGTTACCTACTGTTAAAGCTCTTATTTTTTTCTATACGATACATATACTTTATAATAGATATACCGCGTAAAATTTAACTCCTCACAGTCACGCGCCATTTTAACTTTTTGTATCAAATTGCTTATTTTAAAGGAGAACCGTACTTTTGACATGACAGTTGACCCATAAAGTTAATATGGCGCGTGAGGAGTCATTTTGTACGGACTATATATAAAATTGAGATTGCATAGCTGTCATCAATGCTATATCGAAATCAATGAACAAGCCTCTTTTTCACTTGTATTTCAACTATAAAATTATGTCTGCAGTCGATAGTTTTTCTAAGTATCCACTAAAAATATTTTTTTATTTGATTACAAATTACCCCTTGACTGCTTGACTGACACTTTAGTGGTAAGTGATGACACAGTCTAAGATAGAAGCAGACTAACTTGGAAGGGGTATAGCAGTTTCTTAAACCTATATCGGTTTCTACACAGCACCTCTGGAATTATAAATCGTTTGGCGGCACACCTTAATCGGTACGGTAAGGCGGAAAGTTGGTAGCTGGCCACGGGCTGAAGCCTCATACCAAACAAAATTTGCTGGCCACGGCCGAAGCGTCACACCAGACAAAATTTGCAGAAGGTAACTGTAATTTTATTGTCATGTCAATGTCATTTTCTGCAAGTTTCAGCCATTTAAACTTGCTGAAATCGACTTTCTGTAAGTTTTTACACGGTGCAAGTGACATACAAGTGATTTCTTGGCTTCCGAAAGTTTTATTGCTACTAAACCCCTTGGCCTTACCAATAGTCTTACCAAAACTTGCAAAAGTGGTTTTTTTAATAACTCTGTAACAATGTGCATATATTATATATTTCTTTTTTATTGTCTTGGGAAGTTTTACCAATATATTTATCTCAAATTCCACATTATGTTTTACATGTTTTACCTATATTAATTATTTTTTATCAATAGTAAAATGTATTTATCACTTTATACTTCGTGCAATACATATTTTTATTTTTTGTTAGCTATGTCATAATTATTCCCTATTCTTATTTATTTCACTAAATAAAATGTTTTTATTAACATTACGAAACGTGCAACAAATATGATACAGGAAACCTGTGTATTGATCTTCTTACATCGTATTTATAAAAAATACATCAAACACACACATATTATATATCTATATAAGTCATTACTGAATAAATTTTTAGTGATATTTTTCTATTTCTATGTGAGCGTCTATTTAAATTAATACCATTATATGTATATACACCTTTATGCACTCTGTATGCGAAGTGTTTTCACATACATCATATGTATGTACGTTATTTGTATAACTTTCCATACAAGATTTTTCAACCAAAGATTATCTGGTCTTCTCAAATTATTTTTACTTAAAATAAAAAACTTAATATCATTATCACTAGATACTCTAAAATGAGTCAGCAACCTCACTCTAGTTATTTGGTTAAATGGAATTTGATCCCTATTTAACTACTTCTCCTTCTCGAGACACCGCAAATACAGGCAGCTCAAAATGTTTATTTAACTACAAACTGAGCATATTTTTGTCTAATTCAAACATTTAGAGGATAGTAATAAACGTGGTATGAACTTGAACCAAGAACTTATGCCAATATAACACTATGGTCAAAATTGTGTTTCCTCTGAATTAATATGAAAACTGTTTAATATTACGTTTATTAGTAAAGTTTTCGATATTAATTAAACATAAATTTTGTTTTTTTGTCCTAGACAAAGTATTTGATACTCCGCCTTTAACGCCTGAAATATATCGACGTCTTGTGTTCCTAGTCGTATCGCCGTTGTTGACGACCTATAATTATAATACTATGATTTATTTTCATTCATAAAATATACTTCATTACATAATATACAAAAATCTTAAAGTCTCATTTTCTTTGGTTTTCAAAAGATATTTCAAGACTATACTTTGGAAAATTGTTCCTTTACCTAAGAGAGTGAACAATTTCTGTGTTCAACATTTGAAATCTTACACATTTGTAATGAATGTCATTGAATATTGTAACTGTCTGAGAGAGTTTGAACAATTCTGTGTTCAACATTTGAAACCTTGCATATTTAAAATGAATGTCATTGAATATTGTAACTCTGCCTGAGAGAGTTTGAACAATTCTGTGTTCAACATTTGAAATCTTGCACATTTGTAAAGAATGTCATTGAATATTGTAACTCTGCCTAAGAGAGTTTGAACAATTCTGTGTTCAGCATTTGAAATCTTGCACATTTGTAATGAATGTCATTGAATATTGTAACTGCCTAAGAGAGTTTAAACAATTCTGTGTTCAACATTTGAAATCTTGCACATTTGTAATGAATGTCATTGAATATTGTAACTCTGCCTGAGAGAGTTTGCAGTAGGTGCAGCCGGTTTGGTTTTAGAATTGAAATCTAGAAAACAATGAAAATGTAAGGAACATTTTCAATGTTTTCACTAAAAATATATTATATAATTATAGCCCTTTATATAAAGGTGGTATGCGAAATGGCTAAGTTATGTTGATCTACCTATTTACTTAACCTAAATGTTCTAAAAATTCTCACGACCTAGCATAACGTGTCGATCAAGACACTTATAAAATTTTTATATAACCTGTTCCTTTATAATTAAACAGAAGTGAAACCTAAAGTAGGCTATACATGTTAGTACAGACAACTGGAGACAGGTCGATTTACACAGTTTTGTAATAGAACTATGCCGATCTTAAGCCTGTACAGTGTACAGGTGACTGGCACAAAATCGATATATCAATTCTTTCAGACCATATTGTACAGATTAATCTACGAAGGTCTATCCCTAATAGTATCTTGACAAATGCTGTGTAATCTAGCAAAGCATAAATTTCATTACACTGCATTTTTCACCCATAGCAACACAGTTTGACATAAAAATATGAGCTTTAATGTTGATCAGACATTACAGCTCACACTGTATGTTTTTTCAGTATTGAAAATATGAATAACATCATCAGTTGTTCACATCAGACGTACTACAAAAATAGACATGTTATCACATCAACGCAAAGCCTACGCTAATCTAAAACCGCTCAAATAAGGACTCGCATTTTCAGTGCTAATAATAAAAATAGCCTAATAAGCAATCAGCATTAACTTAGAACTTAAGTATTGAGCTGTTGAACTGGTATGTTCAACATTGTAGGGTGTGAGAGGCGCGATGGTAAGTGTTGGCCCTATAAGCACCACAGCAAACGCGTCTTTATAACAATATGAGGAGCTGGGGAACAAAACAATCCACGAAATTAAATTTTACACAATCAAAACGCTAAATGAATACTATTGCAATTTTACTGTAACTGTAGTTTTGAATGAAATATCAAGTTTCTCTTTGAAATGAGTTCAGACTTGTATTCAGTAATCAAAATCACGAACTTTGGACTCTAGCACTGCACGGTTTTAGGCTGTTTTGCTTGGAAATAAGTTCAGATTTGCATTCATTGAGTCAAAATGTCGGGTTATTAAAAAAATGCAGTCAGTGGAGACTGCTGACAGAAGTGAAAATTTAAAACTATGAAAGTATAAGTGATAAAATAATTGTAGTATCAAAAATTTTAATTTCATAGTTTGTAAAATAAAACCATTAACATTAGTTTTTACAACAGATATACAATTAACATTACCACCGGTACCAACGGTGACGCAACCTTGAAGTTTTTACCCATTCCAAAATCACCCAACGCGCCTAAAGATTCTTCACTTGACTTCAAAAACTATGATCAGAAGCGCATTCGTTTTGTTCACCGGCTCCTGATATTGACTGTAACAGTAATGAGCACGACGCGTGTGCCGAGGCTAGTGCGAACGGGCGCGGTGCTTACCGTAGTTGTTGTACTGGGGCTGCGGCGCTTGGTAGGAGCTGTAGGCGGGCTGCGAGTACGAGTCGTAGGCGGGCGCGGCGCCGTACGCCGCCTCGCCCGCGCCGTAGCCCGCGTCGCCCGCGCCACTGAAACAAACACATCTCTATGAGCTAGTACACACTGGGCGCTTGGCGTTGCGTTCAGCGCGCGTTGGTAGCATCTCTCTCTTTCTTTATACTGTGGTACGGCGTTCGACGAACGTGAGCAGGGCATGCATACTGCCGGCTCAGTTCAGAGATGGACGTTAGTGTTGCATGTGAGCGGCTCCTCTACCGTTCGCTATAAAAGACGACGCAGAGGCAAACAGAATTTACACCTAAATAACTAGTAAGAGATGCTAAGACTGACGTATGGAATGATTGTTATATTGCATCCAAAAAGAAAACAAAATGATAAACTAAGGTTTTCAATTATTTTAGAATGTGTATAAAATCATTTGGATTTCATCAATCTATACTAATATATTGAGGTAAAGTTTGTAAATTTGTTTGTGAGGGGTAATCCCTAGAACTACGAGTACTGAATCGATTTTGAAAATTCTTTCACCAGTAGAAAGCTACATTATCCCTGAGTGACATATTATGCTGTATTTTTTTTTTTAACAATTAGAGATCCCTACGAAAATTGTAATAAGCTATCCGTGCAAATACGGGACGGGTCGCTAGTAAAATATAAATCCGTATCGAAATGATTTTCGTCAACGTGCGTCCATTCTACACGAAAGGGCGCGATCATATGTACTAGGAACTGGAGGCCTATCTAGAAGCCCGCGCAACGGGCGACAAAACTGACGCCATTTTATCCCACTAAATCAAAGAGTTCATCATCATCATCATCATGAGCAACCCATGACCGGCTCACTACAGAGCACGGATCTTCTCTCAAATGAGAAGGGTTTTGGCCATAGTCTATGTGCGGATTGGCAGACTTCACACACCTTTGAGAACATTATAGAGAACTCTCAGGCCTGCAGATTTCCTCACAATGTTTTCCTTCACTGTTAAAGCAAGTGATATTTATTTTTCATAAAACGCACATAGCTCTGAAAAGTTAGTCGTGCGGGCCCAGGATCAAACCCCCGACCTTCGATTAGCAAGCGATAACCAAAGTTAATCAAAGTTATTAAAAACCTAAATCTTATAACCTATATCTTATGCCCGCGACTTCATCCGCGTGGACTACACCACTTTCAAGCCCCTATTTTACTCCCTTAGGGATTGAATTTTCAAAAATCCTTTCTTAGGGGATGCCTACGTCATTATAGCTATCTGCATGCCAAATTTCAGCCAGATCCTTTCAGTGATTTGAGCTGTGCGTTGATAGATCAGTCAATCAGTCAGTCATTCAGTCAGCACTTCCTTTTATATAAATAGATTTAAATTACATTTACCCATAGGCCTCATTTTCATAGCCCTGGCCGCCACTGGAGTACCCGTAATTGGAGCCATAGCCTGAGTTGTATGTGGAACCAGTCTGCGCCGGTGTCTGAGAGTAGTTTCCTTGATATGAGCTGAAACAATGACAGATGCTTCAGTCGGCCCTCTTATATATCTCTATTTTTTTATTATAAAGAGTTAAAATCAGGCTGTTAGATATCTGCATCTAAGTATCAGACGGCAATTCCTATTTTTAGTTTCATCATGTTATTTACAGGTTTTGATGTTTGAGTTGTTACTTGAAGAGTTACAAAGATATTTTAAAAAAATATTTAGCTTGGATGTAATCACGCCTGTTGGTAAGTGACAAAGATACAACTTATGGAGGACCAAAAAAGAGAATTAGTTTTTATCATACTTTTGATCTTGTCAAAATTGATGTTGTCTCTGATGTTTCTGATGTGACCCTGACCTTCATGGGTGTAAGTTCAACCCTTTTATTAAAGTTATAGTCCGTGAAAGTTCGAGACGGCAATCGCGCGTACTATAAGGTACTATTATTTAGAAATTGGCCATTCCACATGTGAAAAGTCACATGAATTTTTTCATATTATTATGTAAGACTTGCTAATTAAATTAATAATTACTGTAAGTGTGAAAATTAAGATTCTTAATTTATTAAGTTTGAATATAATATAATTAAGTAATAACTATGTTTAAGAAAAAGTTTAAGTGTTTTGTTATATTTATTGGAAAATAAAAGACTATTATTATAAAGTGTAAAAATTTGGAAAATCATTTTCCATGAGAAACCTTCTGTGCAGTACTATACCTTGAGCCGTACGACTGTGGCGCGTACGGATCTGCCGGCGGCTGTTCGTAGGGCTGGTACCCGGTGTGCCTGGATTTACACAAGTGTATAAGAAAGTATATCTTGATAAGCAGTGTTAGCGGTCCATCTCAAATAACATCAGTGGGGTTTATAGCGTCATGTGTGTATCAGACGGCACATTCCTATCAAGAACTTGGATCATCATATTATAATTCTAACAAAATGGAAGTTTGCATCATCAAACATTAAGGTTGCACTCAATAGCTGCAGTGCTTTTTGCTGTATTGTATATTCAAACAAGCCTATTAGGGACCCTATAACATGCCCATCCATCCATCCGTCTGTCTGTCTGTGGGCTGTATCTCGTGAACCTTAATAGATACGAGTTGTCGCAGAATGTGTATTTCTATTGCCGCTATAACAATATAAACAATAGCTGCCATGATAATTAAAAAGTGTTATTTTTTGTAGGATCGTATGGAACCCTTCGTGCGATTCGAACTCGCACTTGGGCGATTTTCAATTATTTACACGATTTATTTGAATGAATGTAAGCCGCGGTGTAGTCGCGCTTTCAGTGCAGTTTAAACAGGTAGTACCTCATAATAGTCCTGATAGTTAAGATGGATAGCAGCAGCTGCTGCTGCTGTTTAGACTGCAGCGTTGCTCCATACCATAATTCTCTTAAGTTTATCTACAGTATCATAACGGTATTCTATACATACGCAGATGGCTCGTACCCGTTGGCTGGCGGAGCATGGGCAGCTGGTGGCTGGTAGCCCGCTGGCCGTCCGCCGCGTGGCCCTTCGAACCTACACAAAAACGTGACATTTGCAAAAACAACATTTACAATACAGCAAATTCTATCTACTACTCCAAAAACTGTCTATTTTTTAAACTTATAATAAGTTTTGTTTATAACATTTGCTCTCGACAGACTGCCGTGATTTTTTTTGCATGGGCTTAGTTGAAGACCTGGAGAGTGACATAGGCTACTTTTTATCCCGGAAAATAAAAGCCGAAATCCACACGTGAGAATTCGCGGGCAACAGCTAATAAAGAATATAAGTACAATATGTTAACTAAGCAGTTAACTACAAAGTATTGATAGGTAAAGAGCACTCAATAAAAAAACAATGAAGTAGACTTGAGCAAGGCCTAGTTCTGAGCGAAACCAATCGAGCACGTCAAGGACAGCGCTTAACATAAGCAACATGAGTCACGTCAGTTCTCGCTTACGTAACAACAAGGTGAGAACTGAGTGACACCAGCCGTGCTGTAACAATGTAGGCGACGATAAATTGTCGGAGGTAGTCAGTATTTTGTGGTAATACCTTCCGCGTTTCGGTGGTCCTCCAGGGCCGCCATGTGGTGGTCCTCCGCCTCGCTTGAAGGGCGCGGCTTGCGGACCGGGTGGCGCTGGGTGCGGCGCGGGGCGCGGCGGCGCGCTGTGGGCGCCGGGAGCGGGCGCGGGCGCGCCGTGCGGGCCCCCCGTCGGTGGGCCTCCCCCTCTGCCGCCTCGACCTGACGAGTTGAAACAACTATCATTCTGCCGTCCACCTGTTGCCTTTGTACTTTATGAATAGTTAGGAGTTATTGCAATAAAAACATAAGAAATGTTTAAAAAACCGGCCAAGTGCGAGTCAGACTCGCGCAACGAAGGTGCTAGTGGTATTTTTTTGACATTTTGCACGATAGTTCAAAAACTATGATGCATTAAAAAAAAAATCTCTTTTAGAATGCACAGGTAAAGCCCTCTCATATGATACCCCACTTGATAATATAGTTATAAAATTGAAAACACTAATTATTAGTTTATGACCACAATTTAATTTTTTTGTGTGATGTGACCACAAATTTACGGTTTTCAGATTTTTCCCCTAATGCCAGCTATAAGATCCACCTACCTGCCAAATTTCATGATTCTAGGTCAACGGGAAGTACCCTGTAGGTTTCTTGACAGACAGACAACAAAGTGATCCTATAAGGGTTCAGTTTTTCCATTTGAGGTACGAAACCGTAAAAAGAGGTTGTTACATAGAACCCAACCTTAAATCTAACTCAAACCCTTGCTCCAATGTAGCATTCTTTTTCGAAACAGTTGTTTTTAAAGATATCCATTTTTTTTTGGTGATGAATTCTTGCTTTTAATATATTTTGTATGTATAGCGAACAAAATAAGACTGAAACAGGAATTAGTTAGAATTGGTAGACTGAAACAGGAAGTACACAGCCTGACCATGATTTAATACAGAAATAGATTACAAAAGTTTTCATATAAGTTTACCTCTCATTGGCATCCCTCCACGACCTCCCCTATCAGTGCGAGGCCCAAAGTCTCCTCTTCCCCGGCCGCCTCTGCCTCGCATGCCACCCGGGCCACCTCTGTTGTTGTTGAAGCCCCCTCCTAAATAGATTTTACACCAATAAATCATATTATCATTGTTACAGGTTGAGATGGCAATCGAAGTGGGGACCCCCTGCGCTAACCCGGTACAGGCGAGTGCTGATGTGCGGGGCTTCCCCCGCCTCATATCCCGATTGCCATTTCAAACTGTCGCACACTATAGCTATACATTTGCATATGATCAGAAACCTAGTGTAAATTAGCAGAATTTCATGACATCTTAATAAGTGACATGCCATTAACTACAATTACTGTGGAATTACAAATACACAAAGGTGTAATCATAATTAATAACATAATAAAGATGTGTGGCTGTAAGAACTCTTTCTTACATCTACACATCTTTATTATGTTAGAAATAACTATATTAAATATTTTTTATCTCTATAAAAAATATTTAACATAGTCATTTCTAAAATAGCACAGAGTTTATTTGTTACTAGCTGATCCCCGCGGCTTCGCCCGCGTAGATTTAGGTTTTTAAAGATCCCGTATAGCCTATGTCACTCAGGAATAATGTAGCTTTCTACTGGTTAAAGAATTTTTAAAATCGGTTCAGTAGTTCTAAAGATTACCCCCTACAAACAAACTTAACGACATTACCTCTTTATATAATATACAACGGGCCGTGCAGCAGAAATCGTAATATTTTAATTTCGCCATAACTTCAAAACCAAACGTCCAATTTTAATCATTCAAAGACCAAATATTATCTCCATAAACTGTTCTTAGTGATGAAATCATTTATTTTGATAAGGATTAATAGCATGAGTAAAATAAACGCGTTTAAATGTAGTCCAAAAAAAATTCAAGATTTTTAAATAAAAAAATGGTTGCTGTGCCTCACTCGACATAGATGGGTATAGTGTGTCGCGGACTTTTTTGTAGATATTTATAAGATCTACAATTAATTAGAACATTTTATGGTTCTATCTTTTATAGTTTAGGCAGCGTACGCAAAATAAGTAACTTTTCTGGTTGATTTTTTACACCTTGTGTCCGAAAAACCCAAATATCTTACGGAACCCTATTTTTTTCCAAAATAAAATATAGCCTATGTTACTCGTGGATAATGTAGCTTTCGAATGGTGAAAGAATTTTTAAAATCGGTCCAGTAGTTTTTGAGCCTATTCAGTACAAACAAACAAACAAACAAACAAACAAACAAACAAACAAACAAACAAACAAACAAAGTTTTCCTCTTTATAATATTAGTGTAGAAGTGTAGATTAAGATTACCGAGTGTGTACATTGGGATTTCGAGCCTACCTTGGCTTGTTTTATGGACAACATTCACAAGAATCTGATTCTGAATCCTGAAGTCGATTACTGTAAATTATTACTTTGTGGGGGTCCTCGAGATTCTATTGTAGGTACAGGATGAGGTCCCGGTCCCTGAGGCCCTGGAGGGAATCTCCCGCCTCTTTCGGCCCCACCACCGCGCATCGGTCCTCCTCGGAAGCCACGTGGTCCTCCACGAGGTGGACCACCCCCTCTAGGAGGAAGGCCTCCACCACCACGGCCTCGCATTCCAAGTCCGCCACCCCTATTAAAAAAATGAAGACAATGAGAAAACTTGCAAAATGTTCCAGTTAAATTAGCCTATAAAACTACCTACAATCTTCCTTATCCTTTTACTTACCTTCCACGCATCTCGAAACCACCACGACCGCGAGGGCCTCCGCGTCCTCCACCTCGGAATCCACGATTTGGGCCTTCCATGATGGAACTCTTACTGTACAATAATGAATCTCTTAGTTATAAATCAATTCTCAATCAGTTCATTTGCTGGTTTTACTTTATTCTGATGTAAAACTTCATTACAATAAAATATAACTTTAAGGTTATCCGTAATCGTTTCCTTTGACCGCTCGAACTTCGACCACTCTCTCACCGGCACTCTCTCTTGACGCTACTCAAAATGGCGGCAATAAATGGCGCGGCGGCCCGCGGCCAAAGAGAATAAAGTCTTTAATTTCAGTCTATATTACTTTACTCTATGCTTATATACTCATGAGAAATACGCCAAAAATTCTCAAAGTTTGTTTTGCAACTTCTTGTTTGTATTCTTGAAAAAAACCAGTTAGACGATAAGGGACAAAAAATAGGTTAGCTGCGTCTCTGTTTATCACATTAATAACTTCATCTGTGCTCTCTTTTTAGTGCGAATGAGAAAGCAAACGTTCCTGCATCTACTTTTATTACTCTATCTACGCATTCAGACTATCTTGGCACGTGGCGAAAAACGGAACTAACGTTGCCGTCAAGTGTCCCCTTTGTTCTTGTTTGAATATTCTAAGCTATCTCTATGATTCTAAGCCTTTGTTCTCCAACAGCGCCCCCCTATCAATGTCATTGAAGTGCCAAGAGAGAAGAGAGCCTTGGTGGCCTTGTCGCACTGTATAATGCAGCGCGTAGTGCATAGATTATCTACTGTAGTGATTATCTACGAATTACTGGTCTGTGGTGATTATATACTCTTTGATGCAGCCATAGATTATCCTATATGTTATTGGTCTGTGGCCATAGATTATCTACTATGATGCAGCGTTGACCAGTTTAAATTGAGTTTAAATAATCAAACCTCAGAATAAATACCTTCTCCTAGAAAATAGGACACAGCAGCTTTTATTTCTGGTCGGTGCACAGCAGTTCACTGCACCCACAGCACAGAGTACAAAAGAATATACAGGTGCTGCCTGGTCTGTGGGTGCTGCCAATGCATCCTACTCTATGGGTGCTGCTGCTGTAGAGGGTGCCACGAGGGTGCTGATCAGATTAAAGAAGAACCCAAATTGAACTAAAAAACTAAAATTTATAACAAAGCCAGTGTATTATATGGATGACCGAGATGGACCAAGCCAAAGTTTTGAAGTATCTTATTTCAATAGAAAAGTTAGCTGAAGAAATCCTCAACGATAAACGTGAAATAATCCTCTTGGATAAAAGAAGAAATCAGAATCGTGAAGCCCTCAGAGATATCAGTAAAGCCTGCCAAACAAAGTGCTGGGTCACAGTGGGTTCAGTTCTTATAAAACATAAATTAAGTGATACCAAATCACTTCTAGAAGCTGATCAAAAACAACTTAACATTGACATTAACAAGCTGCGAAGCAATCTGAAAGTCAAAGTTAATGATTTGAGAGATTTAGAAATGCAACCACCTGTACCAGGATCAATGCTAGTCCCTTTGTCTGATGAAGAAACTGCTGGATTGTCAAAAACTGGATTATTTTCATCATAAAAAACCGGCCAAGTGCGAGTCAGGCTCGCGCAATGAGGGTTCCGTACTGCAGTCGTATTTTTCGACATTTTGCACGACAATTCAAAAACTATGATGCATAAAAATAAATAAAAATCTGTTTTAGAAGTTGTTAGTTTGTTCTAGTTATAGGTGAAGACCTTTCATATGATACCCCACTTGATATAGTCACTCACTTCGAAAGTTGAAAATACTAATTATTAGTTCATGACCACAATTTAATTTTTTTTGTGTAATCTAACCCTAAATTCACGGTTTTCAGATTTTTCCCCAAATGTCAGCTATAAGATCTACCTACCTGCCAAATTTCATGATTCTAGGTCAACGGGAAGTACCCTGTAGGTTTCTTGACAGACAGATAGACAGACAACAAAGTGATCCTATAAGGGTTCCGTTTTTCCTTTTGAGGTACGGAACCCTAAAAATGACTTACTCTAGCTGCTGAGCATATAATAAATAGCTCTAGCTATCTATCACTAAAAGAATTTTCAGAATCAAGTTATTAGTTCTAGATTAACCCCCGACAAATTCACAAACCAACAGCTTATGCTAGCGATTTCGTCCACGTGGAATACACAAATTTCTAACCCTTAGGGGGTTGAATTTACAAAAATCCTTTAGCGGATGCCAACGTCATCATAGCTATCTGCATGCCAAATTTCAGTCCAATCCGTCCAGTAGTGTGAGCTGTGCTTTGATAGATCAGTCAGTCAGCCAGTCACCTTTTCCTTTTATATATAGATATGGGCCAAAGTTAAATAGACAGACCTGTAGGCACAGAGTTGTATTACTTACTAAATATATCTAAAACCTAATCTAGTGCTATAAAATTCTTTAGCTCAAAAGACATAACCCATTTGGAGTCTGCTATAAAATCAAGATGCCCAGCAGTAAAAAGCAGTCACTTAGGTGATCATAGCCACAGGTATCTAGTTGAAATATTAAAGATTTTTTTAAATTATTACATACTGGATGATGCCCACGACGATTTAGGTTTTTGAAAATCCCGTGGGAACTTTAATTTTCCGGAATAAAAAGTAGCCAATGTCCTTCCCCGGGATGCAAGCTATCTCTATACCAAATTTCATCAAAATCGGTTGAACGGTTGAGCCGTGAAAAGCTAGCAGACAGACAGACACACTTTCGCATTTATAATATTAGTATGGATCAAGATATTATTGACAAATAAAAGAAGTTTTTATAAAGTACTAGTTTTATTATGTCTAAGCTGTTGCCTCTGGGAGTGTTGTAATAATGTCAGAGTCTCCAGGATCCGTTATGGCTAGCGTGCACACTCTGTAGTACTTTCCGCATGCAGTGCCCAGTTCAATGTTGTTGCCACTGTAGTGGTGAACTCCAGTTTTGGCTAACAGGGCATAATACTCAATTTCAGATTTCCTGCAATAAACAAATAAATTCTTTATTGGGTTCAAAATAGTCACATGGAGCCATTGTATTCAGGCAGCGCAAGACTGGTGTCTAGTCAAGTCCAAACAAGAGAGCTATGTCAAGTGGATGTCTGTCAGTTAACCATGATGATGGTAGAGATGATTGGGTTCAAAAACAATGTCCTATTGGTCTTATATTTTAAAACTTATACCCCAAATTAGAATTAATAATGATAAAATGAATGAAAAAATAATAATTGGCCATGTTAGTGATGAATTTATTGTTATTAAAACACTAGATAATACCAGCGACTTCGTCGATTTAGGTTTTTAAAAATACCATGTGAACTTTGATTTTCTGGGATAAAAAGTAGCCATGTCCTTCCCCGGGATACAAGCAATCTCTGTACCAAATTTCGTCAAAATCGGTTGAACAGATGGGCCGTGAAAGGCTAGCAGACAAACATACTTTCGTATTTATGATATTAGTATGGATTGAACATAATAATAACTAACATCAACGTTCAGCTCAAAAGTTGAGATTAAGCAATTTAGGTTGTCATGTGGCTAATTCCGTTGTAAATCTCTAAACTAAAATAGCACACCTAAATCTATTGCTATCCCTTTCATAATGTTGCTTGCAGAAAAAGATAACACTACATTTAGATCTGTTAATTTAGTGTAGGTTCAGAGATTGTGTACGAGAAAATCGACCCCAGTATACCCCTGTAGCTAAGAAACTATTTAAAATTCCACTAGAGCAAAGACAGGGTGGGTCAGCTAGTTTGAGATGAAGAACTCACCTCTTACAACACTAAAAGAAAGTTTTTGAAACCAATAAAAATTACTAGCTGGCTGAAATTTGAAATACATAATTGTATAAAAATGTAAACTAGATAAAATAGCTTTCTAATGGTGAAAGAATTGAAATGAAAATGAAAATCGGTTAAGTAGTTGTTAGAGTTTATCGATTACAAATAAAAAATATATTTATCTAATTTGAAAAAAGAAGAACCTCACCTGCCAATTCTAAGCAAATGGATTCAGACTACTCCATAGGGTTCCCACAAATATTGAAGTTCAGTTAAATGCTTACTTCAGATAAGATTTTAATTAAATTAATATTTGAGATAGTAAATTACAAGTACATACTATCATTTCAAAGGTATTAAATGAGTAATTTTACTGTGCTTTATTTAGGGAAACCATACTTCTTAGTCCGAAGACTCCATATGCTTCCCAAGATTAATTATAAAGGGAACTCTACTTCTCAGTAGTCTCACCTTAGTGGTGGTGCATTTTTGGCAATGATAACCAGCTTAGCCTTGCCCTGACGCAATGTTTTGAGAGTTTGCTTGTAGCCAAGACAGTATTTGCCAGATTTCATAACCAGAGCCAGTCTGGAATTGATAGACTCAATGGTCTTTTTCTGTAAATAAAAAACACGCTTTGTGAATCATCTTTGAAAGAATTATGTATCTTCTCATCTTATGTATTATTTAAACCAGTGACTAGCAATCTCATCATGAGTTATTTGTTAGTGCTTGTTCTCTTAATTTGTAGTTTTATCTACCTAATCTTATTGACTACAAATGTGTTCCTTAGCTAATTTTAGTGATAACAAATAGATCATCACTGAATAAAAGCCACCAAGCTCTTTTCACATTTATTTTTAATTTATTGAAGATTTTATATACTTAAGTACAATATGTTATTTAATGTCTTTTAATGAAGCAGATATTATGTCGAACCAACCGATGTTAAAATATGGCTGAGTATGATGGCTTTCATTTAGTGATGATCACTGAAATAGCGAATAATCTCGCAGGTCTAGCTATTTTATTTGTAACAATGAATATTCTCAAATTGCCTGTCTGTCAAGCTATGATTTAACCTCAAAAGTGTATGTTACAATCTCAACCCCGCAAATTACAGAAAAAGCGAGCCTATCGAGTAACATTTAATGTAGGACTTGTAGTGATAGGAGATTATTTAAAAGAGAAGATAAATAATCATGCCATAAGTCCACATCACCGTACAAAGAGAAACACGACACACGTGGTGCTTACCTGTTTCTTTGCGGCAACCATTTTTGCAATTCAAGAGATTGTCCCTGAATTACTGAAAGTGAAATACGATACAGTGATTTATATTTATAAAAAATTGTATTTAGAAGAGAATTTTAGTTTTTAATTTATAAAAATCTAAGTAGCAAACCTTCGCAATTCGCATGAATGTGAAAGAAAGAAAGTGTTGCCAGCACAGATTAATAGGGATGGTTGCCACCAGTGTTTCCATATGTAAATTGAGAATTACCGTGTTCAAGGGTTAAAATTACGGTGTTTCTAGATTAAATTACGGTGGATTAGCTAAAAGAATACCGTGTAAATTACCGTGTCATTTTTAAAAGAAAAAACGTCACGAATTAGCTTTTTAATCAGCTATTAATATTATTCTGAATCTGACTCTCCTAGCATAGCAATATCTTTTTCATATACGGATTTATTCATATTAATATTTTGTTAAATCTCATTAGTTTTACATTTTACTCCTTCCTAATTGCTTGAATAAGGACGAAATACTACTATTACGCAGTATATTATGAATTTTTAACGTGATTTTGTATTACGGTGACACGGTCAAGGTAATGGCCATATTACCTTGACGGTAGATTAGGGCTGAATTACGGTGCATCTACGGTAATTACCGTGTACATGGAAACACTGGTTGCCACTTGCCAGTGTCACTACCATAGAGATAGTATACATAGAGGTAACCATAACGTGTTGCCGCTCTTGTACATCTATGTGTCAAAGAGGTATTGTCATGTTATCTCCGTCTTTTTCGTCTATATCGCTTTTACATGGAAATAAGCATGGAAACCTCCATTCGTGTAAACTGTAAAAGCCATAGATTATCTACTATATACTAGGTAAAAGCGATAGCTCAAGGCTCAGACGAATCCACAGGGCACAGCAGGCCGATTGCGAATCGACTGCATCTATCATTTAATGACAGCATCAATGTCAAAATATAGTTTTCCTATCACGGTTCGGTGAGACAGTCCACAAAGGATAGATGTGGACAAAAAAATGTTTTGACAGTTCATTTACACTATCGATAAAATTTATTGTATGAAAAATGCTATTGCGGACGCGTTTTGAAGTTTGATGTCATATAAGAACCTCGACAAATGTTACGTCAAATGAAGTTTTCATTGAAACAACTCGAGAGGTGTTTTTATCAGTGACATAAGCTATCCGCAAATCGTTTTACTACTCATATTAATTAAAATAAAGTTATGAAAGGGATTAAAAAAGGCTATAGTAATTCTTCTGCTAGATAAGAAATCAATTATTAATTTTAGAAGCTAGTATAATAGTATAAAAGTATTTTTAGATTAATGTAAGTCTCATAAGTACTTTTAAAAGAATATGTGATGACTCTTTCATTAGTAGGTTTGATGCACAGAGTACATTAAATATAGAGGTATACTAACACTGAGAAATGAGAATCACAGAGTACTTTTTACACGCACCTATAACTTCTTGGAGTTATGTGCATTTTAAGTAAATAATTAAATATCATTGCTTTAACGGTGATGGAAAACATCGTGTGGAAACCTGCATGCCTGAGAGTTCTCCAAAATGTTATCCAAGGTGTGTGAAGTCTACCAATCCGCATTTGGCCAGCATGGTAGACTATGGCCAAAACTCTTCTCACACTCGAGAGAACCGTACTCTATAGTGAGCCAGCGACAGGCTGAACATAATAGTATACCTTTGACTCCTTTGAGAACAATATGGAGAACTCTCAGGCATGCAGATTTCCTCATGATGTTTCCTTCACCGCTAAATCAAGTTAAGTATAATTAATTGTTTAAAACGCACATAACTTAGAGATGCGTACCTAAAATTGAACCCCCAACCTTCAATTATTCAGAGGTGGACATCCTAACCACTAGGCTCTTCGGGGGACTTCTAAAATTATTCCCCAAAGTAATGTCCAAAAGTCAAATCATTTTCTGATTTAATTGATTTAGCTTTGGAAATTACTTTGGAATTTAAATTATTTAGGCAAATAAAACAACAGTTTGATGATTTTTTATGTTTTCTTTTATTAAAGTAGATTAGATTCTGACATCTTAATTATATCACCATCTGCTTCTTATAAATCTAATCTGGCACCGTTCATTATTTTATTTGTCTCTGCACGGGGTCCAAGAGCTCCAGTTCACAACATATCCCAATCCATATCTTTGTCAGGATGAAGAAATGAATGCAGCACTGTATCACCTTTGCCTGAAAAAAAATTATGATAACTGAGTAAGTGACCACTGACTGTGTTGCTTAATCTATACCACTAGGCACTACCAGCTTCTGTTTAGGTATGACGTTGTCTGCGAAGACTTTAGAATCAGTGTATATGGTATCTTTATTACTAATTTAGCTAATCCAAATTGTTTCTTTAAATATTTGTGGTGCGAAGGAGTAAGAAACATCCAAACTTTCATATGAAGAGCAACGTTTTAGGCAGCTCTAGATACATAAGGAAACATACTCGAGAAAGCACTTGTAGTGTGGAGGTACTTACTATGAAGTCATAACCACCAGTAGCAATGGACTCAATTTGTATAATAGGTACTTTATGAAACGCTGTTAAAACTCCTCTAACTTTTCGGAGTTTAATACCATTGTAACAACTAAATATCACTTGCTTAGCTGTGAAGGAAAAGGAAGATCGTGAGGAAACCCGCATGAGAGCCTTTACTTGTATTGAATGATAACGTTTGTTAACTTACGAGTTCTAACTTCTACCACACATCGTCACACAACAACTTCTCGAACCAGCCACAGTCCGTCAATAAGGGTCCCAATACTTAGGCAAATCAGTGCCCAGGCATTTGCGTATAAGTTCAGTGAGAAAAACTAAGTCTCCGGAGTCCGAGGAGCAAGCAAAGTTGCAGAATTAATCACAAAAAACAAACGCGTAAACTAAGGAAAAACAACAAAAAATTGTACTTTGTGCTCTGTTCTTCTGGGGTTCTAAATAGTTACCACAGACTAACTACTTATTTGTAATAAGTAACGTAGCCAAATTTAGGAGACTGTCATGTCCATGTAAATTGCTAGATTACCAAGTGATTACCATAGATATTCGATTTAGTCGGGTTATAAATAGGTCCGTGCTACCAATACGTCATCAAAATGTCGATAATGACCAAATGCGATATAGTGCATTAGTCGTCCGCGATAGCAAATTTATCAACTGTAACGATCACGATTCTTAAGGATATTTCTATTGCGATGTCACATGTCAGTTTACGGCAATCGGCCTGCAGATTAATAGGGATACTACGTATGACGAATCAAGACTCAAGAGACTTGTCAGACGCGTTCTGTGGCGTCAGTGACGCAAGCGACATTTTTGCATAATTTAAACTTTAATACCTATTATAAAAAAAAACTTAGTTTAATTTTATTTACCTTAAAAGTAGTTGTGTTTCCTGTATTATAATAAAAAAATTATAATGTCTAGTAATTCTTTAAAAAAACACAAGCATACAGAATTATCTTTCTTGGGAAAGTCATACCTAATCGCATATAACGGTATTCAAACATTGGGGTGAGTTTACACAGTTTAAACTTACCTATGAATTGTGATACTTACTAATATTAATGTGTGTCTGTAATATATCTGTCTGTTACGTTTTCTCGGCCCATTTGTTTAACTCATTTTGACGAAATTATGGGTATAGCAATAACTTGTGACCCGGGGACGAACATAGACTACTTTTATCTTGAAAAATCAAAATCAGACGAAGTCGCGGCTGTTATCTAGTATACAAGTAATATAAATTTTATAAAATAAATCAATACCTAGTGCATTTATAAAATAAAGTTTTAGTACCTATTGTATTTGGATATGCTCCAGAAGTAATTTTTAGGTAGGGTGCATTTTAAATTTTAACTTCTTGTTGGAATTGAATAGGCAATCCTAGATTTCATTGTCAACCGATATACGTCCGCTGCTGGACGTAGGTTTCTTAGTGTCTGTTCACACAGACCGGCTCGGACCGGAGAGCAGATTTTGATAGCGATTAAAATAGAGCGTTGGATAGTTGAAATAAAGTTTATTTTTACATATCACCTCTTTTGTTATTGAGAATACCGGAGAGCAAACCTTACGCGGTTAGTGTGAAAAAATAAAAGGAGCCGACCGGCTACGTATGATTTCTGATGACGCGCTTTTCCGCTCTCGCGCAGACGAACATCTCCGTTTGTGTACTCTTTCAGTACAGTGCTCTTCCAGCCGGTCTATGTGAAACAAAGCTTGGTCGCTCCGGCCAGTTCCAGCCGTTACAGCGCCAGAGGTCTGTGTGAAAAGAAGAGCACCATCCGATTCTGTCCGAGCCGGTCTGTGTGAACGGACACTTATAGGGACTTCCACATGCTATTCATCACCATCATCATCATGATCAACACATCGCCGGCTCACTACTGAGCACAGGTCTCCTCTCAGAATGAGGAGTGTTTGGGCATAGTCCACTGAAACCACCACCATGTGAGAATATTATGAAGAACTGTCAGGCATGCAGGTTTCCTTACGATGTTTGCCTTCAGCACTAAAGCAAGCTTATTTGATTGTTTTAAACACACAACTCTGAAAAGTTAGAAGTGCATGCCCAGTATCAAACCCCCAACCTCCCGAATAGGAGGTCTTAACCGCCAGGCTATCATGGCTATTATCTACGCCATGAACACATTTTATGTTCAATTTTAGAAGAAAGTCGAATAAAAATCAAAAACATGCCTACTAAGCCAAATTTTTTTATATTAGCTTACCAATGAGACAGCTGTAGGTACTCAATGTAACTACAACAAGACTTTTACTAATACAAGCACCATGTAGTACACAGAAGGCATGTGCGAGCTAACTACCTATGCTAGTCATCAACTTGCTAACATGCCTGTCCTATAGCCTTTCCATGCAGTTACAATACTGAAAGCACCTTAGGTTGTCAACTTGTTTGCTTTTCTGTATTCAAGATATGAATTGGATTGGCTTATGTCATATTGACTAGCTTTATTGACATCAATAAGTTATGTTCCATTTTACAAAAAAACATGTTTGCATCTCACTTCAATTAATACTATGTTAATTGTAATACTAAATTAATTAAAACCTCTATTGTTGAGGTGAGTATCTCATTCTAGGGGATTGTAAAATATTTTATTAAGTAGATTTATTTTTGTATTTCAGTTGAAAACCCCTGTTTTTTAAAATTTGTTTCGAACAATGAATGTAAAAATCTGGTGAAGCTCAGCTTGACGCCTTAATTAATCTTCTGATGTATGCCTATGAAGTAAACACATAATATTCCCTGTAGATTTACTAAACGAGCACATTCGAGCATCTCCAATACAACATCGAAAATGCTTACATGGCTACTGCCTGCATGATTTCATTCCTTGAGTAGCCTACTCATACTACTCATAATACAATACTTAGTGTAATCATAGAGCGAATTCGTTTTTTCTAAATAATAATCTAACCCGCGCAAAATTCAGCCCTCGGCTCGCGCCGCGCCGGTGTAAGGTATACACTGGTACTGATTCTGAGCACAACCTAATTTTAAGGTACATATTCGCATCCTCTTCTTACTAATGTAATATGAAAAGGACAGAGACAGTTTGAAGTTTTAAATTTAATTTTTAGATGGTAAATTAACCCGTGATTTTAGCGCACAGTCGCAAGCCTTCTCTTTAAATTTGTAGCGTGCACTAAAATTTAGAGTATTTAAATGTAAAGTTCATGTTCTGTCCCTTTTTAGCATTGTTAAAAAGAAAAGGATGCAGATACTCTAAATTTAGTTTAGAGAAAGACAACGGAATCGGTGCCACTGTTTACCATAAAAAACCGACCAAGTGCGAGTCAAACTTGCGCACCGAGGGTTCCGTACTTTTTTCGAAATTTTGCACGTTAAATCAAAAACTATGATAGGTACATTAAAATAAATAAACCCATGGCATGATACCCCACTTGGTATATTAATCTTACTTTGAAAGTTTAAAATACTAATTATTTGTTCATGAACACATTTTAATTTTTTTTTTGTAATGTAACCACAAATTCACGGTTTTTAGATTTTCCCCTTAGCTATAAGACCTGCCTACCTGCCAAACATGATTTTAGTTCAACGGGAAGTACGCTATAGGTTTCTTGACAGCCAGACAGACAACGAAGTGATCCTATAAGGGTTCCTTTTTTCCTTTTAAATAAAAATGCATAAAAGTTACCTTCGCCCGTTTTGGCTCTTGTAGAGTCGGATTCGAAAGAATAAATAATTTTTTTTTTTTTTATAACTTCATTATAACTAATCAATTCTATTATGTAGATATAATATACCTCCATAATTATGCCTTTTATTATTATTATTCATATATATTATTATTCATCAAAGTGAAAGTCAGTTAGTCGTCTTGAGTAGTACCTAACGTGAGTAAAACTTTGAAAGTTGACCACGCCTAGTGAAAACAGACATTTAAAACTATGTTTACATTCCATTTTAACTCGCGCAATCTGAGCGCGCGATGATCGGTTGCTGACAAAGTTGATGGATTTTTTGTCTATTTATTTGATACTAGAAACAAAAACAACTAATAGACAAAGAGGCAACAATGAAAAAAAATGAGAGAGGAATACTAGATGATGCCCGCGACTTCGTCCTCGTGGATTTCGTTTTTTTTTAACCCCGTGGGAACTCTTTGATTTTTCGGGATATACCTAGCAATAATTAAAACAATAAAGCATATTTATTATTATTTATTACATGATGCCCGCGGCTTCGTTCGAGTGGATTTAGGTTTTTTAATGATGATGATGATGGGATTGTAAGCTAACTCTGTACCGGGTAAAAATCGGTTAAGCGGATGGATCGTGAAAAGCAAGCAGAAAGACAGGATACACTTTCGCATTTATAATATTAGTGTAGATTCAATTACCTACAGCGAGAAGAATGCCATTGTGACTCCTGAGGAATGCGCTAATGATGTGACTGTAAGGGCGAAAACACATCCAAGCGGCGCTGTGCGGCGCGGCGCGGCGCCGAAACGCAGATATCAACGTTCTGCTTCCAAACAACCGCGTTATGGCGTCGTCGCGTCGCACCGCTTGGATGTGTTTTTGCACTTAGGTACGAAGTTTGATAGACAGATTGACTGTTAAATTATTCAGAGTGAGGAAACACGTTAATTTCAATAAAACGTAATGCGTTAATGTGATGCAAGTGTATTTAGGTTGTCGTTGTCATTACATTAAATAAACATTAGTTACCAATACATTAATACTTAATTAAGTAGTAAATGGAAACTACTTTAGCTACCTGCCTGGTACATAGGTCCTTTAACCCTCGTTACACTGACGATGACGCTGCAAAATCGCGTTAAAATTAAAATAGCGTCGGAATCGACCATTTATTGCAATGCTTACCGCGCCGAGCGTTGAAAATCCAACACTGCGATAGAAAATCATCATAATAATAGCTTGGGAAAAAGTTTCTTCGCATTTTTAAAGAAAATTCAAAACATGTTTTAGTATAGTTTATTTACATTTAACTAAAGTATGTAGGTACCATTTTGTTCGATAACATTTTGCCATCTTGTAGGTAGGGACATGATCCCATTGCTATAGAAATTTTGGGACTTCTGATCGAAATACCGCGACAAGTGGTTTTGGCAGTCCTCTAGTGATGTTAGCCTGACACTGCCTAAAGAATTCTGAAGAGACCGAAACATGTGGAAATCTGAAGGTGCAAGGTCAGGGCTATACGGCGGATGCATTAACACCTCCCAGCCAGACTCTCTTAATTTTTGCTGAGTGGCTAAAGATGTGTGAGGTCTAGTGTTATCATGATGAAAAACCACACCCCTTCTGTTGATTAATTCCGGCCGCTTTCTCTCAACTTCTTGCTTTAATCTCATCAGTTGTTCGCAGTAGAGTTCAGAATCGACGGTCCTGCCTGGTGATAACAGCTCATAATGAATAATGCCCTTTCAATCCCACCACACACACAGCATCACCTTATTGCGAGTTAACCCGGGTTTCGCCACAGTCTGTGAAGCCTGACCGGCGTTTGACCACGACCTTTTTCGCACATTCTTGTCGTACGTGATCCACTTTTCATCACCAGTTATCAGTTTCTTCAAAAATGGTTCGGTGTCATTACGTCGTAATAAACAATCACAAATGAGTACACGGTTCATTAGGTTTCTTTCAGTGAGCTCGTGAGGTACCCAAATATCGAGCTTTTTGTGTACCCAGTTTTTTTCAAATGCGCCAAAACTGTTTTGTGGTCAATTCCCAGTTCTTCAGCTACGTCGTAACTACTGATATGCCGATCTTGCTCCACTTTTTCAAAAATGGCATCCATTTCATCCGTAATTGGGCGACTAGAGCGACGTGCATCTTTGACATCAAAATTTCCGGATTGAAAACGCTTAAACCAAATTTGTGCTACTCTCACAGACACTGCACTAGGTCCATAAACATCATTTCGGTGGGACATTTCGGTATATTATTTACCATCTATTTAAACAATTACTGGAAACAGCGATTCATATCCGTACCCTTATATAAATGCGAAAGCGTGTTTGTTTGTTGGTTTGTTGGTTTATCCTTCAATCACGTCGCAACGGTGCAACGGATTGACGTGATTTTTTGCGTGGGTATAGATAAAGACGTGGAGAGTGACATAGGCTACTTTTTTATTTTTAAAAAACTAATTCCACGCGGACAAAGTCGCGGCCGTCAGCTAGTATGAAATAGTTGAAAAGCTGTGACCAAAACAAACTAACATATTTTGGGTTTTTTCCTTGTTTTCGAAGTAAGATAACTATATTCTTTATTCTTTATTGTTTTTTAAAAAGAATATTAGCCATGTTAAATGACTAATATTCCCTTTTCCTCTCCAACTAAGCGTCAAGCTTGTGCTAGGAGTAGGTACGACAATAGTGCAACGGGTGGGATTTGAAGTACGGAACCCTCGGTACGTGAGCCTGACTCCCACTTGGCCGGTTTTTTTATTTTTATCAAGAATTTTCCTAACTTTCATGTAATGTTTCTTCCGTAATATAGTATGTATTATTATTATGACCTTTGCCTTAGCTTGTTGCGATGTTGTCATTGTGCAGAAAAATACATAAATCATTATTAACTACGTACTTTTCCTACTACTATGTACCTATGAGAAATATTTACTTCGTTCACTAACTACCTAAGCACTAGATAAATGAATACCCGCGACTTCGTCCGATTTAGGTTTTCTAAAAATTCCTAAACTTTTATTTTTCCGGGATAAAAATAGTCCAATATGACTTTCCAAGTCTTTTGGATCCGTTGATTAGTGGCCCTACCGCGGTTGTTTGACAGCTACAATGTCACGATCGCAATCATCTCTGATTGGTTAATGCTCGCTCACTATTGGCCACAATGCATTGTTGCAACAAGAATCGCACAAATTAAGCCAATCAGAACAATTGAGATTGTAATAATGATTGATGCAGGTTTTAGACAATCGCCCTACTGATCCAGCGTGATTGAAGGACAAAGACGTAAAAAATAGCATTCCATCCCACAGGGACCGCCGTCTGTTGCCCTGGGATAAAAGTAGCCTATGTCACTCTCTCCGATCGATGCGAAAAATCACTTGTTACGTTCTGGTGTCATTGAAGGACAAACTAACAAACAAATGAGTAACATACTACCCGCACCGGGTTAGCGCGGGGGGTGTGCTCCACACCCCGATTGCCATCTCTACCTGTCGCGTACTTACCAAGATAAACGAAGAGTAAGATTTGTCTCGTTTTGGGGGTGGGAATTTTATTTTTCATTGGTCTTATTTGTTTCAGATGGTCATATTTACTGTTGCAGACCTTAACGTACTTTTTAAATCGCGGTACACTAGATAATTTTTGGCAAGAAATCAAATGGACGGTGCTTATATTTCAAAACGCGGCATTGTTGGAGGTAAGTAAAACAAAGATGGTACTATAATCATAATATTTCTCGATCCGCATTCGTGTATAGTGTACTGCGATAGTTTTGTTTTTTATCTGTCTGTTTGCGGGCTGTATCTCTTGAAGCGTAATAGGTAGAGAATTGAAATTTTCACCACTACTACCAAAACTGAAATTTTCATCGATATTGACGCTATAACAAATAATAAAAAAATTTGGCCACCACGTAAATTTAAAAAACTAGTGTTACTTCTTGTACAATGGTACGGAACCCTTCGTGTGCGAGTCCGACTCGCACTTGACCGATTTTTACACGTTTTCCGATTTTCCGTTTAAGATTGGAAACTTGTCAGTGTAACAAAAGGTAGGTACTTAATTACTACTTACCTACCCTCAATATTATAATTTAGGTCAATAGTTAAATATGATTGTATTGTATTCAAATTGCCCAATTGTGCATTCTAATTAAAACAATGGAACGTAGGTAGGTAAATCCTTTTCTGTATTGTTGTCATCATCATCATCAACCGATAGACGTCCACTGCTGGACATAGGTCTCTTGTAGGGACTTCCACACGCCACGGTCTTGCGCCGCCTGAATCCAGCGGCTTCCTGCGACTCCTCTGATGTCGTCCGTTCACCTAGTGGGAGGTCTTCCTATACTGCGTCTTCCGGTGCGAGGTCGCCATTCCAGCACCTTGGGACCCCAATGTCTATCGGTTTTACGAACTATATGCCCTGCCCATTGCCACTTCAGCTTCGCAATCCGTTGCGCTACGTCGGTTACTCTAGTTCGCCTACGGATCTCCTCATTTCTGATTTGATCACGTAGAGAAACTCCAAGCATAGCTCTCTCCATCGCCCGCTGAGTGACTCTGAGCTTTCTTATGAGGCCCATAGTTAGCGAATTGATATAAATGCTATTATTTTTACCTGCCTACTAGCGAAACTTAGTAACTATAGTTGGGCCATTACGAACGTGCGACCTGGGTCATAAATCATTTTTATCAAACCTCTCGATCGCACTTACAGGCCTTATGAAACTTTAACATGATGCTCTGGTGTTGTGTGTAACAGTAAAAAAAGGATTTGTCGATAGTCGATGTTATAAAGAGCGAGGGGAAATAATACAAAATTAGCCACCAGCTACCTGCGTCCGAACGGCATCCCTTTATTGATAACTTCCGCGGCATTCTCACAACCCTGTGATCGTAATGATTTAGGACCCATTTCGCACGATCATAGCGGCCCAACAGCCAACTATAGTTGCATATTCAACTAGAGTAAATTACCAACACACTTCCTAATAACGAGTAGGCACTAATCATAGTGTACCTACCTACTAAATAATTTAATGGAAATAAAATGAGCATCTGGCGGCAATAACCTCTCAGTTAAGGAAAACTTGTTAGTTTTTTGCTTTTGCTCATTCTATTGAAGCTCGAGGCATAACGTGGATTTGCAACTTTGTATTAAGAACTCAATTTTTTTCATTAATATAAGGCTCATCAACTACAACATACCTATAATCAAATTAGAGAATTATGGTAATGCTAGTTTAGTACACCATACATTGACATAGAGAAAATTATTGATCCAACACAGTGTTTTTAATATAATTCTCCCGGATCTCCGGAATATTTGAGTAGTAGTTGAGGAGTAAATACCTAAGTGACAAACGAGCAGAAACACCGGTTTGTGAATTACTGTTAGTGTTGTTGCGCGCGAATAATCCTTGTCTCAGGGCAATAACCGACATTGAAAGAAAAGAAGAAAAAAAAAATCTTTGGTCACCGCAATGAGACTTAAAAATTAAACACAGTGTCATGTGTGACCAAATATAGGTCTCTCACTCAGCATGCTGTAGCAAGCTGCAGTGTTGGTTTTCATAAAATGGGGATTGGGGAACTGCGCAAGCGCGAAGGTGTGAAACCATTCACACTAGCCCATTCATTTGTGTTTTCGCGCCGCGATTTGCGCGCGATTGAAGAGTGGGCTTAATGATCCTGACAGGTGGTGCATAAGCGAACCGGCCATAGAGGAAGTATCATCTGTGGAACCGGCTATACTGAGCTGTCTGAAGCCATAATTTAAAAAAGTATTGTCATTTAAACATAAGAAACCTCCTTTATGTAAAAAACTATGAAGATGACAGCTTGCATTGGCCGGATCACCTCTTGTGGCGCCCTCTGAGATCAGTTGCCCGTGGAGCCCCATTAACCATTAAGTATAGCACGCGGCCATCGATATAAATGACAAGATATGGTCAAGCGAACAAAATTTTTCACGGTTTTGGAACCAAATAAATCAGCGCCACCTCTTAGATACTAATGAACAACCCGTTTGAAATCCAGACGTCACTGAGGTTGCATTGGTGCTAAAGCACCACTGAGTCCATGCCATTTTGTTTGTTCAATAGCCCTGTCTATACGAAGTAAAATATAAGTCAATGTACGCGGCAGAAAATATTGTACATCGACCTTTAGAAAAAGAGATATATAGCGGTTTCGTAGAGCGTTGTCGCTGTCGTTGAGACCGACAAAAGTCACATAGATATGAGTGACAGAGACAACGCTCTACAAAGCTGAAATCTCATTCTAAAGGTCGATGTGCAATATTTCTTGCCGGCTACTGTAGCGGCGTTTATTTTAGGTCCTGCACGCAGCAATTCGATTAGTTCCATCCAGTGTCTTCGTAGTCCTGATGCAAGTTTACTCCAGGGTGTTCCTCGTGGCAGGCGTGTTGCTGGCTACTGAAGCTGCCACTGTCAGTCCAGGCCTTCCACTTTGCGTCCTCGCTTGGTCTATAACAGAAATGATCAGATATGCTTACTACGCACTTAATTTGGTTGATGCTGTGCCACAGATGCTTACGTTCTTCAGGTAAGAACAAGGGTTATTTTTTGAATCTATGTATTATGTTAAAATATATTATCTGACTAGCTCACCTACCCCGGCTTCGTTCGAGTTGAGTTTTTGAAAATCGGTGAAGGTGTGAAATTTCCAAAAATCCTGATTATCCTGGTATTTCTTCTGGAACTGAAAGTCTGAATGGTAATTTTCATAAATCATACTACTTATTACTTGAAAAATAAAGGACTTTATATAAAATTTAACCCCTTTTTAGAGGTAGAAATTTCAAAAAAACTAGGGAGTGCCTACATCATAAAATAAGACTTGTCAAAATTTCAAGTTTATAGTCCAAGTGGTTTAGGGTTTATTGATAGATAAGTCAGTCAGTCAGGGCAAGCCTTTTTATACACATATGACATATGTATTCCAAACGTATTCCAAAATACTTTTATTTGAAAAGTTTATTTAATAAAAAGAAATCTGTGAAAAATCGTTTATACCTAATCGTCTTATTTGTAAGAAATGTCAACGGTTATTTCGATTTCTTTGCAGATATTCAACTTTCCTCGTTCTGTATCCCCTGGGTATAACTGGGGAACTGCTCTGCATGTACCATTCTCTGGAAGAGATCGCCGAGAAGCGACTGTTCACCGTGTCCATGCCAAATAAGTGGAACTTCATATTTAATTACCACTATTTTCTAATCTTCTATATGTTACTCTATATACCATTCTTCCCTTACCTCTTTGGGCACATGTTAAAACAAAGAAGGAAAATGCTCAGTGATCTTTCGAAAAAATCCGCGTAATTTATTTATAATTATTATTTAGATATTTTAATTTATTTGCATTTCTTAGCGAACTCCACTTCATTGTAAAACGCTCAATAAATATAATAATTATTTTTTAATAAGTAAGCCTAAGACGAACTTGTCATATTGATAGGTTAATCATATCATATATTTTAATTGCGAATTATTAATTTTATACATGATACCTACTGCTGTTATATCAGTTTGTTTAATGAATACACTTCTGTTTTTTTATGTATGTTTTATTTGTAACCTAGAGACCTATGATGTGGCTTTAGATATCTATAGGAATTAGGAACCTATCTATGATAATTATGTATTGTAATGAACTCGTTTTAATTTTATTATTATATTTTTGTTTATTTCTTTAATCTGTAACGTTCCTAATCCAAAATAACTCATGGTACAAGTGGCGTGTTGAAATTATTAATTAAGATAGTAAGATTAATATCATTTTAATTGTAATCGCTTTATGACCAAGATTACAAACTATAATAAGATAATCAATATTATAAAATATAATGTACTTGGCTCTGACACGTTTATATTAAAAACGCTTTTGTTTATGATATTGGTGACGATTTAAAGAAGCTAAAAAATGGATAAAAAAACTTTTAATCTAATTCTATGTGTGTTTTCTATGTTTGCAATGACAGAAGCTAACCCTAAGCAAAGCAAAACTGAGTATGTATCAATAGTCATATACTGACATTCCTATAGTACGCGACAGGTCGAGATGGCAATCGCGGTGGGGAAGCCCTGCACTCCCGCACAGCCCACGCGCTAACCCGTGCGGGATAGCGCGGGTGTGCGGGACGTCCCCCCGAATCATACCCCGATTGCGATCTAAACCTGTCGCGCACTAACTTAACTAATTTTGATCGCCTCATAGTAAATAATTATTCAATCATCTTTGTTAGTTCGGCTTATAATTAACGTGTTAAGTATATTCATACCATAAAAACCCTATTAAATTAATAGCGAGTTTGATAATAATTTATGTAATTATACTATGCCCCGCTCTCATGTGAGCCCGCATTTGAACGACGCCAACATGTTAAAAATGGAGGCTCGACGCAAACTTCACTTGGCCACCTTACTCTTCGGTGTCATGTCCACGGGTAAACCTAGCTACTTACGCTCAAGGATAAAATGGGCTCGTGAGAATAGTACGCATATGTCAAGGTCGGCTCCTAAAATTGCATGGCCACACCATAAGTCTGCCTCCTTCAAGGGGACTTTTAAGTATGCAGCCTGTAAAATTTGGAATGACTTGCCTCCCCCAGCCCGTTTAGCGAAATCTTTATACTCATTTAAACAAATTATAAAAAAAAAATTACTAGAAAGACAAAAACAATTGTAAGAGTAAGACAGCATTTTTTGGACGTCCAATTTCATTCAAATTTTACAGGACAACATTAAGCGACTTATAAATAGATAGCGGATAATTTTATTATATATGTAATTCGATGGATTAGTTATATAGATAGGTAGAAAGATAAATAGATAGTTAAGTAGTTAGATAGAAAGACATAATAGATATAAATGTAAAATATTCAATAGAATAGATTTTAATAGATAGAGATCTGATTCGTTAAAGCCTAGATATATGTATTGGGTTGAAATTGCTTTACCTACTACCAAAAGAGCACCAGCAAGTAACTCGGCATGTGTCAATATAAAATAGGCACGGGATGTTCGCGCTCCCGATCGGCCCGTGATATCACTGGGGGCCATGCCTGAAAATCAGCGCTGCAGTCGACCGGCTGCAGCAATAAGCTGAGGCAGCGCCCCGTTCGGCCAAGATAGACAGTAAGCTAGTTTTAAGAAGTGGGTGCCTGGGTCTTGGGGAACCAGGGAGCACGGACACTGGTCGGCTCCTTGGTTCCCCAGGGACTACGGCACCCTACCTGTTTCTACCTATTTGTAAATTTGGCTGAATAAAAGGTTTTTATTATTATTATTACTATTACAGTGTAAAATGGGGCCAAGGGTTATCAGCTACAGTCAACGATTATGTGGATAAAACCATTACAATGATAATACCTTTTTTACAAGAAAACGGTCTCGATCCCATGGACCTGCCCGAAATCGTCGAGGGTTTCGAAGTTGTAAGTAAATAGGTAAAAAAGTGGTTCGTTCGGGCTCTGCGTCCTGCTAGTTCGTGTCCATTGTCTATTGGCAAAGGGTAAACTTTAGCAAATAATAAAGTATGTAGATATAATAGTTGAGAATTATCTGATATTAGTACCTACTTTTTTACGTAAAGAGCGATCGTCCGTGCCAACTTTCATACTTTTTTGTTCGAAATTCAAATTGGGGGATAAACAGGAATATTTACTCCTGTTTGTCCCTTCAGCAGCAGAAGTTAAATCGGAAAGGAAGTCAGGAGCGAAGGCATATTTACTGGAAAATGGTAACTAATGAAAGGTTTTATTTTAAAATTACTTACACTTTTTAATTTAATGTTTTAGAAGCCTATAATTATAACGTACAGCGCCTGGCTGCGTCTGCATGATGGCCAGATGAGGGGTCTAGTGAACGTGGCCCGACACGGCGACCAGGACGTAAAATACTTCGCTAAAATGTTGCGTGTACGCTTACAGCTACAATTTACTGATTTGGAAGTAAGTTGCGTAGTTAATCCAAGTAACTCTTGCAAATCCTTTTTGAATGATTGCTATCTATCTTAAATAACCATGGAACCGATAAAGCGCTCGCTTTTTTGAACAGAAGATTGGTAAATATAAGTGCATGTTCACACCCGTGAATAAGTGCACAGGTACTTACTTATCTGCTTACATATTACTTAATCTAAATAGGTACCTATATAAATATCCCGAAATTCAGCATGGTTCCCGTAGGAGAGGGGATGAAAGTTAAAATGTATACTGAGTTGTAATTCATTAACGCGTAGTCCGATTTCATTCATTCTTTTTTTGTTAGAAAGGGGATATTTTAAAGATTGTTCCGTAAATATTTCAAGGTCATTGGTTTTTAACCGACTGTCAAAAAGGAGGTGGTTCTTTTTTCTACATCGATTTTTTCGAGGTTTCTGGACCGATTTGCAATTTTTTTTTTTAAATCAACAAAAAAGTTTTCGTGGTGATCACATAAAAAATTCTGGATTCAACTCCTTAATCCTGATGCTGCACGGTTACTGCCCGCCTGAGTTATCAAGATTGAGGAAGTGTTCATAGTGAATTCATATTGTAGGTACCAAGCAATGACTTTATTCTCAGACTTCAAGTCCCAACTCCTCAACCCTGATGATGTAGGGTACAGCACTCCTAAACTATAATGTTTCAGTAACTGCGGATGATGCAAAATTAATTTAGGTACCAAGCATAGGCTACATCATTGAACTTCGGATCCTAACTCCTCAATCCTGATGCTGCAAAGTACTAAAGTCCTAAATCGTGGGGATTTTAGAATTTCTGATAGTGAATTGATATTTTAGGTATCAAGCAACGGCTTCACGATGACACTCCCAGTCCGAAATACTCCACCCGAGCGAAGCCGGGGCGGGTCAGCTAGTATGTAATATATAAATACTGTTAAAATATAATATAGTTTACAAAAGGCACCGCCGAGGGTAGAATGATAAATCCCACTTTTGACTTGCAGTTCGACTACAAATATCTGGTAAAGGTAATGAACATAGGACCTACAGGCGGCATCGTCGGTTCGCTGGACCGATTCATAGTGACGGCGGATGTCTTGATTGATTTCAACAACGATGATATTCATTTACAACAGTTTTCAATTACTAATATTGGGTAAGCATGTACACCCACCGACCTAATAGACGGGATAGTTTTTATCAATTTTTTCTCTCTTCAATAAAATTCCGCAATCAATGTTGGACTTGCAGTGGTACACAATTTTAAAAAATCTCTAGTGTTTATAAACATGCTTTTTTTATCAGTTAACATTTTTCAACAAAATCTGTTTTGATTTATTTTTCACCCGTGGCTGTTAGGTACTACTTACTTGCTAAATGAAATTATTGTCTGTTTATAGGCGTCTTCGGGTTCGTTTCACCGGCAACATTCTGACCGACTGGCTGGTCAACCCGGTCATTGGAGTGTTCACTAGAGTCTTCAACAGCATTATAATGAAATTTGTCGAAGTCAACATTCGAAATGCAGCACAAATGGCCATTGTCTCGATCAACTCAAACATACGTGATATCATAGATGTTATTGAATCGTACAATTACTGAAAATTTATTAGTCCAATTAGTCAAAAGACTTAACGACTGACGAGGTCTTACCTCTTTTTATCTACAAGTATTGTACCTACCTAAATCTATGTCTGTCTATAGCATCGATACAAATGACAAGATGGTCCAGCGAACAAAATTTTTCACGGTTTAGAAACCAAATAAATCGCGCCACCTCTTAGATACCTACTAATGAACTACCCGTTTGAAATCCAGATGTCACTACGGTTGCACTGGTGCATAAGCACCAATGAGTCTATGCCATTTCGTTTGTTCAATAACCCTATCCATACGAAGTATATTATATATCCATACGATGGTCTATAGATATGTCGACATCCCGCATCTCGATTGCGGTAAACTGAGGGCGATTGTCTAAAACCTGCATCAATCATTATTACAATCTCAATTGTTCTGATTGGCTGAATTTGTGCGATTCTTTTTGCAACAATGCATTGTGGCCAATAGTGAGCGAGCATTAACCAATCAGAGATGATTGCGATCATGACATTGTAGCTGTCTAACAACCGCGGTAGGGCCCCTGGGTAAACTGATATTTCGCATCGTATTGGCGCGTGGCAAAAATCGGAACTAAGGCCGCCATCTTGTGAAGTGTTACGCTGTCCCACAGATATGTCCAGATATGCAACTAGCGTGGCCCCCTCAGTTCCTCGCTCAAGCAGAGGTACTTGTGAAATGTTATTCCGCCTATTTTACGTTAGCTTCGGAGATTGTAGCCTAGTATACTGCAACCCACCATTGCACAATAACTTCAATAACAAAAAACAACAAAACGAATCAATTATTTATTTACAATACTTGAGTCAACATAACCTCACTTCACGTTGTTTGCCAAAATCACACGTAGAAATACATTTTGGCAAACAAAAAAAGTGGCCAAAACTTTAGTTGCAAAACAAACTTTGAGAATTCGTGGCGTCATTGTAGTTATTTCTCATTAGTTTTTATTTACTTGTTTTCACATAAAAAACGTTTAATACAAATATTGTTGATCGGTTAGTACAAATATTGACTACTGAATAATGATAATTGGAGCGAGACCAATAATAATTAATCTATGGGTAATTGTCGTGTTCTATTCATCGTTAAAGGTTTAGATTAGCAACAAAACTTGCAGAAGTTGACTTCCGCAAGTTATTTCTACTGTGTAAACCATCACTTCCGCAAGTTTTGTAACTTGCTGGACTTGCCGCAAGTCACAAATGTATATGTACATTATTGCTCGTAGTGTAAACAGTTCTGCAAGTACTTGCGGAATAACTTGCAAGAAGTTCTTGCTAGTCTAAACCCCGCTTAAACCTCGCTTTACACTACTTTAGTCTAGCTTTTTACTCCGTCTACGTCTGGCAGCCTTTGTTCTACGTCACCAAAAGAGCCTTGTTTGTTATACATACTCTTTGCAGTGCTCTGTATTATACACTATACATTGATCTGTGGCTCTAACCTACAAAATTAAATTAGCCTTCCGTTCCGTCGGCTAGACACTTCCATAAAAATAATACTTAGGATTTTAACGTATTTTAATGTTTCCCAATAGGTAGAGTATTAGTTATTACGTAGGTAGTATTGTAATATATTTAATACGTTAAAATAAATATTTAAATGCAAATTATTAGGTAACGAGGCCTTCAATCTTCAATACTAAATGTAATAGTTTTCAATTTTCCATGGTGAATACTAATCTTCAATGAAATATCAGGCCTGTTTTAACAGCAAAGAGTAACTGACACTTTCAGTGACGTGAATGTAATATTTATGTGAAGATTATATTTTGTAATAATGCAAAGTCAATTAAATGTAGGTAATGTTAAGTGCCACAAATGTCGACAAGTGTTGCTCCCAGATTTGAGTGCTTTATACAAAAAAACACCTTGTATGAAAACCTGTGGTAGTTACGATTCGAAAAAATTTATATTCCTCCTTGAAGATCAGTTACCTCATTGGATTAAAGAAAAAGTTGAAGTAGAACAATGGACAAAGGGAAAATTACATTGTGAACATTGTGGTTGTAAAGTGGGGACATTTGATTTTGTGTCGGGCAGGAAATGTGAATGTGGTACAACAGTTATACCACCGGTTCATTTTGTTTCAAGTCAAATTGATATTCCAATTTTTTTACCTAATTTAAAAAAGTAGTTTTAGCTAAGTACATAAACATTTAATTTAGTAAAAATAAATCTTTTGTCTTTGCCCCTAATTCCTATTTTACCTCACCAATCAGATAATTTTAGGTAGGATAGATCCTACCCAAATTATCTGAATTCTGAAAAAAAACTAGTGGTTATCATAGTATGTTTACTATGAAAACCACTAGTTTTTATTCAGACATGTTTTCATTTATAATAAGAGGGATGAAAGAAAAATAAGAGCAAATACAAGTAGATCAAAATAATAAACTTTATTATTTATAAAAACAGTTATACATTTTATTCAACAATCATACAGTTCTGTACTTGATCATTAACTTCTATATCCCTACACTTGGCTGCTTGTAATTCTCGTCTTATCTGAAAAAGCAAAAAAAAAAATGAAGCCATGTTTTGTTTGACACTATATGATAAATAAAATTAAGTAATTAAAATTTATTGCTATATCACACTTCACACCATCACACTTATAAAGTTATTGTAAACGTGAAAGTTTGTGTGTGTGTGTGTGTGTGTGTGTGTGTGTGTGTGTGTGTGTGTGTGTGTGTGTGTGTGTGTGTGTGTGTGTGTTATGTACACTCTTTCACACAAAAACTACTTAATGGATTTGGCTGAAATTTGGAATATTGGCTATTTTTTATCCCTGGAAAATCAAGGAATTCTGAAGAGGTTGTGGAAAATCTAAATCTACATGGACGAAGTCGCGGACATCAGTTGGTTGAGTATCAATCAATCAATTAGCCTGTTTGCGTCCAGGGCTGGACATAGGCCTTCCCAGAGCGCGTCACAACACACAATCCTCCGCCTTCCTCATCCACCCACTTTCCGCTAGGTACCTTCTTAAGGTTGTCAGTCCAGTGGGTTGGAGGGTTAACACTGCGCTTGCTAATATGCATTCTCCACTCCAGAACATGTATAACAGTACACTCAGTAGTTGAGTATTATGAACAAATAAGTTCCTTACCTCTGGAGTGATAGTGGGGTGTGACTGTTTTCGCAGGAGTTCTAGCAGTGCATCTCGCTGCTCTGTTGATATGTCGGCTTTGTAACGTTGAACAAAAGTCAGCAATGCCTGATGCCACAGCACTGGTAACATTCTGGATTCACTTTGAAACCTGTGTTGCAAACAACATAAAGCATTTAAAACTAAATATGCACTGAATAGCATTTAATTAAAAAAAAAGAATTCTTTATTCTATTACATAGGTACATCTCCCATTAACGCTTTTGTTATTATTAACAACTAGCAGATCCCGGCATGTTCCACTATGGTGTCTAAAACCATCTTCGCATTATTGCCTTTCGAATGAAAATGGTTTGGGGCACATTGGTTGGATGGTTTCACAGGTAGAAACATTTTTTGTGTATTATATATATAAAGATATGTGTCCGAACTCTCAACTAACTAAACTAAAGGGAAAAGTTTCCACCATGATTATTATATGAGTCACAAGCTATTACAAAATAAGTTTACAGTTTTCTTAAATGCTCAGTATAGAACATAGCCCACCTGAGAAAATGGAAAACAACTGAGTCCACAACCCTGTATGGCAGAGCATATTTCTTGTCAAATAATATTCTCAAAAATATAGAACTAGCGCCAGTGTAGTCCATTTCTGCAATCTTCAGCAAAGCAGCACTAGAATGAAGCACTGGTACAGAATTCCTAGCCAAAACCGAGCCAACAATTACAGCCTCGCGCAATGTGCAATCTCCAGCCTGAAATCATAAACTTAATTTATTAGTTGCTAACATTACATAACTGCATCTATACTAAATATATAAAGAGTGTTTGTAATGTATAAACTCTGAAACTACTGAACCAATTTTAAAAATTCTTTCACCATTAGAAAAGCTACTTTATCCAGAAGTAACATATAGCTATAATACATATGTGCCGCGGGCTGAGTATTGGGCATAAGCTAGTCAATATAATATAATATAAAAATTTGGAAGTCAGTGGGGACCACTGCATGACAGAAGTAAAAATTAAAAAGACAGTTGTATAGGTAAACGAAAATAAGCAATAACAGTGGTTTTTTTTATGGATTTTCTAATTAATTGTAGTATGAAAAATTTTTATTTCATAATTTGTAAATTGAAACGACTAACACTAGTTTTTACATCTCACTATTCTTACATCTTACTCTGGGCACTATTGACCCGTGTGGTGTGGTTTTCAGTTTTTACCCATCCCAAAAGCGCCCCACGCGCCAAAAGAATTTTTCACTTTAGAAATGAATCCTACTGTCTTGTGTAACTTAATTTCCTACAAAGCTGCACCAATAACAATTTTAATATAGGTATCCAAAACATAGTTACTAAAAGATAGCCTAAGACTGTGGCTAATTCAGTTGTACACAATCACTAAACTAAACTAAAATGGCACGCCTAAGTAGATTGCTATCCCTTTCATAATCTTGCTTGCGGATAAGGATAGCACTAGATTTATAGCTGTTAATTTACTACCCCGCTGTCTTATACTTACTTCTAAAAGTGGCAGCAAAATGCCTTTCATAAAAGCTCCTGGCTTGAATAGAGATTTCCTTAGGGCTTGATATAAATGAAAGTTTAATCTCTTATACTCAGCCAGATCATCTCTTACTCTAGGTAGGAGTACTAGGTTGTAAAATCTCTGTGCCATTTTCTCTTTTAAATTTGAAGCAAAAATCCTAGTTGCCTGAAACAAAAGGTAAAGTAGTAGTTGTTTTAAATAGCACCGAGAGTCTTTTTGAATATGTACAAGGTTTTAATACAATTTTAAGTAAAAAAGTCACGTATCTATTTAAAATAAATAATTAAGAGTGTTATGTACCTAACTACCTACCTGCTTTACAAGAACAACCTTGACGATCTCCCTGGCGCAGTGGTGAGCGCTGTGGTCTTAATAGTGGGAGGTCCCGGGTTCGATTCCTGGCAGGGGTTTGGAATTTTATAATTTCTAAATTTCTGGTCTGGTCTGGTGGGAGGCTTCGGCCGTGGCTAGTTACCACCCTACCGGCAAAGCCGTGCCGCCAATCGATTTAGCGTTCCGGTACGATGCCGTGTAGAAACCAAAGGGGTATGGGTTTAATAAAAACTGCCATACCCCTTCCATGTTAGCCCGCTATCATCTTAGACTGCATCATCACTTACCACCAGGTGAGATTGCAGTCAAGGGCTAACTTGTATTTGAATTTAAAAAAAAAAAAACAACAAAATATGAAAGTATTTCAACTTTGGCAGGTGTTATTTTAAATGGTGGGATTCCATTTTTAAAAATGAATGCAAGCGATTAGAGCAAGTAAAAGTTTTTAATCTACAGTGCGACAAGACTCTCTTGGCACTTGAATGACATTGACAGGGGGGCGCTGTTGGAGAACAAAGGCTTAGAATATTCAAACAAGAACAAAGGAGACACTTGACGGCAATGCTAGTTCCGATTTTTGCCACGTGTCTTGTCACACTGTATAGTAGGTACTTTAAACACTTTTTGATATAAGAAGGCGGTCTCACTGATGCAGCCTTTACAGTTTTAATGGAAGTGAATCAAGAGCCACTTTCTGAGCGAATGAAATGAAAAATAAATTACCTGATACATGGCTGCAGCTGACCATGTTGTAGGTTCAGTAATATATAGTACTTGTTCCCAATTTTGCAAATGTGGTATCATTTTAAATGCTTTAGGCAATTTCCCAGATCTGTATTTCTGTAAGACATCCCGGACACCTTGATACATAGTCTTAATTCTGGAAAAATTTCCAAATATATATACTTTCCAATTATAACTTATAATAAATTGGAAATTATTATTTTTCTTAATTTTAAGGAAATACAAGATAATTGGGCTTTGCAAAATAAAGACAATGTGGCTAGTTCGGTTGCACACAATCTAAATTGACAGGTTTAAATCTAATGCTGTCTTTCTCACTGGGAGCATTATGAAAGGGATAGCAATATAATATTTAAACCTCTCAGTTTAATTTGGAGATTGTGTATAACAACTATAAAGCATTAAACGCAACTGATGATGATGTAATGCGCAGACGTACGCATTGAGGGTCAAACCTCTGTGGTTTATTTACAATGCGTACTACCTATTATATGTAAATTTTCTTGTGTGTTAATAATAAAAAAAAAAAAAAACTAAAAAGGCATTGGACACCTACTTTAGTATATTTCTTCATCAAGAAAAGAATACTAGGAGTATTTTAGAGTGACTAAGTGGTAATGGTGTACTTACCTTGGGTCAATATTTTGTAATTTCAAGGTTTCTACATCTGAGAACTGAGTTTGTAGTTCAGTTTGTTTGTCTGTAATCTTATCTTTTATGATATCTGCCAGTGTTCGTGTTTTCTCAGGTTTAGAGGACATAAACATTTTAAGAGCTTCCTCATCCTCTTCGTTGATTTCAATGTTATCATAAAAAGTATCTGGTTCCAAATCATCATGGTCTGAGCCCTCTTCGTGGTCAGAAGTTTGATCTAAATATAAAAAAAGAATAAAATTTATTGTAATACTCAGTATTATGAATCATTCAAAAGTTGAATTCATTTGTGACTTACTGGAAAATAAATATTTAAAGAAGAAATGATATAAATAATAATATGAAAAAGATCGTAGAAGATATTTTAAGCTTAACATCCATTAGTTCTATTTACTCATACCAAGTATGGGTTTTTGTTATATAGGAAACATGGACGCTGGAAGGGCATTCCACCCTTCCAGCGTCCATGTTTCCTGCCATGTTACACATATAACCTAAATACCATCTTAGCATTAAAATATTTAATTGTACCTACCATTTATTCAGCCTTTGAACTTGAAGGCACATAGAAATTACTTCTAAACAGTCTTGAAAGACTTTTTCTTTGGACAATGGGCAAGCCAAAGTGCATTGTGCATGTGCAGGAATAGTTAATTGCTCTTGGTTACTCGCCCATTTCAAATAATTACCCCATAGTGGTAAATCATTGTACGTTGATAACTTACCATGTAGTGATAATGAAGTTGAAGGTGTGGGAGCAGCTGTGTAAGAAGGAGTTCCATTAACAATTTCAGCTTGTTGCCTCCTTGCAGCTTTTAGAATTTTTTTTGATAAGTCAGCATTAACAAACTGGAAAATATTAATAAAAAATATTTAAACAACAAAGAAAGTATTACTTATTACAGAGGTAACAAAGTAAGACTATCATAATACAAGGATAACAAATAGACATTCACTCTGTATATTGTTTTTTTTTCATATATGTATATGTATTAACTAAAAAACCAATTAGTCAATGTTTCTCATATTTTAGAATTGGTCAATATCAGATTTCCCTCTTCACGTCACTGAATGAAATAATTACCTATTTATGTATATTTTGTAATAATAATAAAAAAGTTGATAAAAACAATGACTTAAGATGAAAAATATAGATGAGATTGAGGAATTATTAAAGAAAAAAAGCTTACTTCTTCATCGCCTTCGTTTCTGGTTTTCTCTTTTCTGTTTTTAATTTTTATTGCATTCGATGTTTCTATTTGATCAGCGAGTGATATATTTATTGCTACTTGTGAGGGTTTAAACTTTTTAGCCTTCCCCATTGTTAAAATGTGGATTTTCTTCTTATTTTGCTAAATGTGGATTTTAAAAATACATTAGAAATCAAGAAATATTAACTGACAAGTGACAGGACATGTGCTTTTTGATTAGCCCAGTGTTTCCACTTACGGTTTTGGTTTTACCCTAATTCGCCCTAAATCGTAGATTTAATCACTGTGTAACCGCGTGTGAGATAGCGATAGCACGACGTAACGATGAATAACACGACAATTATTACCATTGTTAAGTAGTCAATATTTGTATTAACCAATCAACAATATTTGTATTAAACGTTTTTTATGTGAAAACAAGTAAATAACTCATGAGAAATACAATTACGCCACTAATTTTCAAAGTTTGTTTTGCAACTTCTTGTATGTATTCTTGAAAAAAACCAGTTACATGATAAGGGACAAAAAATAGGTTAGCTGCGTCTCTGTTTATCACATTAGTAACTTTATCTGTGCTCTCTTTTTAGTGCGAATGAGAAAGCAAACGTTCCTGCATCTATCTTTATTACTCTATCTACGCCCTAAATTAAATATTTTTTTAATACCCTTGCATGTTTAGTATTCTTTCATGATCCATAATTCTCAAGTCTTTTGTCTTGGGATAAATTAGTTGTTTTCTGTTTCATAGAGTCTAACAAAAGCTAATAAGATTTTTTAAAGTTTTTATGAAGGAACTTGCAATACTACAGGAATTATTATGTACATAGAATATTCACAGAGTACAGTGATGATAACTTTGGAATTTCATTTCCATATTTTTCATGAGATTCTGGTCTACCTATTATATGTAAACCTATAAAAATACGCTATTAATCCATCCACAATGAAGAAAGAAACAAATAATTATTCCACTTGTTTTAGTTCGTAGATTTATCAAAGGGTTCAACCCTACGATAAATCAAAAAATACAAAATTTACAATACGCTACAACCTGAAGTTTGATTTTACCCCAAATTAGCCTAAATCCCTGTGAATATAAAAAACACCTTAAGCCATGCCTAATAATAGTTGTTTCACCTTAGAAATAGGGCGAAATCCCTAAAAGTGTAAACACTGAATCCATAGAGTACTGATATTGTCAAAGACCTTAGACAAAGAGTAACTACTCTATGGACTCTATGCCGCAGACACACTCTGCCGTAGATGGAGTAAAAAATCTAGACAAAGGAACGTTTGCTTTCTCATTCACACTAAAAAGAGAGCACAGATAAAGTTACTAATGTGATAAACAGAGGCGTAGCTAACCAATTTTTTGTCCCTTATCGTGTAACCGGTTTTTTTCAAGGAATCATCATTCCTCATACGTTTGGAATACTCTTAACGCGTAAACGTCCCATCTTAGGCCACATCATCACTTCCCATCAGGTGTGGTTGTGGTCAAGCGTATACCTATAATGAATAAAAAAAAAAGAATACAACTTTAGTTGCAAAACAAACTTTGAGAATTCATGGCATCATTGTATTTCTCATTAGTTATTTACTTGTACTTTTTAATATTCAGTGCCAGTCTAGTCAGTTTTTTGAAAATAACTTTTATTCCCAGTCGGTCTGTTGGGTAAATCTAAATAAAACAACCAACCTATCGCATGTGCGTGATATTTTTATTTTCTCTGAACTTTTACGTACTCAGCGATCATAATCGTTTGCGCTGTTCAAAATATACTCATTCGACTGTAATAATATTATGGCTAATGTGCTCAGTTTAGTTAAATAGTTACAATGACTTTAGTTCACAAATAATATAGCATTGTAATGTATATAATGTAATGTTATTATTTTTATTGTATTGAACAATTTAAAATCATAACCAACTTATCAGGAGTAGGTAAGTATATAAAAATTACATAAAAAGCAATAATTAATTATTAAGCTGTTAAAATCACAGTTTGTACTTAAAAAGAATAGTAGCGTCAAATCATCTACTCGTTGTAGATTAATTATTACAATCTAGTTTATAATTTTTCCCACAGACATCACCTTCGGGGACTTTTTTACAAGAAACGACATGGCTGTAACCTACAAATTTAATCTATACCTACAGCTAGTTTCCGCAAGCGCACAGTTTTTTAATTTAGTCATGGATCACCGTTTAATTGGTAGGTATAATAAGTGTGATGGCACATGTAATTTAAGTGCTTCCACTCAAATAACACAATATGGTATTTTACCCATTTTCAAAAAGTGTCTAAATTTGAACCTAAAGTGATAATAAACTACCAAAAAATTTACAAATCTTTTTGGTTCATGAGCTGTGATGACATTACATGGATTAGTAAGCAACGGTGTTTTCTTAGTGAAATACATTACACTTCAATCCATCTGACGTCACAGTCTAAACTAACATGGCCGCTTCGGTATCATTCGTTTTTAGAATTGTAATATTGTAGAACATTGGTATTTATAGAACAGATAAAAAAATAAAATGTTTAAAATTAATTATATAATTCGTTATATATATTCGTATAAACTGAAATTAACATGTTTCGATTCCAGATTGCTAATATAAGGCATATTATCTTGTTTGTACATTTTTAGATTTTTTCTCGCTTGGTGTAAAATACCGTATTATAATATTTTCTAACACAATACCTACTTATTATGTTACATTCTGTTGCAACGATGTTTTACCTACTCGCTCTCACACATTATACCTATAACAATTAACAATTAAGTCTATAAAATGACGATGTAGCAAAGACGTCAAAAAAAAAAAGAAGCAGGCGACGTTGGCGTGATGAATTAGATAAATTTACAGTTAACCTAAATTTAAATTTACAGGCCTGAAGAGGCACGAAATAGAAAATTGTGGAAGGATCGGAGGGAGGCCTTTGCCCAGACGTGGGACAGCACAGGCTGATTTAGATTTAGATTTAGTAGCAAAGACGGCGCGGTGCTGTGCCACACCGGAATGTAATAGTACCTACCAAGATTATTCAACATAGAGGCAATACACGCAGTGACTTACGTTACGGGTGCGGGATAAATTCCAAGCGTAACGAGGGATTCTAGAGTCAATTCCGAGCGTAGCATCTAAAATCCTGCGTGAAGCGCGAGGTTTAGGGGTGCTCAAGACGAAGACAGCTGAGAGAGAGAGAGAGCAGAGCGTTGAACACTCCTCCTTGATAATATTGCACGCGCAGTCAGGTACGATGGAGTATGAACCATGGATCCTAGCAAAATAAATGACGGCAGCTGCGCGGCGGCGTCTTGTACCTAAGTGTCGCTTATCTATTATCCCCGAGAGTAGGCCTATGTATAGAAAGCAAGCGAAAGAAATATTTATATACTTAATGTAACCAGAGTAGATTTACTTTCAATTAAAATGACAACTAGATTATTAGCGGTGTGACCCATGGCGAAAGTGTGGCTGGAAGCGGAATCCGGAAGCAGGCGTATTTTACTGTGTTATTTGGGAGAGCGGCGAATGAGTTGAAGATAGTTTTTTTTCTAGAAATCACTTTTTGTTCGATAGCTAAACTATTTGATTAAAAGCTTTCATTGTAGTGTTAATTTTTAGAAAACATCTTGTTCTATCCAGAACATGCAAAAACAAGCAGGTTAATTACCTAGTTTTCACAAAAATATTGAAAAAATAAAAAGAACCTATATTTTGTCATGCTTTTTTCGGTTTACATTTTTAGCTATCGAACAAAACTAGTTTTGTGTCTGTAGGTTTGCTACATCGTGAGAAATTGCTAAATAAATGCAAGTACCCTTGCTTAGTCGAAATGAAAATTAAAATAGCTGCCATTTCCACAAAGTTGTGAAAGAAAAATAAAAAAAATTTGATTTGTCGATAAAATTGTTTGTAGCGCTTACCCTTAACGGGTCCGACATCGGTAACCAGACACACTGTATAATATTATGACTTCAAAATTAAATCATAATAGGTACAAGTTTACTCTAAGCTGTATCTCTAAAATGAGTAACGGGTAGAATGCAATTATAAAGATTCTTAGGCTGGGCGTACACTGACTGCTACATAACGCTTGAGCGGTTGCTTCTTTTCAGCAGCTGGTTTTGCCACCTTATTTTTTAAAGCAAATGAAGCGAATGAATCTATGAATTAAGTATATTTACTTTAGTGTTTAAACTATCGTGAGTGATTTCCATATTATACATATCTTACACCCGGCTGTACTCACGTGTTTAGTCGACGTTAGCCCTAGTTTCGAACCCATCCGGGGTCCTTTTTCAAGGAGTTAGTAAGGGTTCGAAACTAGTCGGGCTAACGTCGACTTAACACGTGAGTACAGCCGGGTAAGATATGTATAATATATTTACTTTTTTTAGATAAAAAATACATTACAACGTAGAACCCTAACATCATCTTTACGTTCTGTCTAAGTTAAAATAATTAATAATCCGTTTATCTGAGTGTGGAAATTGGTGGGAGGCCTTTGGCCGGTCGTACTTTAATGTTCTCATGAAATATAAAGTAAGTACGTTTGTTCGAAATTATTATAAATTATGGGTTGTAACTAGCAGCTAGTGTGGAGGATTTTTAGCAGCTTAGGTTGTGGTTCAGGCATCCAATGTTTCATCTATAGTACGCGACAGGTTGAAATGGCAATCAGGTGCGGACCAGCGCGGGTGACGTGCGGGTGTGCGGGGCGTCCCCTCACCTCATACCCCGATGGTCATCTCAACCTGTCGCGGACTATAGATGGTCGGGAACGGCTTAGAAGTCGAACCCGGCTGTTTGTTGTGTGCTTCTTCTCAGACCAGAGTGGATTTGGAGTACTCATAGTTTTAGTTTTTTTGTAATTACCTAGCTAGTTACCTAGTTGTAATAGCCTAGTGGTTAGACCGTCCGCCTACCAATCAGAGGTCGAGGGTTCGATCCCGTGTACGCACCTCTAACTTTTCGGGGTTATATATGCGTTAAGCGTTAAGAAATTAAATATCACTTGCTTTAACGGTGAAGGAAAACATCGCGAGAAAACCTGCATGCCTAAGAGTTCTCCATAATGTTCTCAAAGGCGTATGAATCCTGCCAATCCGCACTGGGCCAGCGTGGTAGACTATACCCAAAACCCTTCTCACTCTGAGAGGAGACGCGTGCTCTGTAGTGAGTCGGCGATGTGTTGATCATGATAAATTACCTATTACCACAACAATTAAATATTACCTTTCAAATTTAACAATTGACAGTCAAAGTGTACAATGGTTCTTGTTTTGAATAAATAGCTTTGAGTTTGAATAAAAGCATTTGAGCATTACATACCTACCTGCCGCTGAGAAGTTCAAGTTATTTTTGACAATATCGCTGCTGGAGCGGATATACTCTCAGATAATAGAAGTAAATGTGTGCCTTGACTTAACCAAACACCATTCTGTCATCGAGAAAATAATAAATGGACGGAGTATAGTTCCATGATGAAAACCAGCCCGGCGGCGCCAGTACGACTCGCGCACAGAACATTCCGTTCAATCGTAAATCAACTTAAACGATAATGATCTTTGATAATGTGATATATAAGTTAATTATATTGTTATACGCGTAAAAGATTAAATAATAATTTTATGAAAAAGATAGGTAGATACATATCGTAATGTTACCTTCAGTAGGTAAAGCTTAAAAGTAGAAATGACATTAAAGTATAAGACGTATAGTACGCGACAGGTCGAGATGGCAATCGAGGTATGAAGCGGGGGACGCCCCGCACACCCGCACGTTACCCACGTTATCCCGCTTAGGGTTAGCGTGGGGGCTGTGCGGGTGTGTGACGCATTCCCACCCCGATTGCTATGTCGACCTGTCCCAGTGCAGTAGACACCTATAATTTGAATATGAAGGCATCTAGATGAGCACGTGAGCAGTGGCGTGAGTAGGTAAAGGCGTCTGTTTCTTGTACAGACAGATTCTCAGAAAGGCGAAATAATAAAATTTATTGGTTAGCAAAATATGCAACACAAATAATCATTTTTATAACATTGTTTATTTATTGTGACTGAGTTTCGTTAGGTATTCAGAATCTTACTATACTAGTACCTACATATTTTAAAACAGCAGCAGCATTCTTCGGGTTTCAAAACAGCGGAATTCAGCAGATTTTCGCAAGCGTCTTGTATGCGTAGATGCCCTAGCGCACGTTCACATCTAACGTATTGTCAGCCACCGACTGTGAGCGAGCGTTACGCAGTTTACTGCTTCTCATTGATATTCATTGATATTCCACTTTTCATTCTAACCAAACCGACAATACGCTCACTCTATACTTAGGCTGTGTCCCCAGTAGGCAAACTGTTAGCGGCCGACTGAGTTTGCGGCGTACCGGTTTAGTACGCCCTTCCATATATTTGAAATGGAGTGTCCACAGATTGCTAGTTTTGCGCTCACTTTACGCAGTTTGCAGCGTTACGTGCGCCGTAGTGGCCGACTCACAGCAAAACCGGTTGCAGTCGGCGACGGCGATATGCTTGTTCGCCGGGCGTAGTGAGTCCGTTTGCCTCAAACTGTTCATGCGGACAGTTGGAAAGAAGCTATCGACGTGTTCGGACGTGTTTTTTTGCATCGCTTATCTAACTAATCTCTACGCACACACACCACAGAAAATCCAAGATGCCTTTTGATACGGAAAGGTTCATTACGGAAATACAAAATAGACCATGCATATGGAACTTGTCGAGTGAAGAATACAGCAACAGAGTATTAAAGCAGAGCGGTTGGAATGAAATCGCTGTTATTCTATACGATGATTGGCAAAACTTAGAAGAAAGCACTAAAGTAAAAAAAAGTAAGTTCCATTCTAATAAAATTATTATTTATTCAACAATATACTTGCATCACTCACTACATAAAATAAAGTATCATAATCACTACGTAGTATTTACGGCTTTACAAACTCCGTTACACCATTTCGTCCTGTAGCTACACCTTAAAAATACTTCTCTTGCCAGGGTAGTTTTCCTTCGTAAAGAAAATAGTTTTTAAAGTTATCTCTTGTTGTCTTTCCAGAATTTGATACAGTAATCATTTGGCTTCTTGTGCTTGTAAGAGTTGTTGAGGTACGTCGCGAAAGATGTGTATATTGTACTTGTTCCCTTGCTATGACAAAATTATGTAAAATACAAACAGCTTTTACGATAGCGATGGTTGTATTCACATTAGTAGCAATCGGTGTATGCAGAACTCTCCATTTGTTTGTTAGAATGCCGAATGCACATTCCACGCATCTCCTAGCCCGACTATGGCGATAATTATAAATTCGCTCTTCCTTATTTAAACTTTTATTAGGAAAAGGCCTCAAGATATGCTTTTGCAATCCAAATGCCTCATCTCCAAGAAACACGAAAGGCTGGGGCAATCCATTTGAATTAGGCAATTTAATAGAGTTAGGAATATTCAGAGACCCACGAGCCAATTTTTTGCCGAAAGCACTTTCTTTAAATATATTACTGTCAGCATTTCGTCCACAAGCACCAACATCAATAGCTATAAAAGAACAGTTTGCATCTGCTACGGCTAACAGAACAATTGAGAAGAACTTCTTATAATTAAAATAGTTAGATCCACTTTTTGGTGGTTTTCGAATACGGATATGCTTGCCATCGATAGATCCTATACAATTAGGATAGTTTGTTTTTTTATAATATCGTTTTGCTATTTCTAGCCACAGTTCTTCAGAAGGTTCCGGCATTTCCTGTGGCTGTAAAAGATCCCATATAATGCATGCAGTTTCATTTATTATTTTCGATACTGTCGATTTTCCAACAAGAAACTCTTGGGCAATTTTTCTGTAACTTAATCCAGTTGACAGGAATCTAGAAAGAATATGAAGTACCGGTTAATTTTGTTTCAGTAAAAGACCTACAAAAAAAATGGAAGGGGTTGCGCGACTATTACACCAGAGAAAAAAATAAGGATTCCTCACTCAAAAGCGGAAGTGGGGCACCAAAAAAACGTAAGACGCCATACTTGGATATGTTGCAGTTTTTGAATGTTTCTAGAGCTAGCAACCAGACATCTAGCAACATTAGCGCCGAGACGTCTAGCAACAGTAGCACTATGTATGATGAAAAAAAGAAAAAGATGACTGTGTTTCAGGAGGCACTACTTAAATCGATGGATAAAAATAGAGAATCCGACCCAGATATGAACTTTCTACTAAATATTTTACCGGAAATGAAGACAATGTCCCCAACCCAGAACTTTGAATTTCGGTTTGAAGTGATGAAACTTATTAAAAATATTAAATATAATGTACACAATAATTATGACGGTGCTTTGATGCAAACTGGGTGGACGAATGCCAATAACTACCCAGATCAGTACGGCTACACGAGTGGAAGCAGTACGCCAAATGTGCAAAACTATCCTTCAACCTCAAACAACTACAACCCAGTTGGAAGTAGCAGCATTCGAAGTCCTCGAAACAGTCCATCACATAGCTCTACAGGTTCTTCAGTGGAAGTAGAAGACATAGAAGCAATATTGCGAGGTGGTTCAGACCACATTGAGGATGACGAATGACTGGTTACCTACTCAATGTTACCATGCTAGTTCCTAATCCAATTTAATAAGACTGTAATTTGAAAAGTGATTGTTAAATTAAAAACTAGAATAATACTTATATTATAAATGCGAAAGTGACTGTATGTTTGTGGGTTTGTTTGTTTGTACCTCTATAGCGAGCCAACAACGCAGCCAATTGTCCTAAAATAGCATAGATATGTAAAATAGAACATGAGTGATTGATATTGTAGGCTACTTTTTATCCCGATATTTTCTACAGGATCGGGAGCAGCGGGACTTAAAATTTTATACGCGAGCGGAGCCGCCGGCCACCCCACTAGTAATTAAAATATTAAGTTGTCATTACATTCGTTGCTGATTTTTAATATTAAAATTTTTAAAATTCAAAAGCGTCAATTATTTACTTACCTCAAAGTTATAGTAAGCCGTTCTTCGGGACTTATTGTATCTCTTGTGATATTATTTTTAGCAATGTACTGGGTTATAGAGTTCAGCAATTCGTCAAATGTATGAGAAGTCATATTGAAATACTGGTAAAATTTTTCTGGATATTTCCTTAGTTCTGGGTAAAGAACATGAAATTGTCCAATGCTCAATCTTTTCTTGTTTAAAGGGTGAACCCAGTGCTTCTCTTTATCCTCTTTCAGTGCCTCTAAGATACCAATTACTTCAAAAATATCCATCGTCACCAACACAACCACTCCCTTCGTATAACAATAGTAAAGTGAAAATTCAGTCGGTCGACCTAAATAAGCGGCTAACTCATAAAAGTTTGCAGCTCACTCGAATTTCAGTTCGCCACAAATTTGCGGCTCACTCAGTCGGCCGCTAACAGTTTGCATACTGGGGACACAGCCTTATAGGTATACGTGGTCTGCACGAACTACGCTACGTCTACGCTAGACGTAGTCGCTGACTCTCGTCGGCTACGCCTCGACCTACGTAGCTACTAGCTACATAGTGTGAACGAAAAATGCACACTGGGGCTCATAGTGAGCCACAGTCGGCGCCGCGGCTGACATTACGTTAGGTGTTAACGCTCACTATTAGTTCAATGTTTCACTTCAGCAGTATTCCGCTTGATTTGTTCCTTTAGCCTCATGAGGCTTCGATAAAACCCCAGACACAATAAGCACCTATGCAGTTAGGTATAACGCTGTCACTATGTTTACTTCATTTATACACTAGTTGCAATACAGGCAATAGGTAACCTACAATAATAATAAAATTAATACCTATAATACAAAAAAAAATTGTACAACAAGTAGATAATTAACAAAAAACCTACTAACTTAAATAATAAATTTACATACGTGCGCTTAATTTTCAGCTTAACAATATAACTTTTTGATCACAGACAAAATTACTAATTATTACAATACTATGCACGCCTTAACAATTTGCGCGTTTAATGTTTTTTTGAAATATAAAATACTAAACTTATGAATATATAATAGTACCTACAATATGTTATGTGATTATTAATTAAGCTGAAACAACCCGTTTTTGTGACTAAAATTATTTCAAGGCAACAATTTTTAAAATGATAAAACGAGTTGGTAACTTTTTATAGTACCCTTACACTTACGTTTTAAGATCTTAAATAATAAAAAAACTGTTATGATTTAATGAATAATTTACAGTGACATTACTATCACATATTATAATATACGTACATACCTATATTAAGATAAGTTTTATTTGTGGATACTGGTATTGTGAGAAAATCCTGTACAGGCTATCATTATTCAATTGCTTGCCTAACTTAGTGTACTAAATAATAATATTAAATAATTCTAGTCACTCACTTAGTTGAAGTTGCGTATTTCCGACTTCAGCTAAAAGCCTTATAAAATAACGAAGTTCTGGCACTCGCGGTAGTTCACTCTGCTCGCGGGCTCTCTCTCTATAAACATAAGTGACTGTGCATTATGTTCTATTCGATACGAAATCTATCAGCGCAAAATTCTAACTGAACGATTTCTGTACATTAAAATATATATTTTGAAAATTTTAATCGGAAGAAGTATTATTATTATTGAAAAAAATGCTTCCTCCGATTAAAGTCCAAAACAGTATTTAAAAAAATGTTGTATGTCTATCTGTTTGTCAGTCTGCACGCTTCACACTGAAACTACAGAACAGATTTCAACGCACCTTGGCACACTTATAGCTAACATGCTCCAGATCAACATATAGGACATTTTTTATCCCAAAAAATAATAGGGATCGATTCGTATAGGGAATGATTATTTTTGTCGATGGTAGCCTAGCCTAGCTTCGTCAAATCTTAACCAATTTTCACAAACTTTTTTTTCACAAAGGTTCACTCTCAAATGAGTCTCTTGTAATTGTAGAGAAGATCAGATGAATAGTTTTGGAGCTGGAGGATGAATTAAATCGATGGCGATAAATGCAATAGCTTAGTAAAAAAACTTTTCACTATAATTTACATAACAATATAATATTTTTTCTTCATTAATGCACGAGAAAACCCGTGTCGGTCAATACATAAGGATTCTTTGAAATTATATAAGGTATTGTATATAGGTAAATTAAAAAAATATGTATACTGTCCTCGTCAGGATAAATTATCTTTCAGAAGATGGTCGCACATTGGCTACTGTTGTTTGAGCTACTTATCAATTACTGAAGCGACCAATGCCACCATTTCGTGAATAGTCAAGCACTCCTTGAAATGGACAACTAGTTGTACGATTTGGGCACGATAGTTAGCTAAAAACCGTCAAGAGACCCTGTACCTATTTAAATTTCAAGAACAATCTCAGCATCTTCATATTCTTATATTTAAGTACAGGATACTAAATTAGAACGCTAGCAAAAACGAAGACAGGTGATAGTAGGACTGATGATTACTGATAAGATACCACAAAAAAACCCAAAAAACAAAATCAAAAATCCTGCACCTAAGTTCGAAAAAAATAAAACATCTGTCTGACGCTAGAGGTCAACGAACATTGCGTATATAGTAAGTAAGTGTGGCATTGACCACGAGTTTTGCACGCTAAAAATTGAAAGTATGAAAAATACTGAATCACTAAAACTACAAGTAGGTATAAGACAAATGGTTATTGGTAATGGTTATTGGTGTTTAGGTAGTATAATAGCGTTCTAATATACAATTATTTATATTAGCTCATGAAGGACAATAGCTAGAAGGGCTTAGTTTACAATAAATTACCTATATTATTAACATAACACCCTGTGCTTAAAATAGTTGACAGTCAAGCTGAATGTTCTTAATTTAATTTCCTTAAAAAAGCCTGTTACACTATTGATAGTGTAACACCATTGGGGTATCAAAGTGTGAATAGTACGCATTCCAACGATATGCGTACCGAATTTATATATCTGGCTGGCTTTTGCGCGCAATGTCTGAGGCTGGCATATTGAATTTTTATACCTTTTTAAATAATATTTATTATTTATTTTTACAGGTCTAAAATACACTTATTTTTACTTAAATCACTCTATTTCAACAAAACTCTAAACATAAATAATAATCAAAACGCCGTGCTTTGAAAATTGGAATTTGAAAAAAGGATGCGGAGAGCGCCAGTTTTGGCCAATCCGTCACTTTCCTGCCAAAGTGCCGACGCACTCGTCAGTGATGCAAACTTGTCGTATATAATATGTATCGCCGCATTAACCATTTATTTACTATAACTTCAAAGTTTGGAACATCGGCGCAAAGTTGCCTGTCTGTCGGTATTTTCCAGGATATATTTCGGAGAATTTGCCGAAGAACTTTTCAACCTAGTTCCTCCTATCGTACCGCAAGGCATCGCCAAGGTCTGCACCACGTAGTCAAGGCCAGTACGCTTAGTACGAGATTTTATGTCTCACCAACGTTGATAGTATTCTTGTGTGGAAAAAAATGTACCTATTAAAATGTAGGTATGTATGTTGAAGTCGGGCGAGCATTAAAGAATCTAGAAATCAAAGCGTGTAGCTCGCCTGACTTCATCATACATACCTACACTAGTAGAAACTAAAAACAAAAGTTATTTTTTACTTGGTAGTGGTTTTGAAAGTCGGTTTTTTATTTTATTTTTATTTTAAGCTTTTTAGTGTAAGTAGTCATTGCTCGATACCTAAAATATCAATTCACCATCAGGAATTCCCGAATCCCCACGGCTTAGGAGTTCAGTACATTGCAGCATCAGCATTGAGGAGTTGAGATCCGAAGTTTAATATGCTTCGCACCAAAAATAATATTGCATCATCCGCAGTTCCTAAATCACTATACCACCACCGGAGAAAAGAACTATCGCCCCGGCGAGTACCTTAAAAACGTGCAGTTTTTACAAGTATTCATTGTAATTATTATTACAAGTAGTTCAGCTGTAAACCGCTTATATTAGTGTACTCCAGTACTCCAGTACGTATACTATTCTCAAAAAATGTCTTCACTGACGTCATTAATTCTTTTTTGTTCGTATGCCCATTAAGTACCTACCTGAGAAGAACAATGTTGCAACTTATATTGCATGCAATCAAGTTTGGTCTTTCCTTGCTCCATACTGCAAAAGTTCTGCTTAGGTATCACTCTAAGGTTAATTACCCAAGTAATAAGCTGATCAAAAATGCAGCATAGCATGAACTTATCCATTATTGATTAAATTTTTGCAACAAAATCGTCCCGAAAATGTAACTTTTTTGTCCTCGACTGTACATTCACGGTGGTTTCATGAGATAATTACAGTTACAGTAACTGTAGGTTATAAGCAATAAACTAACATACATTAGAACACTATTAGTTATCAGGCTAGAGTTCATACAAAAATGCCCATGGTCCTTTCATAGGAGAATATACCTTATTTCTCCTGGCGCCCATAATTTGTGGCTGTGTCTTAAAGACTTTTGTATTATGATGTTGAATAGGTACTAGTATATTATTACAACAGGTAGATATGTTGCTAATTATACTTATTAACCAGTATTTTATATGATTCAATTCAATGACAAATTCAAATTTAATAGGTAAGCGACCTTAAATATTAAAATGAGATGACATTACAAGTACTTAATAGGGACATGACGTTAGGGCACATAATTCTTGCTCTCTTTTCCATGAAAGTTACTTATCTTTCGATTTAAGAAGAACCTTAAGAATTTTTCAATTGCATGATGAATAAACTTATATTAAAGAAAAATGTTAGGAATAGAATAGTAATGGTGAAGTTTTGAAATAGTTATGCACTACTGTATCAAATAGTAATCTATACATTTAAGAAAATCTAAACTACGAAAGCAAGCCCCGATAAAGGCGTTCCAACTTCCATACCAACATGGGAAAGCAAAAACAACTTTTATTATTTATAACGTCATAGTATCTAATTACATTTCGTAATTGACCGATTGACGAGTATACCTATTCTAAATTCTATTAGTAGGTATATTTCTATACTATTCTGATTGTGTAAATAAATAATGTTATTTAAATATATTTTAAACGCTTGCATTGTGCCTTTTTTGAATACCTATTCAAAACAATAAATAGTCACTTAAAAATAATTTGGTTTCTATAGATTTTATTAAATAGATTTTTTTATCCATACTAATACCTATTATAAATGCGAAAGTGTGTCTGTCTGTCTGTCTATCTACTAGCCTACACGGCCCATCTGTTCAACCGATTTTGACAAAATTTGGTATAGCGATAGCGTGCATCTCGGGGAAGAACATATTATGGTACTTTTTATCCCGGAAAATCAAAGAGTTCCCACGAGATTTTTAAAAACCTAAGCCCACGCGAACGAAGTCTCAGGCATCTTCTAGTTTTAAATAAATATAACATTGAAAGTCGCACCGACGCTTTCCTCATGTAGTGTATTTTTAGACTTTAGTAAAGAATAGATTGTAAGGTATTTGCGCGCACCCTATTAGTTTTTAATATACTCAATATACTTACTAATATTATGTAGACGGTCGCAAATAACAAACGGTCAAGTACAATTTTAGCAATTTTTTAGGGACTTTTTGGAGATCTTTTTGTTTTACGATATTTTCTAATGTACCTATATAAAGACAGCTACCTACCTACATTTGTTTTTTTTAAATGACCAAGTAGGTACAAGCAGACGTGGCACTGCATTTGTCTGTAAAAATATTATGTAGGTACAGCGAAATTACCCTAGTTACCCAAAAGCCGTCTGCCACTTGTCTGTGTTAACGTGCGTTGGCTACCATTTATCTCATTATGTTACAAACCTTTAGTACGCGACCGATCGAGATGGCAATCGGGGTACGAGGCGGGCTGACGCCACGCAGACCCGCAATTCACCCGCGCTATCCCGCGCCGGGTTAGCGCGGGGGCTGTGCGGGTGTGTTGGGCGGGTGTCCCCACCCCGATTACCATCCCGACCTAATGCGCACTATATATATAGTTTATACCTATATTTTTATTTTAAAATCATATTTAGTATGTATTCAGTCATAATGGTTTCAATAAATCGATACAGTTATTGACTAAATATTATTTTGTATGAAGATCCTAGATAAAGACAACAACGATATTTCGGAAAAAAATAAAGTAAAGCCATTTTCTAGGTCTTCTTGATGAAACAATAATGTACATAATGCTTTGGTCTCACATTAGCTAAGATTTTTTTTAAAACCGCAATTTTGCGTCAAAAATGCACCCCTGAAATATTAATTATTTGCGACCGTTGATATTATAGTCAAAAGTGAAAATACCACCACATTTAGATTTGTCTAGGCGATCCTCAGAATTGCCGAAAGACCTAAGTCAAAGCTGAAATGATTATACTCGTTTGAAAACCATTTTGAAGCAAAAATGCAGTGGAATAAGGTAATATAACATGCAACTAAGATGTAGTTACATATTATTATAATATATTGTAATATGTTCATCGTCGTTATCGTTTCATATATCTTAGGTATGTAATATTATACGTATGATGATGATGATAGGGTTATGAATAAACCATGATTCAAATTTAGTTAAACAAATTATAAAATAATTTCCAATACCTAAGTATAAAAAAATCTTTAACTCTATCGTATAATAATATTAGGTATAATATTTGATGCTACAGTTGCTTAACATGAAGTCTGTCTGTATAATTATGTAAGTGTATTTTTTATTATTGCTTACATGATACTATATTGGCGAGATGTCTTACCCGTAATAATTATTATCTACTGACACGATATAAAGTTAATAATATAACCATTGAGCCATAATTTAGCGATAATAATTCGTAGTTATAAAATAAATCTCACAAAGGTCGCGCTTAGGTTAACAGGTTCATCGGTCTTTAAAAACAATATTGCACTTTTGCATATCTCACCCAGTTTCTGAAACGCTATTCAAATCGTCTTTGAATCGGTCTTTATTTTGTTTATCGTACTTATCCAAGTTTGATTTACGAACGGGAAAATCGTTAATAATATAAATTAGTTACCTAATTATGAATATCAAAGCAATTATTATTTGTGTTCGATAAACGTTCAGTAAGATATATTGTACGATACGTTTCTGCAACCCGATCAAAATAGACCGCTTTTTACTTTTTAGGTATATTTTATTCTTATTTGTTAACTTGATTAGGCTTTCAGAATCTGGAGGTTGTATGTCTCAATTAAGTTCAATAGAGTCTAATAAATTTAAAGAACTTGGAATACAAAGGAGCAAGATTTCATTTTTAATTGATCAGAAGTCGATATAACATAACATTAACGTTAATACAAAATAAATTCAAGTCAGACAACTGTGCCTTAGTAGGTATGTACTTGTATATTAATTTATAATAATAATTATTATTAACCAGAAAGTTGTTTAATTTAAAATTAGACGTTAATCAGTCGAAGTTTGGGTAAATAAATTACCAATAGTTCGATTAAAATGTTCATATGGGTATGCAACACTGAAGTTTACGCGGTATTTACATACACATATAATAATAACAAGCAAACTTTCATAAACGCACTTCTACAAGGAGCATTCCAAAATGTTTCATCAAAGTAGTGTTAGATATTACCTAGCTACAATGTAAAGGCAAGGAGCAAGGACGGGTAGAAAGCGTTTATCGTTTACTCTCTTCTGGAAATACAGTTCACGGTGTTACATCGTGTCTCAGTCTTATAACTTTATGCTGTGTGGCTAAGATCTAAACTGATGTTTTCATTTAGATCAACGAATCGTTCACCCGGGTGAGTTCAAACGTGAACGAATGTAGATAGATCAACAAAAGACGAGATCAATAATTTTAGATGTTTTATATAAGTAACAAATCTCTCATGTTCTTTGTATGTATATTTAACTCTTGTACTTAGTTAATCTATGAAAAAATTAAAGCACCCGATGCGTCCACACATTATTGCATGACAAACACTCATTTACTTAGATTGTACTTAAGTATTACAAACTTTGTAATTTAATATTGCGAATAAAATTTTCGAAATCGAGGCCAATTTTTATTCGACCCAAACTTGGACACTTCATTCGGTATTCAATTACTTACTACGGCAACAATCTGTGCAATTTAAATACAAATGGACTCGGCGCGAGCGGACATCGTCGGCGCGGTCCGCTCGATAGGTCGAGAGGACACGTCGGTGTCGGGCACCGACGAAAGTACAAAATTGGTCCATGCGTGGGGTCGGGCGCGTCAGAGAAAGGTTCTTGCGTCGTCGCGGCGGGCGCGCGCGATTCGCCGACAGAAGTGAAAACGCGCGCGGGGCGCCGGCGCACGCGTGGCGCCGGGCGCGAGCGCGAGCATAGGTGCGGGCGGCTCGGGCGCGGCCGGCGAGCCGCCCACCAGCGAGCCGCACGAGGCGGACTCTGCGAGCGAGCGCGTCGATGGCCGGGAGCAGGGGGCGCTCGTCTCGCCTGCCTCACACTACCTATAAAACGAGTGCGAGTGCGGCGGCGGCGGCAGCGCCGGCGGCACCGGCGCGTGCGGCTCCGACGCCGAGCGCTGCACTCCCGGCGTGCGCTCGTTGCGCTCGCTCCGTCCGCTGCGAGCGCCGCGATCGTGATCGCCGTTCCAGTTCCACTCCCACTGATTCTGTTAAACGAGTTCCCTGTTCATTAATTATTTACTTTATTTTTACGAGCTTTCAGTTCAAGGAAAATCATCGTTATTATTTCATTGATGGACAAAATATGTTTTGATATACCAAACGATATACCTCGTTACTATGAGGAACGGATAACGAAGGTTTCGGTAAGGGTTGCGAGGGAGTATGCGCCGACTGCGCGTTGTGAAGCGGCGCCTCGCGGGCTTGCAGCAGTTGCAGAATGCGCCGCACGTCCGCAGTGAGGCCGGTCTCCAGCACAGCAACCCGTCTGCTCAACTCCTCCAGTCGCGACAATATCGTGGCTACCGACGCCGCAGTCGCTGCTGCGCCAACGTTTTGGTATTGCGGTGACATAACATCCTGAAACAATGTTGTTATCACTAATTCGGTAATCTAATTCAAACCGACTTAGTAGGTAGGTACATATACCTCCATAGTTGAATTATTCTTATATTTATTATGTTAATATCACTGGTAGGTAATGTAAGTTAATAACTTTCTGTTTGTACAACATCGCTGGACTACCCTAGGTTTTATCATACAAATTCTGCTCAGTCAGAATTCGATGCTGAACACGTTTATGTAGTTTACAAAATTTAAATCTAGTTTTCTAAAATATCCATAAACTACTAATAATGGTCAAAAATAATGGTCAAAATGTTGTTCGCGAGGTGCGGCGTCCTATGACGTTTCACTGTTGTAAGCGTAAGTAGGTATAGTGTCTCCACCATAGACTTATATATTACTTCGTATGGACAGGGCTATTGAAGAAACATAATGGCTCCGACTCTGTGGTGCTTTAGCACCAATGCAACCTCAGTGACATCTGATCTAAAAGGTGGACCTGATTTACTTGGTTCCAAAACCGTGAAAATTTTTGTTCGCTTGACCATATCTTGTCATTTATATCGATGGTCTCCACACGTTTAAGTATTGATATTTTCAAAATAAAACTTTTATGGTTAAGTAATATTAAAAAGTAGTGGTTTATTATTTAAGGGTATGGAACGTTTTTATTCAATGGCCATTCAGGTTTATGCAATTTTATCTTAGTCTGCAATGTGCATCATCAAGTAAACAAACTATACTAATATTATAAATGCGAAAGTGTGTCTGTCTGCCTGTCTGTTAGCCTTTCACGGCCCATCCGTTCGGGGAAGGACATAGGCTACTTTTTATCCCGGAAAATCAAAGAGTACGAAACGAAGTCGCGGGCATTATCTAGTAATATATAATTACCTGCGTAACATTTTGTACTCTATCAGAAGTAAAAGCGAGAGCTGTCGGTCTTCCAGTTTGATGTAGGTTGACGGCGGAGTGCGGGGCGGAGCGGGACGTGCGACCGGCGGACGACGGGTGCGGCGTGTGCGTCGCCAGGATGTCGTCGCAAGAGACGTGCACGGGGCCGGACGCAGGGGCTGGCGCTGCCGGCGGGCTGGGCGATGCATTGGTGTAGTAGGAGCTCGGGTTGGTGCTGAGGCTGGACACTGGCAGCGTGGCACTGTGCGCCGGCGTGCTCACGGCCGGCTCGCCCGCGGCCGCTCCGCCCGTCAGCGGGGAAGTATCGTTTAAAGGACCCACGGACGACTGCCGACGGACACCTGCAGCCCTCCCTCTGTACGTTTGGGGCGTCGATTGCGCTGGAATTATTAAAGCATGAGTATTGTTTAAATAAAATGTAGCTGCTATATCCACTAGAACATAAAAAAACATTCATTTTGTTGTTTCATTTATTTAATTTATGATTTGTTAAATTATATAACAGAAATGATTTTTTATTTAAGTAAACAAACTTTATAAAGTTCTAAGTAGTTTGAAAATGATTTCAAAACCAGTTCTATTGCTTCAGAAATATCTACATACATAATATTCAAATATGTAGTAGTCTGTGATAAAAATGTCAAGCTATTTTATAAATAATAATGAATTATTCGCGAGTCACGACTACAATACTGATCTTAATCTATGTTAGTCGAATGTTATACAGTAGATTTTGAAAGGAACCAACTAGTTTGGTTTTGGTCACAGAGGGTAGATAAGTCATTTTTACAGAAACATGCAGCTAAAGAGTTGGTAATGCATACTTACAGTATTTGTTGTGCAGCGGCTGGTGGGTTTTATGGTGGTAGAGGTCTGGGAAGCTCCGTTTTAGTTGCGCTAGCATGCCTGCACACAAGGGCCGCGCTCAGAGCCGGCGGCGGAGGAACGTGGACACGAGGCAAATGAGCCAAATTACAGCATCAAAAAACCTAATACTCAAATAACTTCAGCTCTGTTGAACGTCACAGTTCGAATCACTCAAGTCACTCGGTCCACGTTCCATGCACCACCCCGTAGGAGATATGTAGGATCAAAAAGCGTATCACTTCATGCTGCCTCAAATTAAATCAAATCGTTATCGTTCGTTTAGTTTATTCCATAGTATACTTATTTAAATTAAAAATACAGAAATAGATAATGATATATTATGATGATATATTGGAGGGTTAAAGATGCTGATAAACTTCATATTTCCTTTGTTATTGAGCAATGGAAAGTATAAAGTCTATTGAAAGGGTATCTGTCTACCTAAGAAGAAAAAAGATTCTTTGTAATTAACAAGTACCTACTATTCTTTTAGAGATATGACGTAACTGATATCTATCAATCACTAGCTGTCCCGGCCACCGAACAGAAATAAAACGTCCCGGCGAACTGTGGTACCGCCTAACAGTCGATTCTTTTTCTGGCAATTTTAAAATTTTTCTCTCCGTAAGAACCATCCTCGTACTTCATGGAATATTATAAAAAAAGAATTAGCGAAATCGGTTCAGCTGTTCTCGAGATTTGCGATCAGCAACACATTTAGCGATTCATTGTGTATATAGATTAGGACATAATAAAAATCTTTTTATTAACATTATACAAAATTAATAGATTATTATTTATAATGTGGAGAAAGTAATATTAAATAGAGAAACCTTCCTATAGCACATACTTTTACATGTACATTATTCTTGCTAGAATGTATGTGAGAGGGGTACATCTGTAGGTATAGTTAAATTATATAGGTAAATCTGCATAGTTTTGCTATACAGAGGCCTAGTGTTACTTTTAAAGTTAACATTACAAATCTGTTATTTAATATGGTCAGGAAAGGAAAGGATTATTTTTCTTTTCCGTCTGTAATAAATTACAGATTTACGCACATTGCTAGAATGTTCAGTTGACTATACCGTAGGTACATAATACAGTATATAGATAGGTATACCTACTACGCCATATCATTAAAAGAATGATTTCAAATTAAAAGTTATATCAATGTTCTTTAAGGACTTTAGTTAAAAAAGGGGCTTGCACATCGTTCCATATTTTCTATGTGTGTGCATCTACTCTAAAATATTTTATCAGCGGGACATAACAAACGTTTCTGAATCTCATTGATGTGCATGGACTGCAGACAAAATAAAAAGCAAAAATATACCTACTTTGACCATTCTAAACGTTGTTTAGAGCAGTCGAGGTATCGTTTTTATTGTCTACCGCATATTTTTTTAAATGAGCATGTACACATACATACTATTATATTCATATTTATATCAATAATGCTTTTTATTGTCTCTACCTTCACTGCATACCAACGACGAATCAAATGTAAATAAAATATATTATTAGAGCAGGATTGTACTGTTTTAAATACCAAAAATAACTTATAAATTCTTAACAGTATACAAATGGTCGGTAAATGTAGTTAATTGTGTAAGTAATTAAGGAAAAATTGACCCGACTGAGTAAAAGGTGGATATTCGTTTTGTGCGATTTGCGGCTAAGCTATGCATCTTATCGAAAAAGAAATTAACATAAAAGTTGTAGATAATATAAAAATCTAAACTTTTTTATTGGACATTATCGACCATAACCTCAAAATTATCGAGAAAAATGCAAAAACCGTTTTTTCGTTGTAATTTATAGCTATCGCGAACAATTATATATTTTCATGACAATCAGCGAACATGTTTTTCTTTGTATTTAAAACAAGCGCAAAATTTTTCAAAGCAAAATATTTAATTTCTATGTTTTATGAAGAAATTAAAAAAATGGTTGTCATGTTCAATAAAAAGTTTTAGATTTTTATATTATCTACAATTTCTATGTTATTTTTTTTCGAAAGGATGCATAGTTTAGCCGTAAATCGCAAAAAACGAATACCCACCCTTAAACACGCCCCCGCCCCTTTCCGGGACTTCACTAAGTTGGATCAGTTTTTCATTAACTACTTACACCATTATCTACATTTTCCGACAATTCGTATACCTACTGTTAAGATTTTTTTTGCCTTAAAAAATGTCAACCCTGGTCTATATGTGATGTCTCGCTTAGTATTATTATAATAGAAGAATAAATATATAATACTTAACGCTACATTCCAATAGTAATTAAATGCATTCACCTGTAATAGAATTAAGTGTTGTGGAGCGTTGTTTACTAAAATTAAAATTAAGAGGTGTGACGTCTTGACCCGCTTTGTCGGCAGAAAATTCTAGGATACCTCGACTTGGCGGCGATTCTGTGTCTTCATCACTACACTGAGAGTCCTGGAAGAAAATTGTGTCGAAAATGAACACATAACTAGTTTGTATATTGTTTATGTAGGTAAGTAAATATAACTCAGTGCATTAATATAAGAATTCAATTAACTTCATTAAAAAAAAAAATTAGACTGGGTACAACGTAAGTTAACAGTAAGTCATCTGTTAAGAAACAGCGGTACGTAGTCGATTACTTTACTATTAGGAAAAAGTGGAGCAGATTAATACAGAAAATTCACATTTCTCTGCTCAAATTTCATTTAATATATTTTTGTTTTATGTTGCGCATAGCAAATTTTATAAATATTATAATTACAATCAAAAAATTGGTTAATTAAGGAAATAAAGAAGCTACAATATTTTAAGTAAAAAATGGGGTTTGTATCATTCTGCCCCACCGACCGAGGGTCAGATTAATAGATCACTGTGAGCACTTTGTCATGAACTGAAAATGGGAAAAACCATTGACATGAATTAACAAATTGATTATAATTGAAAAGTACTTTTAGATATTAATACTTTTGTCAAAAAATAGTCCAAATCAGTAAAAAAAACCTCTTGTTGTGGATTGCAAACCTTATCCAGCGCTTTTTGCTTTCAGGCTGTCTGAAGCTAAGTCAGTGACTATGTTTTCAGTATTTATAAGTCCAAGTTTCCTTCAGTAAATACTGCTTCAAATTGTTTTTGAATGTATTTCATTATGTTCATGATTTTGGGTATTTCTAATATTTTTATAAATAAAGTATTGCGTTGATGCGTATTAATGTGCCCCGGACTTAACTGTATCATTGTACCCCAAACAACATTTTGAAAAGTTATGGTTACTGGTACTATTATGGTTATGACTGAAACCACGTAAATTAATTTAAAAAATGCATTGTAAATACATTCGGGATCCATTGGTTAACATGTCGTATAATTAAGAATCAAACGAACTTACCTTGTGATGTTTGATATCTAATTATACGAGCGTCTTGACCGAAGATGATTATATTTACATGCAGCAGTACGTCGGATTCTGCTGTCCTAATCACACTTTCAGAGTTAAAAAAGCACTTGACTTGTAAGTGCCTACCTCGCACCGCACCCCTCCGTCCCGCCTGCGGGCGTCCCTGCGGTCTGTTGCCATTATTTAGAGCCCTATTTTTTCGATAGGTCTAGGGATTTTGAAGAAAATATTGGGTGGGTGGGATTGTAATCATCTTCGGTCAAGACGCTCGTATAATTAGATATCAAACATCACAAGGTAAGTTCGTTTGATTCTTAATTATACTTTGCGTCTCTCCCGAAGATGATTATATTTACATGCAGATGTTTAGAGCATCGAAAAAATAGTAACAATTTTGTCCGTTTCTAATTGTATACAAGAAGTATATAAAAAAGAAAAATTAGAAATAAGTACCATATAAATGGTTAAACGAAGTCTTTATTCTCTCTTAACAATCCCCGTTTTACCATAGTTTTAACTTCGAAACAAATCCATTAAATCCAATTGACCTGATTTTAATACGTTTTTATTATACCTAGTATTTTTCAAAAACATTCGAGGATTCGGGCTAACCTGCTACTTTCCGAATAGTTTCAAGATTAACACCTGCCCTGTTCGACGCGTGTCGCGTACTATGAGCACCAGTGTAATATCAATGCCACTTTTTTCCAATATTGATTTAACCCAATGAGTAGAGTCTGGGAACATACCTTTTTGTATGGTTTTTGATAACTGATAAAAAGAAAGTCATCTTGGGAACGTAAGGTATAAGTTTTGTCTAAGTATGTTTTAAGACATAAAGCTCACAATGACTGGCTGAGAGACATTTGGTCGTCAGGTTTTTACCAATTCATCTATTTTGAGATTTTAATATGAATATTTTCTAATCCAAATGAAATATTATGAATTTTTATAAGGCTAAGTGTCTGCATTCTTTGAGCAGATGCTAAAACCAACAGAGTTCTAGTTTTTAGAGATAAATCTTTTAATGAGATCAGATCGTTGGGATAATAATTTTGTAGGTGGTTTAATACAATATTAGGATTCCAATTAGTGGTATCGTATTTCCGTGCTGGAGGATTTGTACGATAAATACCCTTAAAGAACCTTTTTACAGTGTCATGACAAGTAATTTCTTGGCCTAACAAAATAGACAACGCGGAACGGTAGCTATTTAATGTACTGTAACCAGCACCTGAATAAAATTCAATCCGCTGCGTATTGTTGGAATTGCAATAATTTAATTCTTTGTTTTGCAATATAGCCACCAAGATTTTAAACATGAATTATCTTATAAATTATATTAATTTAAGGTAGGTACTAGTAGAGAATGAGGCCATTACTATGTCTAGCGATGCGCTGGGGATTCCGCATCTCAGTAGCGACTGCCTGATAATTTCCCTGCTATCAGGGTCAGATCCGCATGGAGTGGGTGAAGCTCTTTGAAATGACAGATTTTTTTATTTAAAGGTTTTTAACAGGCTGAAAATAAAGTACACACTAAATAAAGTACTACTTCTGAAACCAGCGTGTTGGTCCATATCGGATACCAGGGTTGAGTATAGGCCAATCAGGTGAACCAAAATTTGGCGAAACGCGTTATCAGCCAATTTCCATTCAGTGTCTGTATTAAATGTTTGACGTGATTCAAAATCTGCGACTACGTCCATTTTAGATTGAATATATGACGCAAAGGTGATGAAGGTGTGAATTGTATACCACCCATTTTATTAATATAGGCAATAGCTGTGGTATTGGCTATTCTCAATAAAATTCTGCACTTTCTTAGACGTGACGCAAAAAATTTTAAGACTATAAAAGGCTGCCAGTAGTTCGAGAGCATTTATATGCAATGATAGTTGTGAATTATTTCAATGTCCATGAGCTGTTTCGTCATTACGGGCTGTTCCCCAACCCGAGCATGAAACGTCGCTACACTGCTAGTGAATACTATACATTTTGAAATGAGTGGCATGCAGAGTCAATATGATCCGTCCACCATATGAAATCATCTTTTAAATGTTCAGATAAGGTCATATACTTGCTGTAATGGTCAGAGTAGTTGAGTTCCAAAAAGTTTTCTCTTTCATACATTTTTGTATGTTCGTTAGTAAGTAACTTAATACGTTTTTTCTTGTCATCTGGTAAAGTTAAATACATTTTAGACGAATCAAATATAATACCTAAGAATAATCAGCTTTTCGGTGGGTAAAGTTGACTTTTAGTAGCATTGCATTAATTAAAAATCCTAATTTTAAAAGTAAATCTTTGGTTGTTTCTAAATTATTTCAACAGCTGTTAAATGAAGTTCCGATGCACAAAAAATCGTCAGGGTAATTAATTAGTGACAAATGACCTGACGAACGTAAGTGGTGAAGGACAGGTTTCAATAGCTTTGTATAAACATAGGGAGCAGTGCAAAGTCCAAACGGTAGAACGTTAAACTCAAATAGTTGATTTTTCCATACAAACCGAAGATAGTATCTCTTTGAGAAATAGGCAGTAAAAATATCTTTTAGAATCAATCTTTATTAATCAATTTTAATACGGTACGATAGTTTCATTTTGAAGTGATTAACATGTACGGGTTTTATTTAATTCTTTTAAGTTTTAAATAAATCGATGTTTCCCGTTACTTTTAGGGACTGTAGAAATTGGCGAGACAAATTGTTTTTCTGGCGGAAGACATGTCGAAATAACCGAATTCTATATATACCGTAATGCACTCATTAATGTCCATCTCGTTAGGAGAATATGACCTACTTTTATCTGCGTCTGTTTGATATGGAAAACCATAAAAGAGAATTTTATAACCTGTAATCCAAGACAAAATCGTGTAATATGTAGCCATTCATGAAGGAAATATTGAAGTCTACCAGCGATGGGTAAAAACTGTGTTATGTACCTGCGGTGAAACAGCTAGGCGCGTCGTCTAGTTTGCGCGTAGGTCCTTGAGCGATGAGTTATCGCACGATGGTATGGGCGAGGCGCCATTGGCGCTGGCGCTCGCGCCGCTGGCGGCGCGGCGGCTGGGGCCGATATTGGTTCGGGTACACTTGCGTCTCGGCGGGAAGCGGCTGGTGCCCGCGGTGCCCCCCATGCGTTTAAAGCCCCCGGGTTGTGAGTTGAAGTACTCGACTGTGAGCGAGGCGGGTTTGATCTAACGCTGTTACCTCTTAACTCCGAAGCGGAAGTCAGGATGGCCTTGGATGAGTTCAGATGCTCTGACAAATTAAAACCAAATAAATGGTTATCGATCTTTGTGTTTTTAGTATGTCTCGTTTCTGTTTACTTATGTTATTAATAGCAAGTCGTCTCGAGAGAGATTCTCTATAGTGTGTATCGCAAAACAATCGCCCTGCGTCACTTAGTACTTTTACAATCTCTTGCGGGATACGATCTTTTTTGAGCTAACATCAAGTTCAATGCTTTGCCAATTGCATAGATGTAGCTTGGCATCTGATTTTGCTTTCGATCACTTTATAAGTCTCTCTTAATGTTGATTTCAGCTACTGCTGATTTTATCTCGGGCTTTAGTAAGGGCGCCTTCATATGTGTACAGTTTTCGGCTGGTAAATAACGTTTGAGAAGGTCGATCTTTTCTTCTTTAAGTAAACCATTAGTCAAAATGTATTTCCATTGTGTAACCAAATCTTTGTGCAAATTTTGCCCGAAGAACTTGTCTTGTGTTGGGTCTGAGCCCAATAATTGCAAAATATCTGGATCCAATTCGTCTATTGTCTCAGATGGGCCATCAGATGGGACCTCAGATGGGAACTCACACGGGACCTCGTGTGTAAAGACGATTTTCGTAGTAGTTTTACTTTTATGTAGGCATACATGTAAATCATGTAGCAACAATGCTAGGTATACACCTGTCCATAGTCGCTTGTACTGGCGGGTGCAAACCTAACCTTGTTGCTGACCCTACTATGTAGTAATCTATAACCATACCATAAGACCTCACACACACTTTGCGTCGGAATAGTAAAACTAAGAATGGTATAGATTCGAATCCACACACAATATAGGTATGTCAGGATAAGAGACGGTGTATCTATTTGTATCCACACACAATATATGTCGGGATAAGAGACCGTGTATCTATTTGTATCCACACACAATATATGTCGTGTACCTATTTATATCCACACACAATAAATGTCGGGATATATAATTTCCACACGCGTTATACGCCGGGATAAGGACAGTGTATCTATTTGTATCCACACACAATATATGTCGGGATTTAATTTCCACACGCGTTATACGCCGGGATAAGATACATAATTTAAGTGCAAGAAAACTAAATAATAATTTTGTGCAGACCTTGACAGGTGAATCTTCTGATGACGATAACTATATTCGTTTCCTTCTTTTTTCTCCAACTTTTATAACACTTCATTCACTATTTCACTAACATGTTTTCTTTTCCCCATTGTTTTGATGTCGAAGCAGTGTGACTCGGACAACACAAAATTACGTAATGGCAACAGACCGCAGGGACGCCCGCAGGCGGGACGGAGGGGTGCGGTGCGAGGTAGGCACTTACAAGTCAAGTGCTTTTTTAACTCTGAAAGTGTGATTAGGACAGCAGAATCCGACGTACTGCTGCATGTAAATATAATCATCTTCGGGAGAGACGCAAAGTATAATATATACACCTTTGTACGATTGCACAGGAGATCGCCAAAATATTTTTACTTTATGCATTATTCTATACTAATTAGATGCACTCAAAACACATATGCGATAAATTATAAAAACTAACTTGAATGTTGATGAGGTTGCTACGATATTTGCAACACACAGTAAAGACATGCTATAGCGTTGTCACTATTCAAATATTCACAACGAAATATCTTTGGTGTATTAATGTGCCCCTTACTTATTTATTTATATTATAATCTATCTGCCTCATTTCCCCCTATCTTTATCTTCGGATGCTTGCAAATTTCATTTTTGCATTATTTATTGAAGTCTCAATATGTGCATCATATCAATCAATATATTATACTTATAATAAAACTGTAACAGGTCAAATTCTGTACATTGAAGATATTTTGAAAATTTATTTTTGAGGGCACTCTATAATCGATACTGAACCCAAAACTGTAATTTTTTTCATTTTTGTCTGTCTGTCTGTCTGTCTGTCTGTCTGTCTATCTGTCTGTCTGTCTGTCTGTCTGTCTGTCTGTCTGTCTGTCTGTCTGTCTGTATCACGGCCGCGCATCACGCTGAAACTACTGAATGGATTCCAATGAAACTTGGTACGATTTGAGGTCATACTATGAGGAAGAATATAGGATACTTTTTATCCCGAAATTCAGCATGGTTCTCGTAGGAGAGGGGATGAAAGTTAAAATGTATACTGAGTTGTAATTCATTAACGCGTAGTCCGATTTCATTCATTCTTTTTTTGTTAGAAAGGGGATATTTTAAAGATTGTTCCGTAAATATTTCAAGGTCATCGGTTTTTAACCGACTGTCAAAAAGGAGGTGGTTCTTTTTTCTACATCGATTTTATCGAGGTTTCTGGACCGATTTGCAAATTATTTTTTTAAATCAACAAAAAAAGTTTTCGTAGTGGTCACATAAAAAATTCTGGATTCAACTCCTTAATCCTGATGCTGCAGGGTTACTGCCCGCCTGAGTTATCAAGATTTAGGAAGTGTTCATAGTGAATTCATATTGTAGGTACCAAGCAACGACTTTATTCTCAGACTTCAAGTCCCAACTCCTCAACCCTGATGATGTAGGGTACAGCACTCCTAAACTATAATGTTTCAGTAACTGCGGATGATGCAAAATTAATTTAGGTACCAAGCATAGGCTACATCATTGAACTTCGGATCCTAACTCCTCAATCCTGATGCTGCAAAGTACTAAAGTCCTAAATCGTGGGGATTTTAGAATTTCTGATAGTGAATTGATATTTTAGGTATCAAGCAACGGCTTCACGATGACACTCCCAGTCCGAAATACTCCACCCGAGCAAAGCCGGGGCGGGTCAGCAAGTAGATAATAAATAAATAACTTCAAACAATATTTCCTTTATTTGTATCAACAATCCTATATTGTTTTAGGTGCTTACGTATTTATTGTATGTGATATTCGATTCAAGGAAAATTGGGGACAGTACAAAAAGGACAGTACCTACAAATCAATAGTGTAAAAATTTTGGTGCAGTAAAAGGCTTGGAGACAAAAAATGCTCGACAGCTACTGGATGCGGTTTCCCAGGAGTTAAATAACTGTATGAACGTGTTCACACTGCAGTATGAACGCACGTAGAAGCCGCGATACTGAAATCGTGTAGCGTAGCCATCACGCTTAGCAGTGTAACGTGCTTCAAACAATTACAGGCTCCAGTGCAAAAAGTGTCAAAGTCCATTTTTGTCATTTTTTAAATCGCAATGCAGGCTAAAACACCTATTCAAAACATTTTAAAACTTAAACATTACTAAAACAAATAATAAGGAAATACTTCCTATTATATTTTTTGTACGTTCCCAATGCGAAGTGCCGATACAATCAATACTGTAATACTGTATGTACGATTTCTCAGTTTAAACGAAGCTTGTTCATATTAGATGGAACATAAAAATGCAACTCCTCAATATATCGAAGTACTGTAGAGTACTGTAAGCCTGCACATCGAATAGGAAGAGAGAAAATTATGGTATAAGATTAAGACAATATTATGTAAGATTTCTTTATTGGTATTGTTAGCCTTGAAGTTTGTAGATCTTAAGCTGACACTCAATAAACATCTTTCACTGTTTGCTGCATTCAATTATTACTTATAGCCTCAACATACTTCAACACAACTTGAAATTTTTAAATTAAGTATTTGTATTTAATCGACTTTATGCATTGGGGCCTGTAATTAAGTCATCTGTTAAAAATTAATTGTATACGCGTGACGTTCTGTCGTACAGTTGCGCGCCTTACTGCCGTCGCGCTTAGTATATGTCCAAGCTATATAAAAATATTCTGTAAGATATATATGGTGCACAAAGAAGCCTGAAGCACGTACCACCTTTTCAGCGAAGGTCTCAGTGTGAGGACGCCGTGTCGTGCGCGCATAAGCTTCGCGCAGTAGTCTCGCGTCGCATGGGTTTTCGTAGCGCATCCGCCGCCGAGGCTCAATACCGCTTAGTTCTTCCTACGATTTCAAAGAGGATTATAAATCACCATAAAATTTATAATTGTAAGAGAAATTATAAAATAATAATGTTGCTGTGACAGCGTAGATAGATAGATTCTTCCTATAGTACGCGATATATCGAAATGGCAATCGGTGGGGATGCCTCGCACACCCGCATTACCCCACACTAATCCAGTGCCATCTCGACCTGTCGCGAACTATACATCAATGGCGCCTACGCTTCGTTACGTAAGGTCTACGCCGTGACCTACTACTAGCTACGCAACGCTGCGTGTATCATTATAATATTATGTTGTGATTTGTACTCTAATCAGATGGAAAACCGAACTTTGAAGGGCTTTAAAAACATAATTTTTCTACGACAGATATGATATGCTCAAATGTTTCTGTTTGAACGGGTAAACCACGCCTGATTGGTAGATAAGGTACTACAAATCAGCTTTTATGCAAGCACTCAGTGTTTGGATTCATACTGACGTCTCGCATGTTGTATGTGATTTCCAGGTTGTTGACGAAGGAAGCGCGGAACTCAGGGTAGAAGTCGAGGACATCGAGCAGGTCGTCCCGGTGCACTCGATGCAGGTCACAGTATGTGAGCGCACGTACTCGGCAGTTGCTGCGGCCCACTGTACTGTGTATGCAGGGGTTCTCCCCGAAGATGTCATCTTTGCCTAATAGAATACAATGTCATTTTGTTATTTGTAACTGTTTGTGGTTAATATACAGCAACATAATTTTTGTAAGACAAAATATTCTTAGTTCAAGAAAATCTACTCGCACATGGGGTTAACTAGAAACCGTAATATGCTTGCGACTTCTTCGACCCGCCTCAAGAGAGTCTGAATGTAGTTTGTGGGAATAAATATAATCTTTTATAATGAAATTACGTCTTCATATTATTAAAAGTACATAGCTCAACGGGTTGAACACTAGATGGACGGACGACATCAGACGAGTCGCAGGGAGCCGCTGGATTCAGGCAGTGCAAGACCGTGGCGTGTGGAAGTCCCAACAAAAGACCTATCTCCAGCAGTGGACGTCTATCGGTTGATGATGATGATGATGATGATGAACTATTTATTAAAAGTATGTTCCTGAAGAAACCATATCACACAATCAAAGATTACTTAAAATTGATAAAAGACTGGATTGTGCAGCTTGAGCATTACGTGGGACTGCAATTAATTTTACACAGAGCAAAATATTATTGTAAATCGAATCTTTGAAAAGAGTAACCGCTGAGTTTATTGCTGGTTCTTCGATGTAGGAAAGGCATTCTGAATTATTGGTACATTGCATTTGACGATTCAAAGTAATTGTAATAGTTTATTTGAATAAAAAATCGAAATAAATTCTAATCTATGCATTCATGACGTCAAAAAAATAGCCTCTTGTAACAAAAAATCTATAAAACTTACCTAGGATGGCCATTACAATGTCGTCTTTCAGAATTTCAATAGAACCTCTGGATATAAAGAATAGTGATGTAAGTACGTCACCCCGGTGAACTAATGTTTCTCCGGGAGGCGCGTGAGTTGTTTTGAACCTTAGAGAAAGTGCTCTGAAATAAAAAGCTTTTGCTTAATAATGCATTTTCATTATGTATCCAAAGTTTCTGTTTAATGAAAATATTTTGAAATAGGTACCTAATTTTTTAAAATTGCATTATTAATTATTTTCTTTATTCTTAATTAATACTTTTAGAAACCTTAGAAAAGATATTTTTAATTCTTTTTGCAATAAATTATTTGAAAGTTTGTAGTGATCAGAGATCTATGTATATGTATGTAGGCAAAGAAAGGAAGCAATAGCAAATATGAAATAGGAAATTTCTTATCTTGTTAAATTAAAAGTTTTTTGCAAGATTTTTAAAACCTACATCTACCTACGTAAATTCGCTTGTAAAACCTGAATATATTATAGATACGAAAATGAGTCGGTTTATTTTATATTGTTTTATGCTTTCAGTTTTCTAATAATAGTTTCACATAATGCTTAAGTATAATCTGGAAAAGGACAGGATAGTTTTATCCCGCGGGATTTTATAAAAAGCTTAATACACGCGGCTGAAGCAGCAGATTTTTTTTTAACATTTACCTTAAGCAACCCGGACTAGCACCATCAAATGCGGCACAGCTTGCCAGCAAATTACGGTTCAAATGAAGACAAATATCAGCTTGAAGACATTCAGGAAAACCCTTTAAAACGCTGGACGTATCAATTCCATTCGTATAGCTCCATGCATGTTGAAAATACTCTTCTAGTCTTTGCCGTAAGGGATTTGTAATCTGAAAAAAGACAAAACTATTTATTTAAGCACCATTTTAATATTTCACTTTATTTAAATCAGTGCCAATCATTATGTGAATATTTTGCTTTCTTTTTCCTTAATTTTAGTACAGCTCACAGAACTGAGGTACCTACCTATACCTACTGTTATGAACTTAGGTACCTACCTATAGTCCACGATAACGTACCTATTTGGATATATTTTTTGAGAGCAAAATTGAAATATTTACCTGGTGAAATCGGATAAACTCCCGAACTCTTAATATTTGTGTATGGTACCGTGCGGTTCCAGAATACAGTCTTTGTATTATCGCGGATACGTTACCGAATATGCTAGCGTACATTAATGCTGAAATAATAACAGTAATTATTAATATATTAGTATTACATGCACAAACTGAGGTTCAAGTAATACTGGTGTGTTATTACTTATTATAAACTGCATTTTATCCAAACTAATTTGTGCGCAAAAAGTTAATATACTTCGTAGCATTTTAAAGTAGATACGTTGTTTCGACTTCGAGTTATAAGCTTCAAAGTTTAGTAGTTAATATCGGGTAAGTAGGTATCTAATTTTGTCCCGGAAAGTCAAAAAGCTTCCACGGGTTTTTCAAAAACTTCAATCCACGCGGATTAAGTGGCGGGCATCATCTATTTGGTACAGATATAGTTTGCATTATGGAGATGAACATAGGCTACTCTTTCACCCGGAAAATCAAAGTTAGTTAACCTTTGGATTTTTAAAAACCTAAATATACGCGGACGAAGTAGCGAGTCTTGTCTATTATAGAATATAATATTCACGTACATCCTACAAGCATGACAAATATCGTAAATCCCTTTTCCATGTCAGTGTTAGGCGCAACATTTCCAAAGCCGACGCTCGTCAACGAAGTGCACGTGAAATATAAAGCTGTGATATATCGAGATCTAAAATAAAGCAAAAGATTATTATTATCATTGTTAAAAATCATTATTATCATGATTAACCCATTGCCACCCCACAGCCTCAGGTTACCTACTTAGGTTAAAATATGTAGGAGAAACCGTTATATGTAGCTGTTTACTTTACAAGAATTATTCATATTATAGTCCGCGACAGGTTGAGATGGCAATCTGGTATAAGGCGGGGGGACGGGGGGAGGGGGATGCCCCGCACACTCGCATGCCATTTGCGCTCACCTGCACCGAGTTAGTGCGGGGGCTGTGCGGGTGTGCGGGGCGTTCCCTCCCGATTTGCATCTCGACCTGTCGCGTACTACACTTTACTTTTAAATATCATGGATGGACGTTATAGGGGCGAGTACATGTAACATCTACTTGCAATATAATAAAAATAATAATATAATAATCTATGTTGCTTGTAACAAAATGTAATATTTGTATTGTAATAATATGTTATCGCGTTATATTACTGACGTGGAGTGTTAGCATCACTCGGCGAAGGCTAAACGTTAAATATTTATCGGGATCCGTGGAATGACAATCCGGAATTTGGGAATTCTAGAAATCCTGTGATCCATATTGCGATCCGTCAATATTCTAGTCTAACGCTGAGTAAATATCACAATATGGAATAAATAGCTGTGGATCACAATATTTATTAAACGTGTAGCGTTCGCCTTAGATTTATAACTGATCACTAATACCTACTACATTATTATACCTATAATATAATGCCAAAGTCTGCGAATTATGTGTAAGTTTGACAAACAATTTCATTAGTAATATGTAGTTAGGTACCTCATAGACGGTCCCGTGGAGTTATCGTAAGTAGCCTGTACATCATTAGCAAGGGCGTCAAGCCAACCAATAGGGGCATGCAGTTGAGGTCTCTCCCAACTCCCGATAGCGTACCTTAAACATTAAAATCATTAAATATAAATTATTTAAAAGTCTGAACAGTGTCTCGAGACATGTTAGTGCTTACCATATACAAGCTAGCCAGTGCGCAATAAGAACAAAGGTAGCCATAAGAAGGAGGAGAACGGCAGTGCCATATTCGGAGTATCGGTCAATTTTACGCGCCACACGGACCAGGCGCAACAACCGCGCCGTTTTCAACAGACCGATGAGTGTAGTCGTCTGCAAACACAGAAAGCACACTGAAAAAGCTGGACGACAAACACAACAAGCAATCTCTTTAGCCGCATATCGAACCCAAGCAGTTTATGAACGTTCGCGTATTACTAAGTAGCATTAATGAGGCTTCGCAGCGATGTTCACTTCAACCAAGCAGAAGTTTGTCTATGGATATACGATGCGACTTCCGACTTCAGCCATACAGGTTTTGCAATTACAAGCGTTGTTTCAAACTAGTTAAATTAGCTGGCTTCTTTATAGGTTGCGGTGCATAAAATTGTATATTTCTATTTGTTACATTCAACATAATGTATAATATTGTTATTGTTTTGGTAATGACTAAATTAAAAGTTATCAAGGCAAAACGCTAAGATCCGTTATTGACTTAATATAATAATATATAAATTGTAACCTAGTATATATAAATTGAGGGTATTTTACTACTAGATACCTGCTACCTAAATTACGTAGCCTTATCACTCATATCTGCGATAATATAATGTTCTTACAACTATGCATTACAAATATTATGAGTGTTTAGTTACAGGTGCAATGACGATTGTGTTGTCTTATGCACATGAAAGACCTATCTACTCCTAGATAACACTAAGTAGATACCTATTAAATAGATTCAGTACAGATTATCTCGTAAGTAAATTACTTATTGGTACCTACTACCTACTCATTCTTATAAAATATTCAAGTATATAAGTCAATTATAAAGAAATTAATTTTCTTTGTACAATCGCATTTAATAATAATCCAATGGTGTTATTGACGATTTTTGTATATTTAATGAACTTTGTGAAAAAATAATAAATTTACAAAACCATATTTTAATAAATTAAGTAACAAAAGAAGTTTCAATTTACATTCTTTCTCAACAAATCAAAATAAAAATACACACAAAATAACGATTGCGAGGGATTGAGAAAATGAAAATTGTAAAAAGAAATATTAACATTTCATAAGTAGATAAGTAGGTATTATGGTTTTATGTAAGGTGGGTGCCACAAGAATGCAATATTATGTTTTCGATACATATTATTATAGTTTAGTGCTTTGTTATGTTGTGATAATGCGATTTTTTACAGAAATATACGTCTGGGAAGTGTGAGCGTATTTACTACCAAGCTCTGTGCACATCGTGCCTTGCACTTCTATGAACTAAGCTTATGATATATACTTATGCACTAAGAGCCAGCGCGTGCCAGACCTTCGTTATTTTATTAAAGCTGAAAGTTTCTCTGCTTATTGGATATACACTGCCAGGAAAGTTTGTTTGGATGTTTGTTTGGATCATGATGGCTCTGGGAGATAACAGGTAATAAAGGTGTAAAAAATCTTATGTTAAAGTATAAAGTATAATTTCTATATTTTCGTCGGAATAGTATTAGAAATCACGTCATGCATTACCAGACACTTAGTATCATGGCAACCCCCTTCCAGACACCCTTAAAGATTCTAAGTTAAAGGGCGTCTGGCAAGGGATTGCAACGACATTAAGTGTCTGGCAATGCATGACGTGATTTCTAATACTATTATTCCGAAGAAAATATTAAAAAAATAGATTTTTTGACGTAAGATTTTTTACACCTTTATTACCTGTTATCTCCCAAAGCCACCAATATCCAAATAACCATCCAAACAAACGTTCCTCCCAGTGTTGGGGACAATACGCAGAGAAACTTTCAGCTTTTATAAAATAACGAAGCTCTAGCACGCGCTGGCTCTCTCTCTCTCTATTACGTTCTGCCTGAAATAAACAAAAATGATAATAATAATAATTTTTGCGATGGCTATTGTACCCAAAGCTAGATAGAAGCTAGTCATAAGACTTTCTTAACTTCCGAACCGACCTTCAATACTTGAACAGCGATTTAAACGCATTTTATCAAAAAACTTTTGTAATTAGGTATCGTTGCTAGATTTTTCTCTTATTTTATTCTATTTTGTCTGGAGAAATATGATTTATTTTTGTACAACCGCGAAATACCTATCAAAGGCTGCCTTAAAGAGATAGTTATACTAACATGATATTAGTCGAAATAATCTTACAGAAATCCACCAAAAAGTGCGGAATTGTAACTTTGTAAATAAGTGAATCTGAAACTCTATGATCTAAATATTATTTAGGTATTTGTAAATATTTGGATCACATATTGGAAAAGACAGATTAAAAGATTGTTGAAGTTCTTATTACCGATTACCTAAGTGTTTTTTTTCTTTCTTTCTTTCATTTTTAAATGCATTTGTTATTATTTCACCTATTATGTTGTATTAAATTTTATTTCGGTTAGCATTTGAAGTTCGTCTAAATTGGTATTGGTTTTTAATAATTCTTCTTCTTTTCATTATGGTGACAGTTATGTCAGATATAAAAACCGGCCAAGTGCGAGTCAGGCTCGCGCAATGAGGGTTCCGTACTACAGTCGTATTTTTTCGTCATTTTGCACGATAATTCAAAAACTATGATGCATAAAAATAAATAAAAATCTGTTTTAGAATGTACATGTGAAGACCTTTCATATGATACCCCACTTGATATAGTTATCTCACTTCGAAAGTTGAAAATACTAATTATTAGTTCATGACCACATTTTAATTTTTTTTGTGTGATCTAACCCTAAATTCACGGTTTTCAGATTTTTTCCCAAATGTCAGCTATAAGATCTACCTACCTGCCAAATTTCATGATTCTAGGTCAACGGGAAGTACCCTGTAGGTTTCTTGACAGACAGACAGACAGACAACAAAGTGATCCTATAAGGGTTCTGTTTTTCCTTTTGAGGTACGGAACCCTAAAAATTGAGGTTGTATGTCTGTTTGTTTGTTTGTTGGTGTTTGTGCATTGTTCTCCTGAAAGTTACACAGTGACTTTCTTTTTCTTTGTATAGTTGTTGTTGATAATTGCGTGAAGGTTTCTGCGCAAGCCGGACATTAGCTATTGATAGACAAAATCTTTAAGATATCTCATTATTTATAAGAATAGCGTGCAAAAGAGCAGGTGGGTCCCTGATGTTAAGTGATTACCGCCGCTCATGAACATTTGCAGCTCAAGAGGAACCACCAATGCGTTGCTGGCTTTTCCGTCCTTTGAATAAACCCATTTTGAAATCCAGTGATAACGCCGCCAAAGGGAGTTGGCTCATTTAGTTACATAAATGCAGTAGTAAGGATTACGAGGGGATCTGATAATATTGTTCTTCCACTTTTTAAAAGTACTTTTACACACTTACACTTTTTAAAGTCACTGCAATGCGGTTAAGTGCTGAAAATAAATCCTGTGGCCGTACCTATTATATTGGCACCGAAATTAAATTGTTTGACTACCCCAAACATAAAAATATAAAAGTAAGGTCAATTAAATTTCTAGCATAGCATAGCAAAACTATGTTAAGATTCACACGATTAACACACTATTTTATCAATGTATTTTTCAGATAACTAATACGGTATACTACCTACTCCTGATCATTTATTACTCTAGCGGTAACTCATAGTTTTGTTTATATCATGCTATAAAGATGAAGGCCGCCGTTACCTTGCCTCTAGTTGCATTCTACTCCTCTGCAGGAAACAAATTTTTAAAACAAATTTATAATTTGTCAATACTATGTAATCAATATAATATCAAGCTACCTTGCATAAAACAAAACCTGAGATGTAATTTTCAAAGTCTATACTGCAGTTACGCACTAAAGGTAGGTAGAGCAAAGCCGTGACTACATTCAAAATATCAATGCAGGACTCATATCTGTCAATAGTAATATTCTCGCCTCGTTATATTATCGGAAACAGGTGGCGAAGCTCGTGATAAGGCGAGTGAGCACTTCTTAGAATTGGCGCTGTGTAAAAGTCAAAACAAATTTGCTCATGGGAAGCGTCCTCATCTTCCATTAACGCATTCGCTTAGTGGATTTAAAATGGCTAGTGGAAATTAATTTGAAAGTATAAAAACTAAAATGTAATAAAATAGAGTGGCAGCAACATAAAAATAGTTCACAAAGATGGTATACCTCATCACTTTCCAGCCCCTGCTGTAACAAGAAATGGTATTACAGATTCAGTACGCACCCACCTTGGGCTCTCTCCATACCGACTTTATGATATCACTAAACAATTTTTTTTAATTTGGAAACGTACCAGTCAAAGAGGCATATTACTTAATTATTGCTCATAATATTACGTCATCTTATATAATAAATTATAGTTACACAAAATAAAATAATTTCGAAATAATAAACATCAGTTAGGTATAAAATAATATAGAGCGATATTGTAATAATAATAAGATGGACGAAGGTTAAATCCGAAATAAATATAAAGGCCAGCCAATTAGTAAAACATGTGGGGCTTTGTGATTGGCATATAATATCGTTGAGGTAGTAGAATAGTGTCATAATTTTCATGTGACAGTTGCGATAAACTGCATTCCACTACTGTACGTGATATGCTTATATTTTTATCCAGAGCTTCATTTGTCCGAAACTAACACTGAGGCCTTCGTTTATTCAAATACTAAGTATTCTGATTTTCTTCCCCTTAAAATAATCTTCGTGAAAATACAACTCGACCTACTTTTCTAACGACCCATTTTATCATTCTCTTAACAGAGTGAATCGTGTTCCGCGATTTTAATCTTACATAAGAGGTATTAATATATTTTAAAATCGTGCCTAACAATTTTAATTACTTTTCGTTCTACTGATTGTGTTATGAAATAGGTTTGGTCCGGGGTATAGTTTTATTATTGTCTGATTTCGGACAATTGATAATCTGGTTGCTATTATACCCTCTAGTTCAGGCATTTTTAGATACTATTATACTATTTTTTAGTAGTGTGTTTATGTGATTATGGTTTGGTGAATACGTGCGAGGTAAAGGCAGCTCACTTCATCGGTGTCGGTGCCGAAGAGAAGAAGGTCGAAGGGAATGGCGGCGACAAGGTCGATGAGGAACCATCCACGCAGGTAATGTAGCGCGATCTTTGCCGGATCTGACTCCACCTCATCTGCTGCGTTCACGTATGTTGTGCGGAAGTTGATTAGTATATCTATTATGAACGTCACGTCGACTGAAAACAATACAAACAAAGTTTTTTTAGTTTTTATTGTTAAATGATACCCGATTATATTTTGAGATGCTGTTAAAGCAAATGTAAAATGCTTTAAAGTAAGTATCCATTAATCACATCCAAATAACTTTATTATATTAACCTTAAAAATACTACAAGTAAAAGAAACTATAGCGTCTAATATCACACTCATTTTAGACAAAATTTGCAAAAGTATAGGTACAGACCCAAATAATATAATGATTTTAATTGATTCATTATCCGAAATGAAAAGCCCTATCTAAAATTTAAACGAACAAAACATTTTTAGAAAATAGCTTCAAAATTAGAAAATTAAATAATAATTATTATTATGCGATAATATGTACTTTAGGAGGCATTTGGTAGTAGCTGAGTCATATTTAATTAGTTTATTTTTGTATTCAATCACAATTACAAATTTACGGATCAGCTTCTAACTAGATCTGGGTTTCCATACTTAGGTAAAGTAACCACATAATGTGGCTAATTCCTTTGTACACAATCTCTAAACTAAACTAAAATATCACGTCTAAATCTATTGCTATCCCTTTCATAATGTTGCTTGCGGAAAAGGAAAGCACTAGATTTAGACCTGTTAATTTAGTTTAGTTTAGAGATTGTGTACTAGAGAATCGGCCCCATTTTATGGCTCATTCTCTAAACTAAAATGACAGGTCTAAATAATTATATTCTGTCTGTTAGCTTTCCACGGCCCATCCGTTTAACCGATTTTACGGGTACAGAGGTAGCTTGTATCTTGGAGACAGACATAATATACTACTTTTTATGGTGAAACATCAAAGAATTCCCACGGGATTTTTGAAAACCTAAATCCACGCAGATGAAGTCGCGGGCATCATCTAGTAATTAAGAAAACCGTCTTTATTAGTATGAATACCATTAACGATATTATGTTAAATTCTAAAACTCTCCAAATATTACCTATCATATCAATAACAACAATGGGATCCTGGCCGAAACCGCGTGAGCGTTTGTCGAAATCAGGTTCATTCAGCTGGAACGCGGCCACGTAGGGGGTGAATATTGCGGTATAGATGACCAGTATAAGGATCAACCAATCCCAAGCGGCCTGAAATAATACGAGCATATGTACTATGTATTTTATTTTTATTCAGATACAAGTTAGCCCTTGACTGCAATCTCACCTGGTGGTAAGTGATGATGCAGTCTATGGTGGAAGCAGGCTAACCTGGAAGGGGTATGACAGTGATCCCATGGATTGGCAGACTTTACCAGACAAACAAATATGAAGAATTCTCAGGCATGCAGGTTTTATCACGATGTTTTCCTTCACCGTTAAACCAAGTGATATTTAATTGTTTCTAAAAACGCTCATAACTCCGAAAAGTTAGAGGTGCGTGCCTGGGATCGAACCTTCGACCACTAATTGGGAGGCGGACGTCTTAACCACTAGGCTATCACAGCTTAATAGCCACTGAGAAGTAATATATAAGTATATATTACTTTGTATGGACAGGGCCATTGAACAAACAAAATGGCACTGACTCATTGGTGCTTTAGCACCAATGCAACATCAGTGACGTCTGGATTTCAAACGGGTCGTTCATTAGTATCTAAGAGGTGGCGCTGATTAATTTGGTTCCAAAATCGTGAATAATTTTGTTCGCTTGGGCATATATCTTGTCATTTATATCGATGTAATTACAAATTACCCTCCCGAATAAAGGGCGGACGTTATTTACTTGTGTATTTACTATTTACCAATAACTTAAATCTAAAAAATATATTATGTACCTACATGGAAAAACGTGCATAAAGGACAACTTATCTCTACTGCGTACGACTTAGGCGCATTTGAAAACCTTGATGATTTAATTTAGTGATAACCATCAATCACCTCACTACAATATACCTAAGCTTAGTTATATATTATTGAAATGAAAGTAAATAAAACGTATTTCATAATACTTTGGTTAAGTGCTGAAATAAGACGTATATATAATTTAAATGTGTTATTCTACGGGCGGTTCCGTAACAAATAAAACAAATAAGTTTCATGTTCCCACAGGGAAGTGAACCCAAAACCTAATCTCCTTGCAGTAATATCACATCGCTAAACCAGAGGGTGAACCCAAGGGTGAAACAATTTAATTTTTTTAATAAATAATAATTGCTTAGAAATATTAATAGGTAGCGTGTACTAGCGTAGGTTGCGCTTTTGCGTGCTGGTAACGAGCGAGGTCGATGCGACAAACATTTTTTACTTATTTACCAGCGCAAACTAAAAATGGAATTCCCTAAAGTACTGCTAAGACCATAGTTTAGTATGCATACAGTTCAGAAACGATGCACGATAGTCTCATGGCCAGGCAAAGCACCGACGAGAGTGTTCCAGAGAATTTCATACCTATTTTACTGGTTCTAGGCAGACTGTTGACTATTTTATTTAGAAGTAGCGAAGGCGAAGACTGGGCGAGGACGTGGTGTTCTTGTGTGTTAATTGTTAACACCATTGCCACAATTTATTTACCAACAATGCAATTATGTAATGTTTTTTTATTGTTACAGTTTAAGATATCCAGCCTTGTTTAATTACTGGAGCTATCATGCCCGCATGGAATGCCAAGAATACTGGCTGCATTTTCGCGTTGGACAGTCAGGCTGATTCTTTGCGCGAAAAATGGGCCTTTGGGTCTTCTGTCACCGGATTAGCAATTAACCGCGGTGAAATTATAATCTTATTTAAAAAAAATCGGCGGTATAGATGTTAAACTTAGGTGTGTAGGTAATTTGTGTATTGCCCTAGTAAATCAACCATCTAACAACTGATCAACCAACTAATCGATCAACTCATCAACCAACAATGGTGCTCTTGGTCGATGAGATCCTGTCGGGCTCGTTACTTTGTGACGTCTCTTGGAGAAACGGTTTGAGGTAAATATAATGGCGTGCCTCAACCATCACTTGGCATGTTTGAATGCATTTTGAAAGTAGTTTTTAAAAAGCTCGTGTCTTTTAAATAAAATATCTTACCTTATAAGGAGAATGGTGGAGGATAGTGCAGGGATGGGATGGTTGCGTCGTTCCCTTGTGGCCGCCCGTCGCGCCCAGTGAGAGGACCTGCAGACAAGCGAGACCGTGTTACATACATGTTCTAAAACACACACTTCAACATATTATAGAGTCATAGAAGAATATTATGCACCTGAATAATGTACTTTTCTACTTTTTCGTGTGGATACTAAAATTATGTACCTATAACTAAGTAAATAAATTCAAGCATAATTTTACACTATACCTCACATACTAATATACAGGTGGTCGGGGATGCGACGTCTAAAAGAAAAAATTTAAATACCTTATATTAAGGGGTATCCAAATCACCCCTATGTATGTTTAGCTATTTTTAGTAGTTTACGAGATATGAATTTTTTTAATGTTTTTTTTTACAATTTTCATCCGTCAATGGTTTTATTTTATTTTCTCTTTCTGTAGTTAGGTTTTATTATATTTTTGTGTGGTAATTAGTAACCATGAACTCAACTATTGCCTTAAAAATTACGGTTTACCTAGGTATTATGAACATGACTGAAATTTTATCGAAAGTTCAAAATTATTGGTTTAGTAGTTACAAAACTTCAAGACTTTTTTTTAAAAACCGGCCAAGTGCGAGTCAGACTCGCGCACTGAGGGTTCCGTATTAAATCGTATTTTATCGACATTTTCCACGATAAATCAAAAACTGTTACACCTAAAAACAAACAAAAATCTGTTTTAGAATGTACAAGTAAATACCTTTCATATGATACCCCACAAAGTATAGAGTAATCTTACTTTGAAAGTTTAAAATAGCAATATTTTTTCATGCTCACATTTTAATTTTTTTCTTGTGATGCAACCACAAATTCTACTAAGACCTACCTTCCTGCCAAATTTCATGATTCTAGGTTAACGTAAAGTACCCTATAGGTTTCTTGACAGACAGACAGATAGACAACAAAGTGATCCGTTATAAGGGTTCCGTTTTTCCTTTTGAGGTACGGAACCCTAAAAATGACGCCAGTGGCATCTAAGTATTTCTATAAACTTTAATAGACTTACCACTGCAGAAATAATTGAAAAAAAAAAAATATTAGAGTTTATTTGATGTAAATGGTCTCCAAAGTAAATGAGTGACTTTTTTAATTCAAATTAATCATACAATTTTCATTAAATAATATTCTGAAAAGTTTACAACAAGTTAAAATTAACTTCATTAATTTAACTGTTTTAGGGTTCCATACCAAAAGGATGCCAATGGGACCCTATTACTAAGCCTCCGCTGACCGTCCGTCCATCTGTCTGTCTGTCTGTCAGCGGGCTGTATCTCTTGAACAGTAATAGGTAGAGAGTTGAAATTTTCACAGAATGTGTAATTCTATTGCCGTTTTAACAAAATAAAAATAAAAACTACAAAAATGGCCGCCATGTAAATTGAAAAGTACATAATTTTGTACGGAACCCTCTGTGCGCAAGCCCATTTTGAAATTTTTATTTTTTGTTGTTATACCTAGCGGAAATAAAAAGCCAACCTATGTTTTAAATTTCAAACCTAATCAGTTTCACCAAACAGACAAACAAACAGACTGACAAGAAAGTGAGTTAATAAAAACGTGTTAAAAATCAATGGGTTTAATCTGATCACCAATAAATCAGTCTACCTATCTAATAAAAATTAAAAGCACCTACTGTCAAAACAACACACATCATATTATTGTTCTAACTACAGAATTCTATAAGTTAGGTAATATAAATGGTATCCCAGTGTTGAAGTACTACTGGATCCTTTGTGCATTATTTTGAGCAACTCAGTCATAATCAATCAGCGGTCTCCACACAAACGGAGTTTGGTTCTCAATTAAATACTAATCAATCAAACTCAATGAAATTTTAGGGGTAGGTATACGTTCCAAAAACAAATATCTGTGTGTGTGTATATTAAACCATATTATAATAAAGATAATAGTATTTGTGATTTGCTAGAATTTCGTAAGTAGTTTAAGTTACACGGACTCAGAGTTATATGTATGTAAATCTTTGTGCCCATGTAACATTTCTACTTATATCAGGGAACCACACCTACCACACATATTAATTTCTAGAACATGTCTATAAAACTTCATTCCGTTTGATTGGTTAATATTCAAATGAGAACCAAACTACGTTCGTTCGGACCGCGCTATGAATCAAAACTTCTTTTGATAGTGATTTCTGCGGTTCAAACTACTTTTAGAAAATATTCTACAAAATTAATTTTTGAAATTAAAGTTTATATTAACATTAATTTAAAGTTATAAAAGTACCTAGAACCTATCATCTTAATATCATGAAAGATGATTAATATCTGTAATCTTAAGTGCGTTCTTTATTGTTACAGCCCACGGGCACGTTTCCATTAAAAAAAAAATTAACATCCCTTCAGTAGGCCTGAAATGGGCTTACATCTCATAGCTTTCGCACATCATCATCATCATCAACCAATAGACGTCCACTGCTGGACATAGGTCTCTTGTAGGGACTTCCACACGCCACGCTTTCGAACACCTAGAGCTAACTCTAACTGCATCCCGTCCTCAAAAATACGCATTTAGACATGCACATTTTTGACCTATAATCCTACCCTTGGCTTTTGTGAAGCTACGCTTTCCCATAATTTGAATTTATCTTTGATAAAGAATAAGCATATTCTACGAGTATATCAATTTAATTTAAGTAGATATAAAGGGTGTGTTATAATGACCAGTAGTAGTAGGTAAGCGCGCATTCATACCTAACATTATTGTCAGCCACCGAACCTACTCGTGTGACCGAACGGTGGCGAGCGTTACGCAGTAGGTATACTGCTTTGCCACAGATTCCAACTTTTCGTCGCTGTCTCTCAAGTCTCGGCGGCCTATGTTTATGCTACGCCTCTACGCGTCACGGACTGGCTACGTAGCATGGACCTACAATACAAGCTACGTAGCTATTGCGGCTATAGTGTATTGTCAAAATAATGTGAAAAAAATGCTGCCACTTCACACTGGAGCTCACAGTAAACGCTTACTACTTAAGTAGATTAAAAAAAAAGTTAGCCAAGCTTTTCTATTTGTCTATATTTGCTGACCGTAGACTACAAAAAGATTTAGAACAAATTGGTTTGAGTAAATAAATTAAATAAACCTGGTACATAGCTATACTTTTTGTTTTATTAAGTATACTCTTAATTATTTGAAAAATCACAATAATGGTTAAGTATTTTAACAAGATAGTAAGGCAGTGATTTCCGTACTAAGTTTCTCTGTTTAGGTTTACTTAGGTACGCTCTTTACTTCTTTGAATTTTATTTTTCCTTTATCGTTAGTTAAGTACCTGTCCTAGATGATAATATGTATTATATTTTTTTTTTTTTTTTTTAAACATACAACTAATAAGTAATAATAAATATTGAAATAAGACACAAAGACGGAAATAAAACAAAAAATCCGATAACCTAAAACACTCTTATCTGATGACGAAATCTTATCAATTCAAGCAGAATAAAAAGAGATTCAAATCAAAATTAGATCAATTTACCCGTAACTAGACTTACCCGTATCTCATTACCCTCCTTTGAACTAGGCGCGGTAGGCATAGTCAAATTGATGGCATAGAATTGTTGCTTTTTTATAACCATTGTTACACTACTACTTGCGAGGTATTTTTGGGTTATTATGTAACTTGCCGACACATAAAGATTGATTCACACTATACTGCCAAAGTGTTCGTCCCTTTCGTTAAAACTTTTCAAAATGCAAAGCAAAAGCTGGCAAATAAGCAGCTTTCGGTTTATCTGACATTGTCGATCGATTTTTTATTAGATATCAACAAATGTCCTGTATGTGTTGCGGTGCCTCTTGTATGCCACCTATTTAACGTTGATGGTTCTATGTCGGAAAACATTCCGCAAGTGCCAACAACAATTGAACAAAGCTCAACTGAATCGGAAGAACGATGCGCGAATGCATCAGCATAGGTAACGAACAGATAAACTAAATTTTATTTATAAGATTAAAACTGTACTGACGAGGGAACGTAGCCGGCATTATAATCTGAATCTTCAATGAATGCATTGCGGTAGATGAATGATATTAAAATCAGACTCGCTTACAAAATGCTGAAATATTATAGTGAGTGACCCAAGTGACAATTAAATCGACTGCAACAGGCTTATAGCTAGTTTTGGTAAGCAAAGAAACAATTTTTTATATATTTATCCAAGAACGTATTCTATTATCTAAATATTTTTAAGACAACTTATTTGAGCTTTGAAAATGAAAATAAAAATAATTGTCAACTGGGTTCTAAAATCGCAATTTTAAATAGCGCGTACAGCTAGCGCAGTAGGTACAACATAAAACAGCAAATAACCATTTTTTTATTTATAATAAACACAATAATATTGTACTCTGTACAGTCAGCATAAGCTTAAAGCTATAAAAATTCATAGGTATATAATTATTATTATTAGAAACAATATAGGCGTGTGGGCACAACTTCGACTAGCATGTGTGACTTACCTTGGTATTTTTTTTACAATTGTGTACATTGTTTAATAGTAAAGTAGTTTTATGTATTACGGTTACAACTTATTTTAAGATCTGTGGTAAAGTTCTGTGGTATCAATACAAAATATTTTAAAACACAAAACTTTAAGAACAAAATAAATAGAATTTTGTGGCGAAATCAAATAAAAAAAAATTAATTGTTTCTTTGAAATAATTGAACAAAATAATATAGGTACTCGTACCTACCAGTAAATAAAATTGGTGTTAGAATTCAATAAAATCAAAGTTATATTGAAAAAAATAGTATCGGTGATATTGTGGCCTCAATTTAAAAGGTTAAAATATAATAATAATAAACTCTGCTCAAATAGATAGGAAATTCACAATAATCGGTCACATTTTTGCGGCAACATAAAGAACATCGACACAATAACTAGGCTGAAGTACAATGAGCCAAAAACTTAATTTGCTATAACCCGCTGAAACAGATCAGTGGGAGGGCGGGCGGTGCCTGTCGCATGCTGCATGTTGCGCCATACAAAGATCTGTTTCAGCGGATTATAGCAAATTAAGTTTTTGATTCATTGTATGTATATCATGGATTTCCGCAAAGTGACGCTTTCGTCTATACAACTAGGCTGAAGCTCTGCGAGTACATTTAGCAGCATACTTAATTTTTTTTTTGAAAACACATGACCGGATCATACATTAGTACATTAATTCCAATCGTTTAATCAGCCAGAGATACGTGAATTACCTCCTTGCCGATGGCGGGCAACCCGTTGAGGCCATTACAGGGCGGTTCAAGTCGTACGACGCTTTTTCGGGAGCCACGGAAACTGGTGTCGCGCACACGCACCGAGGAGCGCCATGTGGAGGGCGGCGGGTCGTCACGGGAGCCGCGCGCGGACGCCGCTCGCCGCGAGGTGGTGAGCGCCGCGCCCGCGCCCGCACCCGGCGGCGGCGTCACGATCAGCGGCACGTCGGGCGGGCCGCGCTCATCCATGCCGCTGCCGCGCCAACGCTCTCACCGAAACCCGCCGTGCTCCGACGCCTCCAGGTGCTCACATTCCAGCACGGCTCTCTCGTAGGCCGACGCTGTCTCCAGCAGAGCGATTGCCGTGTTTTGCATAGATGCGCGCTTATCTCCACTCGTGCCTCTGATTCCGATACGTGTACGGTTACGTTAGGTTAACTTAACTTTAAAGTGATACAAAATTTCACAAACAAAATATCGATATGTTTACTATGGTATGGTTTTAGAGTGACTTGTAATTAGGTGAACGAGTGGGTTTTTATATGTAGTTGGTACACGTATTGTGATGTTTGTAATTGTAGGTAGGTACCTACTTTGTTAAACGTTTAACTACATTATTTCACCCATCTAATCACACATGAGTACGTTAATGTAATGATGATAGATGATTTTTGTTTGAATAAGAGCATCCATTACGCGCAACACATTCGATAAGTAGATTTAGATGAAAATAAAGATAACGTAGAATTCATCGTGATCGTGTTTATTTCAGAAACATGGCAATCAAATCAATTGACCAAATTATTATAATTTGTAGTTATAGGTAACAGTAAAAGAAGTATAAAGGGAAAAGCGTATATAATATTATCTACTAGTAGGTAACTCTATCCACAGCACAATATGTAGGCAGGTAGTTTTCTGATTGAAATGAAATTTCCCAATGGAATATTTCATACATTTTGCTCTGCATTCTGGACTCAAAAACCGTCGTTTCCGAATTGGAAATAAAACAATCGACGAAGCACACAAATTCGCGACATTATCAACCAAAAAAGTTTTTCCAAAGGCGGCGGCGCCGGGCGGCGCGGCGTGCTAATAAAAAAACCGGTCAAGTGTAAATCGGACTCGCGCACAAGGGTTCCGTAGCATCATACAAGAAATAACACCTTTTTATGATGTAACCACAAATTCAGGGTTTTCGGATTTTTTCCTTTACCTGCGCTATTAGACATTACTACCTGCCCATGATTCTAGGTCAACGGAGCACCCGATAGGTTTTGATTCCCTTGACAGACAAACAGTCTCAAACAGATAGATGAGAAAATGATCCTATAACCCCGTTCCCATTTGTCATTACTCGTTGATGTTCCAGTGGCAGTACATTTTAACACAAAATCGATTTCTGCTAAGTGTGAATAGCTTCGTATAAAATATTCTGCCACTGGGACATCCAAATTAAATCCGACAAGTGGGAACGGCGGGTATGGGTTGTTTTATTTCTCTGGAGGTATGAAACCCTAAAAACTCTTTTCAAATAGTGGGCCACGCTCTAGAATAATACATCGTGTTCGGTATAAACATAGAAGCGAGGGCTGAAAGAGGTAAACGAGGGCGCGGCTTATTCAGCACTGTGTCAATGGGTGGTCGGCCTATTTAGCGCCTCTACGCCTGTTTTCCTCATGCGACCAACGAGTTTCATCTTCTAAACACTTCTTTTCAAAACTTTTTTACTAACATCGCATTAGACTACAAAAAAATCCACGGACACTTTTATCCATACTCCATACTTATTACTTTTACCTATAATATTATACCTAAATGCCGAAGTATGTCTGTCTGTCTGCTACCTTTTCACGGCCCATCAGTTTAACCAATTTTGACGAAATTTGGTACAAAGAAAGCTTGCTTCCCGGGGATGGACATAAGCATATTATTTTGTACCAGAAAAACAAATATTTTTAAAAATCTAAATATGCGTACACGAAGTTGCAGGCATCATATATTTTGTATAGAGATAGCTTGCATCCAGGAACAGTTTTTATCCTGGAAAATCGAATAGTTCCCACGGGATTTTTGAAGACCTAAATCCAGTCTGACAAAGTCTCGAGCACGGTCATTTATAAATAAACGAATGTGTGTCTGTAATCTGTATGCTTGTCACTTTTTCACAGCTAAATCAATAACCAAATCTTAAAAAGAATGTTAGGCAAAGAGTATTTATAGCCTGTGTTCTTGAAACGGGCTTACACTACTTTTACTGGGAAAAAAATGTCTTACTTTCAGGAGAAAAAAATAATTCCACGTTGAAGTCGCAGATAAAAGTCGAATAAAATCATTTTACAAAAAGAGGCTACTTTTCACATTATTTTATTATCAATATCGATCCGTAGCTCTGTTGCGACGTGATTGGAGGACAAACTAACAAACCAACAAATTAACACACTTTCGCATATTTATAACATTAGTATGATATACCTATAAATCTACCGGGGACCCAAGAGCTGACAGCTACCTTGCCATTTAAAAGGGCGACGCTGCCAGCATCTTGGGTACAATGTCTCGCTGGGGTGGTTTTAGATTATTTTAGTTTTCATTTAGTTATACATTTGTAATCAATTTTTAATTACAAATAAACTATTAATAAACTTAAATCTAAAAAAAAACAACATTAAATTAAAACTAAAATAAATTAAATTAAATCTAAAACCTCATCGAGACCACCGCAGCGAGGCATTGTACCCAAGATGCTGGCAGCATTACCCCTTTGGATGGCCAAACTAATTCTTTGGCTTTTGTAATCTAGATTTAAGTTTATTTTACAGATTTGTTTTATTTAATAATATAAATAATAGTCTTATATAGTACCTGGTTACATATGCATGGAGTGCACGTAATTGTATAACAAGTTGGCAGTTATTGATTTGCTCGTTGGTCACATTTTCAGTTTCAGTAAAAGAATGAAGTTTTTTGTTCCACTCGAAATATTTCTCAGCCAGAAGAGCAAAATATCCATTATGTTTAATTTGAAATCGAAATATCGAATTGTTCGACTGACAAGCGAAAAATGCCGCCAAGTTACGTAATTGTATAGCGCCTTAAATCTATACTAGTTAGTAAATATTCGTACATTTTGTTTCATTACATTTCATGACGTTATTACGTAGCTTCGGTAGCTATTATAAAATATTCTCTAATTTCTTCATTTGTAGGTACATTATATAATAGCTGGATGTTATACATTTAGGTATAAAAAGTTTGATTTAAAGATATTTTCAAAAACAGTTTAATTTATTATAAACTAAAATGATTAAATGTGTGAATCTTTCAGTGGCTTTAACATGAACATGTATTTTTTATCATTCATAATACTATGCCTACTTATGCTCGTGCCTCGTACTGCTAAAATATTAAAATCTCTACATGCTTTTATTCTATGTACTATTCCTACTGTAGATAAACTATTTAACTACTGATTAAAATAGAGTTGTGTTGTGCGAAATGGTGCCAGTTCTTTGTAATAGGTATGAGGCCAGTTAGGTGCCAGTTCTTTCTATTGATACTTGTCGAAATTTCTGTCCACTTTCTTATGGGAGTGGCTATATTATTTGTGTCATTTACGTAATAAGTAACAGATGTAAAATATGTAAGTATATCAGTTATTCCCTGAATTTACGTGTATTTATGTTTGGGATACCTTTCATTTGTAAAAGCAAACATTGTAAAGTTTAACTATATTACATCTTAACTTTTTGACTGATTTAGACTAATGATTGGACTAGCAAAACTCAGTCAATAAACAGCATTAAAGCAAAGCACTCTTGAATTTTTAAAATTCAAACTGTACAACAAAAGGCTCTTTACTTGAAGGACACAAAATTTAAGAATTATAATTATCGCAAATGTATCCAAAACTGATCATTCAAAAGAGTTTAAAACGAAGCTCCTACTAAGAGTTCTATTGTGTTCTACCATGATTACTGCAATAAAAGGCTGCAAAAAGCTTACGGTATGTACTTGAAAATCCTCTCCTTTATTTGTATGCACAATATCATGAATGAAATCGATATTCATTCACAGAGAAAGCATAGGATACAATAATTCTAAAATGATTACATATCAATGTAAAGAGTAAACTACCTTTCTTTACTAAAAAGAAAAAGAGGTATATAATGTAGACAAAGGAAACCATACCATGGTAGTCATAACTCCAAGCATGGATCGCGTTTTATCACAATAATAGCAAAAAAAAGTAAAACTAAATAAATAAAATAAATCGCCAAAGCTCGCAACTAAATTAACGACAAAAAAAACACCTCTTAAGAACCGACGCACTGTCCACAGTATGAACTAAGCACAGGACGGCACCACTCGATACTTAATTTAGGTTGTGCGAAAGCGTATTCTTGACCACTTGGACTATAATATATAACAACGAAGCCCTGGAGCTGAATCGTAGCGCAACAAAAGCTGCAAAATTTGACCGCAAAACGATAATAACAGTTTCAACTTTTTATTGCAGCCGATCGATTAAGCAAGCACTCGACTCATTTAATATACTTTTTTACATTTTATTGGGAACCTAGGTCGAATTTCGGTATATTCGTTGTTCGAAACGAATAAAACGGCATAAATCGCGACGTCGCGTCTTCCAGTAGAGGCGAGGCCCCGGAACGGATATTTAGATAACAATTCGATGGCAGTGTGAGAGGCGGCAGAGTCCGCAGCGTGGTCACCAGACTCAAACTCGTCGGGGGTGTGCGGCGCACGCAAGAGGTCGCGTCGGGCGTGCGCGCGCCGCGCCCTCCACCGCGGCGGCGCCCAGCCCGCCGCGCGCCGACCGACGACGGAGCCGCCCGAGAGCGGTGCGGCGTGACCTCTGTGTACGAGTGTACCCATTCCAGCCATTGCAGCGGCTTCCACCGGTCGAATATTACAGCTGAAACACAATGTCGCCAGGCTGCCTCGCGAATCTCGACTCATGTGCCCGCGACTTCGTCCGTGAGAATTTAGGTTATTAGATAAAATAATATATATATATACCTAACAAACAGTTTTTAGATTCCAACGCACATATTTAGCTCTGTAGCTTTCGTCAATTATTGGTTTAAATTAAAGGGATAGGATTTAGGTTTTGAAAATCCCGTGGGATCTCTTTAACTTTCCGGGATAAAAAGTAAGCCTATGTCACTCTCCAGGTCTTTAGCTATGCCCATGCATAAATCACGTCGATCCGTTGCTCCGTTGCGACGTGAAGGACAAACCAACAAACCAGCAAACTAACAAACAAACGCATTTTAGCATTTATAATATGGGTGTTGAGTTTATAATATGAGTGATGGGTAGTAATATGGCTTACCGATATTTATTAAAGGTAATGTTATAAAGTCTATCTCTAGTCTATAAAACAAACAGAAAAACTTATCATTAAAAAATTATATTTACAAAAAATATACGCCGTCCAAATGGTCATTTATGGGCATTGTGCCCAAAACACTGGCGCTATTACCTCGCTGAACGGCAAGGCTCAACCGTTGAGCGAAATAAGCACCAGCTCTTGAGTCACCAGACGCGTGGATCAGCTTTTGGGACACGACGTTTATAAAAGCTTACCAATTAATAATATGAGTAGTGATATGGGTAGTGAATATTTGTTCATGAATACATTTTAATTTTTTTTTGTGATGTAACCACAAATTCACGGCTTTCGGATTTTTTCCTTTACTTGTTCTATAAGACCTACCTACCTGCCCAATTTCATGATTCTAGCTCACCGTGAAGTACCAAGTAGGTTTCTTGACAGATACGACTGACGGATGGACAGACAGACAACGAAGTGATCCTATAAGGGTTCCTTTCTCCTTTTGAGGTACGGAACCCTAAAAACGAACTTTGGTCATGTGCGATTTATTTGGCGTCCTTTAAGTGTGGATGTTTGGATGTTTGTATGTTTGTTACTCAATCACGCAAAAACGGCTGAACAGATTTGGATGAAATTTGGAATGGAGATAGATTATACCCTGGATTAACACACACGTTACTTTTTATCCCGGAAAATCTAAGAGTTCCCGCGAGATTTTGAAAAATGTAAATCCACGCGGACGAATATAATTATTATTACTTATATGCCTGTACGCATGCCGGCACGCATTCTCTTATATCTCTCCCTCGTTTTGTTTTGAGTTTTGATACATCCGCAGACCGCAATACGCACAACTTTGATATAAATTAATAGGTGCTATGCGTACACGTATGCGCTATTATATGCATGCTATTATATGTATTGCTTTAGTTCCCTAACTGTCGTGAACTGTGTAATACATACTAAGTCCACGGAGTTAGGAATCAGCTTAGCTTCTTTTATATTATGAACGCGTTCCGTCAGGTTTATTTCATAGAATTACATTATTCTACACAGCGTCATCCGTTATCATTTTTACGTTAGCGCGAGTGATCTGTTAATTTGTGATAAGAGCTATCATGCATGATATATCTTTTTACGCACTCGAAATGCTTATCATCGTGACTTTCGTTATCACGGTAGACAGCATATTTGCATTGATTTTGTCAGTTTGCTATTTTTAGGGTTCCGTACCTCAAAAGGAATAAAGGAACCCTTATAGGATCACTTCGTTGTCTATCCGTCTGTCGTGTCTGTCACGAAAATATACTATACTATAGGATACTTCCGGTTGACCTAGAATCATGAAAGACAGGTAATTAGGTCTTATAGCACAAGTAACGGAATAAATCTGAAACCGTGGATTTGTGGTTACTACACAAAAAAAAATGTGTTAATCACGTGTTAATGAACAAATAATTAGTATTTACAATTTTCAAAGTTAGATAACTATACCAAGCGGGGTATAGGACTTTATCTGTATATTCCAAAACCGATTTTTATTTATTTTTGAAAACAAAATGCAAAGTCACACTGACATCTCTAAAAATGCATACCTATCTTTTGAAAAACACAATGACTTATGAATTATTATTGATGATGCAATTTAAACAAGATAAAACTGTAGATATTCGTGCTTTGAAAAAGACATCAATTACTACATAATATGATGATAATTATGATAATGATAGAGATGTCATAGTCCGCGACAGGTCGAGATGGCAATCGTGGTATGAGGCGAGGGGACGCCTCGCACACCGCACGTAGCCCACGCTGTCCCGCACCGGCTTAGGCCTCGTTTACGGAGACGCGCGGCGTCGCGCGTCGCGTGTGGCGTGGCGTCTCGCGGCGCGGCGTACGTTTTTTTTTGTTTACGGTGAGGCGGCACGTGAAGCGGCACTTAGCATCGCACGCATAATCTCAAACATATGACAATATACTATGTTTTTCATAGAGATGCGAGGCGGGAAGAGTGGCGGTGCCCACCGCTGTGCCCGCGGCGGGCGCGTCTGCGTTATGCGATTTCCAAATAAAGACTGGCAGAAGAACGCGCGACGCCCCGCGTCTCCGTAAACGAGGCCTTAGGTCCAGGCTGTGCGGGTGTGCGGGGTGTTCCCTTCCCGATTGCGATCTCGACCTGTCGCGTACTATAGGTCATAGGTAAATACGTCCATTACTCCATAGCAGTTCCATAAATACTATCGTACATATTATGCTGCTGCTATTGCCACGGTGAATAAAATACGACCAAGTGTGAGTCAGACTCGTGCACCTAGGCTTCCTACTACCTACTACTATAGTTATCTTACTTTGAAAATTGAAAAGACTAATTATTTGTTCGTGAAGTGTGAACTTATTTTAATTTTTTTGTTGTTATGTAACCCCAAATTCACGGTTTTCAAATTTATTCCTCTACTTGTGCTATAAGACCTACCTACATACCAAAATTCTAGGTCAATGGGTCCCTATAGGTTTTTTTGACAGAGACGACGGACAGACGGACAGACAGGCAGACAGGCAGACAGACAGACAACAAAATTATCCTATAAGGGTTCCTTTTTATTTTTGAGGTACGGAACCCTAAAAATCGTGTCATGTGAAGCTATCAAAATTAGTATGACACCGGAGATCAAGTTGCAAGGAAAAACGAGTTGCAGTTCGCAAAAAAATTATGTATTCGAAACGAAGGGTCTAGTGCGTAATAATACACAGAGGTCGCTGGTAAACTGGCACTACCTCTCTCTCAAAATAAACCTTTTCTTCGTGTTTTCATCGATTTCTTATGTTTTGTTACTTATAGAAAATGGACTGTGAGGGTTGCATAATCTATAGGTACCATGAGTTGTCGAAGGTGTGTGTTGTCCTTGACCTATCGCGTGTTAATTAATAGCAGGAGGCTCAGTAACTCTTAACGAAACCGACTTTACCATAAGACCTACTATAAGTACTCTTTGAGTTAACCAGGGTAGTTCCAAAGTTAGCAACCTATCGCTCACTACAGAGTACGGGTCTCCTCTCAGAGGAGGGTTTTGGCAATAGTCTACCACGCTGGCCAAGTGCGGATTGGCAAAAAAAGTTGGCATAGTTCTATTAAAATTCAAAAAGTTTATAACATCTTTTGGGGCTTGGTATTACTTAGTGGTACGTTTTTTTTATTCAGACACAAATTAGCCTTGACTCCAATCTCACCTGGTGGTAAGTGATGATGCAGTCTAAGATGGAAGCGGGCTAACCTGGAAGGGGTATGGTAGTTCTTATTAAACCCATTACCCTTTGGTATCTACGCGGCATCGGAACGGAATTCTAAATAGCTTGGCGGCACGGCTTTAGCGGTAGGGTGGTAACTAGCCACGGCCGAAGCCTCCCACCACCACCAGACCAGAGACCACTAAAGAAAATTTAGAAATTATAAAACTCCAAATGTCTTCTGCCGGGAATTGAACTCGGGACTTCTCAATAATAAGACCACAGCGCTTACAACTGTGCCAGGCAGGTGGTCAAAAGCTAGCCGCAATATAGGAATAGGAACAATCTCACTTTATCAAGTAAGTATATTATTTCGCTCTGAAAACTCAAGTGCCTTCACTCGCACCACAAAAATAACATGGAGATTGGAGACTCGCGAATTATACACGACTTAACAACGAACCTTTAATTAATTTTTAGGGTTCCGTACCTCAAAAGGAAAACGGAACCCTTATAAGATCACTTTGTTGTCTGTCTGTCTGTCTGTCTGTCAAGAAACCTACAGGGTACTTCCCGTTGACCTAGAATCATGAAATTTGGCACGTAGGTAGATCTTATAGCTGATATTTGGGGAAAAATCTGAAAACCGTGAATTTAGGGTTAGATCACACAAAAAAAAAAGTTGTGGTCATGAACTAATAATTAGTATTTTCAACTTTCAAAGTGAGTGACTATATCAAGTGGGGTATCATATGAAAGGTCTTCTTTATTTATTTTTATGCATCATAGTTTTTGAATTATCGTGCAAAATGTCGAAAAAATACGACTGTAGTACGGAACCTTCATTGCGCGAGCCTGACTCGCACTTGGCCGGTTCTTACTTACTAGATATTATGGTTCGGTGCGTTTAAAAATTTTCAGTTAATTAAGATACTTAATATGAAAAACGCAGTGCATGTATTGGATTTATTATAATGTAATGTGATTCTGATGAGGTATGGGTACCTATGGCACGTATGGAATATGGATCTTTAGTGATAGCTTCTTGCAGTTTTATCTTTAACAATTTAAAATGATTTGCTCTTATTAATTAGCATTTTTGTTAAAATATGTATTTAAGTTAGCTGTACATGCATCTAAAAGGTCACCCCCACTAAAATTATACAATATGTAAATATATAAAAACCGACCAAGTGCGTGGCGGGTCACGCGCAGTGTAGGGTTCCGTAGTCACAAGAATATTAGCTATGTTAAATGACTAATATTGCCCTTACCTCTCCAACTAAGCGTCAAGCTTGTGCTAGGAGTAGGCACGACAATAGTGCAAACGGGCGGGGTTTGAACCGTCGAACTTTCGGTTTTCAGTCCACTCCTTTACCGGTTGAGCTATTGAGGCTCAACCGGCTCAATTCAATCACAAATACAATAGATAATAGATAGAACAAAGTTGCGGGCATTATCTAGTAGTATAATATAATAAGTCTTATGGCTAACAAATTCTTAAACATAAATATCATGATGACATGCAATGAGGATAATAACACCATATAATATTATGATGATAAGTATATGAAATATTTTTACATAATAAAAGTCGTGACTGAAATATTTAAGCGAAGCTGGGTATATAAACGCTGATAATGATGTGTAAATTTTATGACATTCATAAAATGTAAAAACGTCTCACAAACTTGGGCTATAGCTAAACATAGATATTGTTTGTCGGGCATGCACATAATAATCTACAATATTACTATAAAAAATTACTCGCTATAAGTCATGAATTCATGATTTTTACAGGTCAAGTGAACTATACACAAGTAAGTAGTGACTAGTGCGTTGTAGTAAGTAGTGTCGTGGAAACTCCCGCCAGATACTCTTAAACGTTAATAATTTATTAAACTTTATCTACAACTATGCTTCAAATACATACAATACATTAAATACAAGATTCTCAAACAGTTATCTTATTGCCAACATTAAAACACCCAAATGTCCTAATAACCATAATATCATCCAAACGGATGATATAATGTTGTACTGAATTTCATAATAACACTTCTTTGTTTTTTTTCGATCCCTTCGGCGCAAAGGGACAGACCGCCACATTCTTAGGGTGCCTTTCCACCAGAGATGTGCTATGCAGCTATGCTGCGAAGATGTGAAATCTACGCTACGAAAATGTGACCGTTTCTACCAATACTAAGCTATGTAGCTGTGCGGGCGTACTGTTCTCTGCACATAGCTACACCACTCGCGACGGCCCATAGCAGGCATCTATAGCACGCGCCACGCATCCATAGCATGCATCTTTCCATATAAAAAAACGTATCTTAGTTTAGAATCCGTTTCCACCAGTGCTAAGCTATGTGCACCAATGAATATGATTGGTGGACATCACACGCATCCATAGCAACCAATATAGCAACGTAGCATAGCACATCTCTGGTGGAAAAGCAGCCTAACTATTTGATGCGTGATATCTGTATGAATTTCAAAAAAATAACATTGTCATTCAGGCGCGTTTCACTACCAGAACGCCGCGCGCCGTAAGAAACACATTTAGCAGTTTGGGTAAACAATAATAATTGTTAAGCGAAACCAATAATTAATCTATGGTTAACAATTTACAATTTCCTAATCCTGAGTTGTATACAGGACATTGCTTTCGCAGAACATCTGCCACAATATTAGTAGATGCCGGAGGAGACATAACAAGTTTGAAACATCACGGCGCGGCGGAAGAAAGTCTACATCTGTTGACTTCCATCCGCCGTGCCGTGTTGTAAACCGAAATATCTGAGATTACTGAACCGATTTACGTAGTTTCTTTTTTAATTGATAGAAAAACTTTGTGACATTGTTCCATAAAAAAATTGTACTCCTACTCCTCAATCCTGCTGCTCAAAGCTCGGGACCTGACCACTGATGGGATTTAGAAACTGTTGATTATAAATTGACACTGGAGGTACCTACCAAGTAATAAGTACAGTACAGTATCGTTGAACTCAAGGACCCAACTCCCCAACCCTGATGCTTTAAGGAATTGCGTGCTGTAGAAAACCGGCCAAGTGCGTGGCGGGCCACGCGCAGTGTAGGGTTCCGTAGTCAAAAATTTGCTGGGTCAGCTAGTATAACAATAAATCAATTTAAACTAAATGAAACGAATAGGATTACGATCAATCACAAATACAATAGATACAATAAAACTGTAATATACATTAATATGCAACTCATAATATCTACGTACAATAATTAACCTCGAAAAACAGAAATAACTTCTTAACCTGTGAACCCTACTTAGCCATGATAGTTTTCCTTTAAAATTGATTATATATACTACTGCTGGGATTTTTTTCACGTTCATATATACTACTATTTGGCTAATAGAGGGGGGATTTTCAAAAACCTAAATCCGCGCGGACGAAGTCGCCGGCATCAGCTATTAAAAAATAAAAATAGTGAAGTGATAAACATTCCACCGAGTATATCGGGAACCGGACCTTTTAATAATGTAAATAATTCTTTCATTAATACTTAGTTTATTTGTATATACTCAGTAATGGATGATATTAGGTTACTAGGACTGGCTGTTTTAATGCTAGCAGTAAGCTAACTGTTTCAAAATCTTTTATAGAGGATTATTATGGGTGTAGATAAAGTCTTGTATGCAACTCTTGATAATTAGGTATTAAAACACTCATGTGATACTATTATCACACTAAAACATTCGTGTTTTAACACACATAAAACAGACAGTTACTTTCGCATTCATAATATTAGTGCTGGATATACAGTAGGTATTATAATTATTTTGCTTGTTATTTACAGCAAAACGGAATCCGATAAAAAAGTTTCCCCATACCTATCTGATGATTCAAAACATCGCCGGCCCACTTTTATACCGATCTATTGAAAAGGGAAAGGATCTATTGAAAGTGGGCCATAAAGCCCACCACTCTTCCCAAGTGCAAACTTCACACACCTTCGAGAACATTTTGGAGAACTCTAAGACATGCAGGCACCGTTAAGGCAATTATAGTGCTATTTATTTGCTTGCCCACAACCATGAAAAGTTAGAACTGTGTGCTTGGGATCGAACTCCGGACCTCTCCAATAGAAGGCCGAAGTCTTAACCACTTATTTTACTTTTATTTTTATTTAGATACAAGTTAGCCCTTGACTGCAATCTCACCTGATGGTGAGTGACGATGCAGTCTAAGGTGGGAGCGGGCTAACCTGGAAGGAGTATGGCAGTTTTTATTAAACCCATACACCTTTGGTTTCTACACGGCATCGTACCGGAACGCTAAATTGCTTGGCGGCACGGCTTTGCCGGTAGGGTGGTAACTAGCCACGGCTGAGGCCTCCCACCAGACCAGACCAGAAATTTAGAAATTATAAAATTCCAAATCCCTGCCAGGAATCGAACCCGGGACCTCCCACTAATAAGACCACAGCGCTTACCACTGCGCCAGGGAGGTTGTCAAACTTAAACAATCAGCTATCAGCACTTTTTTTAAATTTATACACTAGCGCTTGGCTGCAATCAGACCTGGTAGCAAGCGATGATACATTTTAAGATGTAGCGCGATGCCTAATTTATTCTCTTGACCTGTAGGTACCTATATTCAAAGCGGAGGGGAAAACTGATGCCGGAGGGGTGTTTCATATTGTGGCGGTTCGAATTAGAAATGAGTAGGCAAATCGCTTCGTACGTGTCCGTGGAATTTCGAATACGTACGGGTGCAGACCTTGACGATGCCTCATGGTACGATAATAGAAAGGTGAAGGAGGAACCAGTTCAAAAAGTCCTTAGGAACACTCTCCGAAATATAACCTGTAGAAATAATCCATTGATGTATATTAATCCTAAAAGCATAAATACTAAAGTACCTTTTACTAAACTCGAACATGCTACGTTTTGCAAGGTTGTGGACGACCTGTAACCGCTGGCGTAGCCAGAAACTCTATACCGCATAATGACGATGCAGATTAATTACGTTCGTCGCAATCAAAAATTTTGATTGAACATCGCCTAACCCTGTTTACACCGAAATATTTTTGTTCAACAAAAGGAACCAATTTCTTCAGGGAGGAAAATAGTAGTCACTTAATAGATACTTACGTATAAAAATAGAGGATCTGGAAGTCCGCGGCAGAAAATATTGTACATCGACCTTAAGAAAGAGATGGTTTCGTAGAGCGTTGTCTCTGTCGTTGAGACCGACAAAATGTCACATAGGTATGACAGAAACAACGCTCTACAAAGCCGAAATCTCATTCTAAAGGTCGATATACAATATTTCTTGCTGGCTACTATATTTTATTAATACTAGATGATGTAGTATTATATTCCTTCTTTACTAATAAAGAAGGAATGAAAAGGTATGTATTAAAATTACATACAGACACAACACACAACTACATACGAAATTTTGTACAGAGATAGTTCAGTTTTCGAGGGTTTCCGAAGAAAACTAAATCCACGTGGATGAATTCGTGGGCATTATCTATTTGATACAGAGATAGCCTACAGCTTAGGCTCAGATATAGGCTACTTTTTATCCCGGAAAATAAAATAGTTCCCACGGGATTTTTTAAAAACCTACATCCTTGTGGAAGAAGTCGCCACCTTGTAAGAAATAAAGTTCAAATTATGTTGACTAGAAACAATCCTAGAATTGTTTTGCAGTGTCTTATGAGAACCTTAACTCTTTTGAAAAAGCTTTGTTTCTCAGTAGTAAAGATTAATTTTCCATAGCCAATAAACTAGCACATACTTAATAGTTTAAATTTAATTTTATTGCAATTGTTTTAAAGTATAATTTTGTTTATATAAAAATCAGCATATCTCTGACGCGTCCTTGAAGTTTTTACCCACCCCAAAATCGCCCAACTTGCCTAAAGAAGTATTGACTTCAAAATTAGTTTGCAATAAATTAATAGACTTACCACTTTCTCCTCGACAATATCGTTATTGTTGTTGTTGCTCCCATGTTTTAAGGCACCGTTTTCCATGACCAAAAGTGACAGCCAGGATTATATACTTTCTATATATTGAACACTGTACTATTTTACTTATTTATATACACATTTTAATAAAATTTATTTAAGTTTTGTTTGTAGTTGGCTGAGATAGCTGGTCACAGCCTATTTTTTGCACACCAATAATTGCGCGTCTATTACATAACTATAAGTACGGAAACACTTAAAACAAATTGTATAATTATTTATAATAACTTACAGGAGAGAGAGAAACAAAAATAACATATATTTGGGCTCTCTTGTAGAAGAAATATTAAAATAATTCTGCACCACTATATCAACAGAATGGGTTTCAAGATTGAACCTTGAAACACACCCATACTTTTTGTAACTCGTGATATTAGAGATAGTGATATCCATTCGTTGCTATTGGATGGATTTGCCCCATGGATCATGATTAATGTTAGAATTTTTCATTATTATTTATACAAGTTACAATGCGAGTTACAAACTAAATTTAAACAGAGAAATTTTAAATAGGTAGGTACTTGATATTTATTGTAAATAAATATTTATTGGATAAGTTATTTTAACTATTTTAATAAGATTTATAATAATTTAAATTATGAGCGTGGATGTAATTGTAACAATCTAAATAATAATATTAGCCATGGTATACGACAAAAGTTTTTACTTTTTAGCGATATTTTTATACTAAAGATATTAACTTTATTAAGATTTTTATTTACATTTTTATTTATTTTATTTGATTACTTATTTACCGTATATATAAAATTACGGGTTTAGTTAATAAACATTAGGCCCTTGTCGTTGTTACGAGGAGATAAATGTTAATAAGACATCATTCCTTTATGTTACAAATGAAATCAATATTAAGTAATTATGTTACTTTATTATGTTCCTGCTGTTGGTTCAAATTCACTCCGACGCGGACGATGGTTTAGTCACACGAATTTTTTATTAGATAAGTACCATTCATCTATGTCCAGTATTTTTATTAGTTATTATTATTTAAATTAATTAGTTATTATTATTTAAATAGGTAATATATTGGGTAGTTACATACATTGATCATGATTGAATCAGTACTTATAGCTAACTTTTAGGCAAACTCGTGGAGTGGAAGCTAAGCTTGACCGTTACTTTCAAAAGTTTCAAGCTGCCAACAGATTTCTTTTTCCATTTAATATTTAATCATGCCTCGCTATCCCATGGCAATAATTTAATAATCGATCACGTCATACACTATTCCCGTTGCTACGCTACATTTCTTTGTAAACACTATTCTTTGTCCTTTCAATAACACAAACATTTTATCAATTCCATAGCCTTGAATACTGTTTGATAAATATTCGAAGCGAGCGAATCGGTTGATTTTTCACTTATTAATACACTAACACAACCTTAAATAAACTGCGTTATGATTTAGAAGGCACTGTTAGTGTATCGGTACACATGATATAGGATCGTCAGATAGAGTCGTCATTATTAGTTATAATCGGTGAGCATTAGGCGCATTAGGGATGTTGTGATCGGGGCGGGCAGGCGGTTGGCGGGTCGCGTCATACTGCGGCGGCGGACGGCCGCGCGGGCTCGGGGCGGGCTCGCCCGTCGCATACCCGCACTCCAGCGAACACCATCGCTCTACGCACCATCGCTTATATTGATGGACCTTGGGCTACATACACTTTTACCACCTTCGGAAGCCAACAGTAGGTCAATGAATACTCCCTTGCTTTGAACGAGCTGTAGTCCGAATTTGACGAATAAATTTCACATATCATTGCTCTTTCTTTTTCTAATGAAAATGAATTTCTCTTATATTTTGTTTCACATACCCACATTATTATAAATAGAAAAGTGAATATCTGATGAATAGTTTCGAAGAAGGAGGACGGAACTCCTCGACGGGTAACAGCAGATCAAGAGCGATTAGTAAGACATGTTATAGGTATAAGAATTTAACCATCATATGATGAAGGTTTATAACTTAGATACTACATAATGCCCGCGACTTCATCTGCGTGGTTTTAGAGTTTTAAATATCCCGCAAAAACTCTTCGCTTTTCCGGGATAAAAATAGCTTATATCCGTATACGAGATTCAAGCTATCTCTGTACCAAATAGATGATATCCACGACTTCGTCCACGTGGATTTCCCGAAGGACTTTTTGACTTTCCAGGACAAAGTAGCCTATGTCCATCCCAGGATGGGATCTAAGTTATCTCTGTACCAAATTTCATCAAAATCAGTTAAATGGATGGGCCGAGAACACTAGTAGACAGGCAGACATACCACTCTTTCATATTTATAATATTAAGCATGGATAACACGTATTCACATTAATTGTCTGGATAGTGTACCTAGATTCCTAGATAATATGACTCCCGTGCAAAGCCGGGGCAGGTCAACTAGTAAAACAATTTCTTGAAGTAAGTACTATCTATCTACTAGCAATCTAAAATTGAAGTGGGTCTATCTACTTTTAATGACCCACATCCATTCCAAAGTCCCCTTATTCCACAAGCCTGCAATCTCCATTGTAGGCCGTAAGATGCTTTGTGTTATGACTAACGTCTCAAGTGTCATTTACGGCGTAAAGCCTGAAGCTTCCAGTGGCCTGAATAACGTTGCTTCTACTTTCACAAACACATACTTGTATAAGGTAAGTATGCATCGTGGGATTTCTAGCATACCTGTCGGCACTATGTACACTAATATTATCAAGAGGTAAAGTTTGTTAGTTTGAAGTAAGAATGTAAGTAGGGTTTATTCTCCGGAACCAGAGCAGAGCCTCGATAGCTCAGCAAAGCTTGGAAAAGAGCAACCGCCGAGTTTCCTGCTGGTTCTTCTTGGTAGGAAAGGCATGTAGTAGATGTATTTGACGATTCAAAAGTACTTGTAAAAGTTTTAAAATTGAATAAAAAATATTTTTTCATCTCACTCGCTCGGAAACAATCCTTTTGCCCTTTGAAATCTGAGTGGAAAGTGGTAATTTTGCTCCCTAGGGCGCAAAGTACAAATTGAAATTCGAACGTGACTTCTGTCTGTCCGCTGTCGTCTATGCGTCTATGGTTGCGTATACTACGTGATAAGGAAACGTTCAGAAACGCGGTTCGTCCTTACTGTCTTTACTATTTATTATTATTTACTAACTTGTTAAGTGACCCGTAGGAACTTTTATTTTTATTAAATTAAAATATAATTAATTCATTTCTATTTTTATTTCGGTAATTAAATTAAATAATCTGTTTCAGCATTATTGAGTAAGCAATAAAATGAAGTTCATTGAATTATAAAAATGATTTTTTTGTGGTACTTAAGAATTTTAAATTTGGATCCTGAACGCACCTGAAAAAAACTTTATTCATCATTTATAGAATCTTCTTTAATTAGAACCTCCTGTGAGAACCTCCTTCACTGCCTGACTTGTGGCCTAATAATATAGAAACTTCTTATTGAAACCTTCACGGTACTGGCGCCTCTTGTATCAATCATCTAGCGTTTTCCTCGCTGTAGTGAGATTAAAAGTTGTGTGTTTCGCACGGGTGCAAATTTATTTGGGCTCGAGTCTTTAAATTCCTCGCTACGCTCAGAATTCTATCTTTGAACCACTCGCTTCGCTCCTGGATCAACCGTAGAATCCTTCGCTGGCTCGGAATTCAATACAAACTCTCGGGACAAAATAACATCTTTGCACCCTTGCATAACAAATAACTATTATTTATTAATTATTCATCAATGGTTAAAAGGAGCAGACTATTAAAACCAGAAAGGTGAATTTATTTACTGGTAGATTTACAGGTTAGCCCGCTCCCACCTTAGACTGCATCGTCACTTACCATCAGGTGAGATTGCAGCCATGGGCTAACTTGTATCTGAATAAATAAAAAAAGATAATAGCATTATCCACGACTGCTATAGGCTATAAAATACACGAACAAAGTCTCGAACATTTGTCAGTTCTTTCAATTTATGCGGTTCAGCTAGTTAAAAATAATAATATGCTATTTGTTGTTTTACTAATTAACACGATTAAAAAATCAATTGTTTGTCAAATGATATTTTATGGAATGACTATTTGTCTGGTAATTTGTTTTATCAAGTGAATTATTTGTAGAGCCAAAAGTTTTATAACGATGATAAAATGATTACAAATTTTGCCAGAATTTGTTTGTGGAATGAAACTTTATTTGTTTTTTGTGAATCGATCGGTCACCGTGTTCAATACAACAAGGTGCTGAGGATGGTGTTGGGAAAACCATGACATTGCAGCATGTTGGAAATGTTTTCGGATTTCCTTATACTTTACCCACAGACGTTTACCCAACCATGCGCAACGTGCTGCGTTCATGATATTAGCAGGCTCGTATCCAGTATCAATACCCTCCTCAGCGCATTGGCTTGTAGGCTGGACGGCCCTCTCTGGAGGTCCTGGAACGCTGCATGGCACTAGAGCGATAAAAAGTAGTTTTCAGTTAGAAGTAAATACTTATTACATAGTTTTTAACCGACTTCAAAAAAAGGAGGAGGTTCTCAATTCGTCGGAATCTTTTTTTAAGTTATGATTGTTACTAACACTTTGCACTAGGAATAGGTATAGGCTCAAATACTTTTACGTACTAACGCATATGGACTGTAATAGTCTGAAATAAAAAGTTTATTATTTATCTAAATATATAAAAGGAAAAGATGACGGATTGACTGATCTATCAACGCACAGGTCAAACTACTAGACGGATCAGGTTGAAATTTGGTATGCAGATAGCTATTATGACGTAGGCATCCGCTAACAAAAGAATCTTTGAAAATTCAACCCGTAAGGGGGTGAAATAGACGTTCGAAATTTGTGTAGTCCACGCGGACGAGGTCGCGAGCATAAGCTAGTATTATTATAAAGAGGAACGATTTGTTTGTATGTAACCGATACACTCTGAAACTACCTACTAAATAAGTACCTACCTAAGCTAATCCAAAATTAACATAGGCTAAGTATAAATTACATGGTATGTATCTCGGACGAAATGGTGGGCAAAACCTAGTCGTAAATAAAAAGATACGAAATGCACACTGTCGAAGTGTGAAATTATACCTATGTTTGAAATACCAGTGCCCTGTTTATCAAACGTTACAAGTCTTGTATTACAAGCGTTTTCTCTTGTAACTTGTGAGCTTGTAGACTTGTAACGTTTGATAAACAGGGCACTGGCGTTTCAACTTGCCTGTCTCTGCAGCGGCGATAACCACACCGCGCGCCGTCCGCGTCATATGTCTTTATTGATTAAATACTTAGATATCGGTTAAAAAAACAGAATATTTACATTAAAATATCTAAGTAGAGCGCGCGACGGGAAATTCTCAGTCGGGATATGTTGAACGACGCGCGCGCAACGATCAACTTTCGTACGTGTTCGCACGTCTAATTAAAAATAATAAAACTAAGTATAAAGTGTGTGTTTTTTTAACAAAAATGGTGACGGTCCAAAATCCAGGAAACCAAGCCACCAAAAATGACGTGAAACCTAACGAATCTAAGGAGCCGCCAAAGAAACGACCTCCGGGAATGTTTTCGCGGTTGTTTTTTATATGGACGTTTCCGTTGTTTTACTTCGGAAATAGACGTGATTTAGAGGAATATGATTTAGTGTCAGCGAGATCAATATACGATTCGAAAACAGTTGGAGATGAATTAGAAAGGTAAGTTAAATAACGGATTCGTGCCTGAATAAAAATTAGAGCTCTGAGCTGAATTATGGTAGGTACGTAATCAATGAGCAAATGTATGGAAAATCGTTGCCCCTACTCCCTTTGTACCTATTATATTTTATAAAAAAACTAGCTGATACCCGCGACTTCGTCTGCGTGGATTTATGTTTTTTAAAAACCCGTGAAACTCTTTGGTTTTCCGATATAAAAGTAGCCTCTCTTAGTCTGTACCCACCTTCTCAACTGCATGCCGTCCCACTGGAAAGTAACATACCGATTTAAAGCCCAATGCAAATAGGAATGTTAGTAGGATTTGGAAGCAAGCGGCATCGAGTCGGTTTAGTTGTTCCTTTTTCTAACCCACTTAAGTAGGCCAGTTTTTTAATCACCACGATTTAGGAATGCAATTTCTTACATCATCAGGGTTTAGGAGTTGGGTCCTCGGGTTCAACGATAGTCTTTACTTGGTAGGTACCTCCGATATCAATTTATAACCGGCAGTTTCTACATCCCACCAGTTAAGGTGATCAGATCCCCTGCAGCATCAGGATTGAGGAGTTGGAATCCAATTTTTCTATGGAACAATGTTACAAAGTATCTCTATCAATTAAAAAAGAAACTACGCAAATCGGTTCAGTAATCTCGGAGATTTCGGTGTACATAGTTAGAAAAACACAACTCCTCCTTTTTTGAAAGTCGGTTAAAAAGGTTACTCCCTGGTTAATCCTCTACTTGTCTGTGAAAGTTCCGTCAAAATAGGTTCAGCCGTTCCTAAGATTAGCTCTTTCAAACAGACAGACAGACAGACAAAAATTTTAAAAACGTCATTCAGTTATGGTACAGTTCAAATAACCATATTATGAGCTTAATATGTGGTAGGTAGTTATTTCGAAATTGCAGACATACACTTCAATTTTATTTATTAGTATATACATTGGAAAATTTTGATTAATAGTGCTCAAAACTAATATAATGTAATACGAAGTTATGCTATTTTTATAGTTTTTTATAGATATAACTATTCAAATTCAAATAATTTATTTAAAATAGGTAATAAATTATTCTTTTTGTCATCGGTTGTTGTATTATCTAGTAGGTATATAAATAGGTTGAAACATGATGTTGATCCGTGGGTAAGCAGTGATAGCCTGAATAACATCCCAGTGGTTAATACGTCGGCTTCGAAGTCGGGGGCCCATGTTTTGATCCCGGCAACCTCTAGCTTTACGGAGCTTTGTGCGTTTTAAGCAATCAAGTATCACTTGATTTAATGGTGAAGGAAAACAAAATGTGGAAACCTTCTTGCTTGAGAGATCTCCATAATATTCTCAGAGGTATGTCAAGTCTGCCAATCCAGACTTGGCCAGCGTGGTAGACTATGGCCATACCATTCTCAATCTGAGAAGAGGGGTAATACAAAAGGCGGTTACTGAAAATCAGCGTTGGGGCGTCTGATACCTCAGATATTTGCTATAGAGGTTTGTGTCTGAGGGGCCCGACGTTTAAACCTCGAATAAACATTATTCTATTCTATTGTATTGTATTGTATTGTATTGTATTGTATTCTATTCTATTCCATTCCATTCCATTCCATTCCATTCCATTCCATTTCATTCCATTCCATTCCATTCCGTTACATTCCATTCCGTTCCGTTCCGTTCATTCCACTCCGTTCCATTCCGTTCCGTTCCATTCCGTTCCATTCCGTTCCATTCCATTCCATTCCATTCCATTCCATTCCAGTCCAGTCCATTCCATTCCATTCCATTCCATTCCATTCCATTCCATTCCATTCCATTCCATTCCATTCTAGCGGAATTAGCCACAAATGTCAATCTAAATATATAAAATTCAAAGTCCAGTAGGGCGATTGGCTAAAACCTGCATCAATTTTTTTTCTCTCATTTATTTATTTTTCTCATTTTTATCATATTTAAAAAAAAAACAACAAACAATAAAATAACAGAAGCAACAAAAAAAATTAAAGTAAAGTAACAGAAAATCAAATAACAGGAACAACAAAAAATAAAATAAAATAAAATAAACAACAGAATATAAAGTAACAGAAACAACAAACGATAGAATAACAGAAACAACAGAAATTAAAATAACAAGAACAACAAAAATTAAATCCCACTAGCAGCGGGCTAGGATCCAAGCTGCCAATGGTCAGGGCTCCAGAGTGAGAAACCTCCTCACAATGCGTGCCGTCTCAAGAACCACTGCCTTCTGTATCTTACCCTTGATCCAACAATTAAGCGATAGTTTCTTAAGATGTTGGTCGAAACTATTCGCAATAAGACCATGGACTGATACAACTATCGGTACAATAATCGTTGAGTCAACACTCCACATGGCGGTAATCTCGTGAGCCAGGTCCAAGTATTTCGATACTTTTTCCTACTCTGCTTTCACTAGGTTATCATCATGAGGAATAGTAACATCAACAATTATTGCTCGACGCGCTGAACGGTCAACTAGCACTATATCAGGTCTATTGGCTACAATATACCTGTCAGTGATAACCGACCGATCCCAGTAGAGCAGGGCACTGCTCATTCAAGAACTGACATTGGGTCATACCTATAGTACGGCACCTCAGTATCTACAAGGCCATACTGAAGAGCAAGTTGTTGATGGACTATCCTAGCTACTTGATTATGCCTGTGCAAGTATTCGCCGTTAGCAAGATAAGAACAACCGGATATAATATGTCTGAGGGATTCCCCAGGAAGATGGCACGCTCGACAAATGTCAACAGTACCATCCTTCATTATATGTTTCCGGTAGTTATTAGTCTTGATAACTTCGTCCATAATTGCACAGATAAAACCTTCGGTTTCCCCAAATAGGTCACCGAACTGCAACCAGGATACTGAGGCTGTGGAATCTACATCCGGTCTAGTTAAGGCCTTGTAGAATCTTCCATGCAACTCCTTACTCCCCCATACCGCCATGCGATCCGAAGTACTAAGTACTATGGGCTTACGCCAGTTATTTTTGCCTAAGACCCTTATCAACTGCGACTACATCCCTATGTATTCCCACGTTTACTTTGAGAAAATAATCTCTGAGATTGCATATTTCACGATTATGAAGATTCTTGGCATTTAAAAAACCACGTCCTCCACACTTGCGTGGGATATACAATCTCATAATAGATGAACGTGGATGATGCATACGGTATGCAGTCAGCAATTTTCGAATCTTTCGATCCAAGGCATCCAGTTCAGTTTGAGTCCATTTTAGAATGCCAAAGGTGTATATGAGCAAAGGCATGACCCAACCATTAAAGGCACGCACCTTGTTGCCACCAGATAAAAGACTATTAAGAACTTTTTTAAGGCGACCAAAGAAACGTGCCTCCACTGCCTGTTTCATTGCCTTTACCTCAATACCAAGCGCCTCCGACATTCCAAGATATTTGTATGTTTCACCTTCACAGAGAGATCGGAGAATCAAAGTCTCTGAAAGAACTAGATTCTCAGAGTTCACAACCCTACCTCGCTCTATATTGACAACCGCACACTTGTCAACACCAAACTCCGTCCCTATGTTATTGCTAAAGTTCTGAGTAATCTTTAGCAATCTCATAAGGTCTGTTCGTTTAGATGCATATAGTTTGAGATCATCCATATAAAGCAAGTGAGATATGACCTCACCCCCCCTGCGAAGACGATAGCCTAGCCCTGAATCCTTCAGTAATGTACTGAGAGGGTTAAGTGCCAAGCAAAACCACAAAGGGCTCAAACTGTCACCCTGGAAAATTCCCCGCTTAATCCGTATCGGTTCAGCTGATTCAAAAAACTCAGCACCTCCTGGTTGACGAAGGACTGTCATCCACTGTCTCATACAAGAGTCAAGAAAAGAACATAGGGTTGCATCGACCTTGTACAACCTCATGATCTCCATGAGCCACGTATGAGGCACTGAGTCATAGGCCTTCTTGTAGTCAATCCAGGCAGCAACTAGATTTTTTCTATTTCGCCGAACCTGTTGGCAAATAGCAGTGTCAATGAGGCATCAATCATTATTACAATCTCAATTGTTCTGATTGGCTGAATTTGTGCGATTCTTGTTGCAACAATGCATTGTGGCTAATAGTGAGCGAGCATTAACCAATCAGAGATGATTGCGATCGTGACATTGTAGCTGTCAAACAACCGCGGTAGGGCCACTGACTGACTGACTGACATAGATATCAACGCACAGCCTAAACCGCTGGTCCTAAAGACATGAAATTTGGAGGGTCTATTCTTTGTGAAGAGTAGGTATCCACTAAGAAAGGATTTTTCGAAATTCCACCCCTAAGTTGGTTAAATGGGGGATGAAAGTTTGTATGAAAGTCGGTCATTTTTCAAGTTATTTGCATGAAAATTGTTATTTGGGTTTTCGGTCACAAATGAAGAAATACGTTTTCCAGGATTTTTGGAAAATTTGCCCATAAGGGTGGTAAAATAGGGGATGTAAGTTTGTATGTGAAATCAACGCACAGCCTAAACCGCTGGTCCTAAAGACATGAAATTTGGAGGGTCTATTCTTTGTAAAGAGTAGGTATCCACTAAGAAAGGATTTTTCGAAATTCCACCCCTAAGTTGGTTAAATGGGGGATGGAAGTTTGTATGAAAGTCTGTCATTTTCCAAGTTATTTGCATGAAAATTGGTATTTGGGTTTTCGGTCACAAATGAAGAAATACGTGTTTCAGGATTTTTGGAAAATTTGCCCATAAGGGTGGTAAAATAGTGGATGTAAGTTTGTATGTGAAATCAACGCACAGCCTAAACCGCTGGTCCTAAAGACATGAAATTTGAAGGGTCTGTTATTTGTAAAGAGTAGGTATCCACTAAGAAAGGATTTTTCGAAAATCCACCCCTAAGTGGGTTAAATGGGGGATGGAAGTTTGTATGAAAGTCCGTCATTTGTCAAGTTATTTGTATAAAAATTGGTATTTGGGTTTTCGGTCACAAATACGTGTTTCAGGATTTTTGGAAAATTTGCCCATAAGGGTGGTAAAATAGGGGATGAAAGTTTGTATGGGAAAGTTTTAATTATTGATATTATAATTAACTTGAAATTTGGAAAGTAGGTTTTTTCTTGAGGTTAGGTGTCAGCTTAGAAACGACTATGAGAAAATCCCCCCCCTAAAGGAGTGAAATGGGGGTTGGAAGGTTATATGTGTTATTCGGTGCTGTTCAGAGTGCGCGTCCTGATGTTATTTCTGATAGATGTTTGTTTCTGAAAAAAAAATGCCATTTGTGTCCTGTAGGCCACGCGGGCGAAGCCGCGGGCAGAAGCTGGTATTTAATAATTCGTGGAAAAGCGCTCGAGTATCCACGACGAGCTTGTCGCTCGGATTCCACTGACTTTACCAGGACACGAAATTTGTAAAAAAAAAATGTAATGCCTACATTGTTATTAACACTTCTGTTCCGTAGTTATTAATGTTCAATCAAATGAAAATATTACTTATTTTAGTTTTCATTAATATTATAGAAATTAGTGCAATATTTTTTAGATTAGGTCGAAGGAGCGATATCTATATTATTTACTTGTTATTCAAGATAATAATTTGATACTTATTAAATGTTACGCAAAATAGATAAGATACCTTTTTTATTTTAAATTCCATAGAGCATTTATTTTTTCATTAACCCACCCTCTTCCGCACGGGTGGAATAAAAAAAAACAGGCCAAGTGCGAGTCAGGCTCGCGCACCGAGGGTTCCGTACTACAGTCGTATCTTTTCGACATTTTGTACATAATTCACAAACTATGATGCATAAAAATCTGTTTTAGAATGCACAGGTATCTCTTTCATAATATGATACCCCAATTGATATAGTTATCTCACTTCAAAAATTGAAAATACTGATTATTAGTTCATGACCACAATTTAGTTTTTTTTATGTGATGTAACCCTAAATTCACGGTTTTCAGATTTCCCCCCTCATATTTGCAATAAGACCTACCTACCTGACAAATTTCGTAATTTTGAGTCAACGGGAAGTGCCCTGTAGGTTTCTTGACAGACAGACAGACAACAAAGTGATCCTATAAGGGTTCCGTTTTTCCTTTTGAGGTACGGAACCCTAAAAAGGATTAAAAAAAACCTTCTCTAGAGAGGCTATACTATTGGTACGAAATCTTGTGCTAAATCTATTCTCAATGTATATATTTTATTATTATATTTTACTAGCGTATGTGTGAGATTTTATGGCATTATATAATGGGCTGAAATAGTGATGACTGAATTGAATGATGACTAATAAAAATTATCATCTATCATTTATTTGTACTGTAGGTAGTTGTAATTTTGTCAGGTAAGGCCAAAATAAAAAGTAATTAAAATTCAAGCAAATCTTAAGTCTGAGCACAGTCAAAGTGCACTTTATAGATCTCATCCTTAGTGTCGTAGCTACCCCCTGCCAGATGCCCTTAAAGTAAATAAAGTCTCTTTTTATATATATCACAATCGAAGATTATGTGAATAATAAATATTATTTAAAGGGCATAGATTTGACTTGCAGCTTGCTCCAACAATGCGCGGGATTACATAAATAATCGCGTTATGTCCATAACCAATTTTCAAACTTATTGCTTCTGTAATAGTTTATTTTATTTTTATGTGAAAATTATCACGTATTTTCAAACATCTTTGTTATATTTCTATTGTTATGGTTTTGGTGTACATTAAAGAATATTTTACTTTGCTTTATCTCTCACGATGTACTTATAAATCGTGTAGTAAAATATACCTGATAAGAAATTATTGTTCGGTATTCTTCTCATTATCTCCGGTCTTTTATCGTCATCCGTCACTAATTGCAATTAATGTGCAGCGATTGATGAAGTAACCAGACCAGACGGACTACATCGTGGCGATATAATTAAAGCCTGACCAGAAAAATAAAATACCTCGCCATATTTTGACCCTATACTTAGTGACTATAGCCCATAGACTATGCCCATTCGACCGAAGTGATTCATGGAACTGCCACAAGTTATTTGGCATACAGCTCAGAGAGAGAGTCCGCGTGTGCCAGATCTTCGTTATTTTATAAAAACTGCAAGTTTCGAAGCGTATTGTCCTCAACACTGGGAGGAACGACTGATTAGATGTTTGTTTGGATTGTGGTGGCTTTGAGAGTTAACAGGTAATCAAGGTGTATAAAATGTTACGTCAACTTTGAGGTAACATTTTTTAGTCTAACAACACACAATAAAGTCTAATTTTTTATATTTTCTTTAGAATAGTACTAAAAATCACGTCACGCATTGCCAGATACTTATATAGTGTCGTGGCAACCCCCTGCTAGACACCCTTAAACTTTTTAAACTTTAAGGGTGTCTGGCAATGCGTGACGTGATTTTCAATACTATTCTGAAGAAAATATAAAAAAATAGACTTTAATATACTTTGACGTAAGATTTTTTACACCTTTATTATCTTTTATCTCCTAAAGCCACCATGATACTGTTAGCTTATTTAAAATAAATTTCAGCTTTTATAAAATAACGAAGGTCTGGCACGCGCTGGCTCTTAGTCTATAAGCCATAGGTAGCGCTGGCCAGTCGAGCAGCGTTCTCAAGCTATGTGATGACAGAGTGTATAAGTAGTAAGTAGCAACCCGACTCTTTTTCGGAGACTGCGAAATCCGTTACCGCGTTTTATACGACGCGCGTAGAGGTCATTGAATGTAAGTAAAGAAAAATGAAGAGAAAGCTGAACCTGGAAAACGATCTAATACCCCAAAGGTTCTCGAAAACTATCAGTTTGAGAGGTTTGGTCCCGGAACAAAACATTTTTAAAACGTTGGGTCATTCCATATTCTAGCAGTGCGTATTAGAAACTAGATAGATATTTTTTCAGTTGAAACTAAAAGCATGCATAACATAATATTTACTTATTTTTGTTTTTGTTTCAGAAACTGGTTTGAAGCTGAAGCTAAGTGCAAAGTTACTGGCGAAAAGCCTTCATATATAAAAGTACTCTCTAAGACTTTTATATGGTCCTTCATACCGGGAGGTATAATGCAGTTTTTATATGTTGCTTTACGGTACGTATCAAAAACTTTAAATAATTGTTATACACCATGCACAATATTCCCTAATTTTTTTCTCACGGAACGCGTTTTATGAGGGTAGGTACATTAATAAAACCTTTTTTTTTGTAAATTTTCAGGACCGTATTTCCTTTTCTGATTTTTGAAATATGAAAGTCTCTGTTTATTACGTCTCGATCGATTATAGGTACTTTTAAGGTAAGTATTTTAAAAAACCTTATGGTCATGCGTACAAGTTAGTATGTCATTAGAGAGGAACTGACAATATCAACGTACCGACAGCTTTCAGCTTTTACAACGTAGAACTCTTGAAAAAATGGATTTTGAAATATGTTAACGCGATTTTTAAAAACATAAATAAGTTGACAATAAAAGATAGTGGGAGAAAATTCATCATCATCATTTTCAACCGATAGACGTCCAATGCTGGACATAGGTCTTTTGTAGGGATTTGCATACACCACAGTCTTGCGCCTCCTGATTGCAGCGGCTCCCTGCGACTCGTCTGATGTCGTCTGTCCACCTAGCGGAAGGTCTTCCCACGCTGCGCTTTCCGGTGCGAGGTCACCATTCTAACACCTTACGACCCCAGCGTCTATCAGTTTTTCGAACTATGTGTCCTACCCATTGCCACTTCAGCTTCGCAACCCGTTGAGCTATGTCGGTTACGTAGCGCAACTCCAAGCATCTCTCTATCGCCCGCTGATTAACCATGAGCTTTCTATATGAGGCATAGTTAGCGACCATATCCTGGATCCACATGTCATCACTGGCAACACGCACGGTTCGAACACTTTGATCTTCAAGCCGTGAGGAATTTTGGACAAGAAGACATCTCGAAGCTTCCTGAAGCGTGTTTTGGGGAAAATTTTGTTACTATAAAAGAAGAATAAGCCTACCAAAATAACGCGTGTAAGGGAGAGATCAGTTGAGACATCCACCTGGTTAGTTTGCATTCATGCATGCAGTAAGATTATGGAAGCTCAACGTGGTTCCCTTCAGGCACAAGTAATCGACATGAAAATGAATATTCAAGGTGTCAGTGACGACAATGCCGTCAAATTTTAATGACATACAGTTTGTGTCGGTACAAAGCGCTACCACATCGCACTTGTATCGGAACGACCGTGTTTTACATATTTGTTGGAGGAATTTATAATTTGTGTTTCATTTCTTCGTCTTCATCGTACGAACCGATAAACGTAAACAGCTGGACATCGGTCTATTGTAGGGATTTTCAGACTCCCCTGTCTTAAATCCTGGACACGCACTTCTACTTTTTTGGAGGTTACGTGCGTCTTAAGCAATTATAAAGTCTGCCAATCCGCACTTGGCCATTGTCAAGACTATGATCAAATCCTTCTCATTCTGAGAGTTTCACCCCGAAAAAAAAATTATATACAAATTCCGTTAAATACACCTTGTCCGTGGTGGATAAACAGGTTCCAAAATATCTATCACCCTCAAAAGGGGTGGATAAACGGAATAGTGTCAACACCTAGACCATATTTTGCATTTTGACATAAAGTGTCAATTTTAATTCCCGGTACACTCGGTACGCTTCGAATCGGCACAAAAAATAACTGTCATTTTGTATAGCACACGTCTTCCAGCGTACTAGTACATCCGTTTCAGAGTTTCGGTCAGCCAAATACTAAAGTACTCACACTGTGTATATTAATTATACAACTGTATGTTGTGTTGTATCTCTGTATAATGGTGTGCTTACATGGGCAACTTTTTAAGCAATTTTCGCTCGGCAACACGTATGGACCAATCTGGAACAATTATTTTGCATAAAATTGCTGAAATTTTCAAGTATTGCTGGGTATTTCAGTAAATTGCTTCATGTGATGTGACGTCATAATTGACTAAATTGCCTGGGATTGCGGCCCGCGTAAGCGTACTTTAAGCACACAGCATAGATATAATTAATATTTTTTTTCGTGGTTTAACGACATATTGTACTGTATAAAAAACGGGGCAGTACCGATCTACCCTCTTTCTTGTTCTTAATCGTGGTAACCCGTTTACAATTTATAATTTTGTTATTTTTGTCCTCGATAGGACTGCAACACCACTACTTTTCGCACAGCTACTGAGCCACTGGTCAGTAAACTCTACAATGAGTCAGACAACTGCTGCATACTACGCGGCCGCTATGGTGGTGGCGAATTTGATTGCTGCTTTCTTCAACCACCATGGAAATTTATACTGCCAGCAGTTCGGAATGAAACTGAGAATAGCGACTAGCACATTAATGTTTAGAAAGGTAAGTTAGTAGTTCAGTATCACACAAGGTCCAGCGAGGCAACTGCAACCAGAAAAACGCGACTTATCTAACTAATTATCTTACATAATATGTTAGTTTTGAGGATAATTAGATTGTTTGCATTTTCCCGGTAGTTGCAACTGCCTCGCTAGACTATAAATATCGTCATTAAATATCATGAGGAAACCTGCATGCCAGTGAGTTCTACATGATGTTTTCAAAGGTGTGTGAAGGAAGAAATCCGCAATAAGCCAGCGTGGTGGACTGTGGCCAGACCCTTCTCGGTACCGTGCTCGGTAGTAAGCCGGCGATGGGTTGATGATGATGATATTAATAATATTGTATCTTCAGAGATTGTTTGTTTTAAAACGTAAAATTTAGGTGTGTGTAAATGGGGTCCAGTTCTAGCAGAGTGTTCTGTGGTTCTAGAGTCGGAAAAGAGCAAAAGTAATATTGTCCTTCATTCTGCTTCACACCTTTGGAAAATTTTACTTAAAAACACGTTGAATGCACCTCAACTCAACTGCAGAGTTGATAAGCGCAGGCCAATGTGCTTTGTGCATAATATCTACACTATTATATATTATGTTCTTAAAGGCTCCCCCACACAGCCGCGTTATTATCGGTTGATAATATTGCATGCGTTATTGCGATATCTGTTTTCAGTATATTTTGTATTAGGATGGTCATGTAGTTACACACTGCTGCGATCATACGTCCTACTTCCATTGCGGCGTTATTAGCCTTATTTCTTATACTTTATCTTGAAAAAAACAAATTGTTAAATTATTACGGCAAAATAATTAATAAATTTATCTGTCTGTCTATAGATAAAGTTAAATAATACCTACCACTGTTATCTTGAACATAACTAAATAATAGAATTTTTATTATTGTTATTTTAGATTATGCGAATGAATAACGGAGCTCTTGGTGAAACAACAGCTGGAAAAGTAGTAAACTTACTATCGAACGACTTGCAACGTTTTGACTTAGCCTTCCTGTTTCTGCACTATGTCTGGATTATCCCTATACAGTTGGTCGCGGTTTGCTATCTGGGATATAGTCAGGCAGGCTACTCTGCCCTCATCGGATTTGCTGCACTGATCATCATTGCTCTACCTATTCAAGGTTAATAATTAATTTAATATGTAGATTTAATAATTTGTACTCGATCTTCACAAAAAGTTCACAAAAATTGGAGTTTCAGTTCTAAGTACCTATGGGGAAGTGGGAACCCCCAAAATTCATTGGTCTTTTTTTCTATTTTTGTGTGAAAATCTTAATGCAGTTTACAGAATACATCTACTTACCAAGTATCAACAGTATAGCTGTTATAGTTTCAGAAATAGTGGCTGTGACATACGGACGGACGGACAGACAGACAGACAGACATGACAAATCTATAAGGGTTCCGTTCTTTGCCATTTGGCTACGGAAGCCTAAAAACGCGCTAAATGGGAATATCGAGACCTTTTGTAGGAGGATGTGAGTTTCACTATTTACACAATGGATACTTATAGTGAGACTGATTTGAAAAAAAAGGAGTACAGTCTCAGTATTACCGTTGCAATGGGTAATGGGAATAGTGAGACCTAGAGCGGGTGTATTCTTTGTTAATTTCGCCGTTAGTAAGTATAGGCTTAGCGTTAGCTCGAGTTAGCACATCCCGATAACGTTAACAGATTAAGGGCGTTTGTGCACTCTAAGTCTCTCTAGTCTTTGGATTGTTTTCAACGTCTCAGTGGACTAATGCAGTAGCTCATGCGAATGACGCAGATACTGGTTTTACTACAGTAGATATTTCTATTTGAGTTTGACCTAAGCATATTTTATCTGACTTACTGATGATTCATCTAATCTTACCTAATGACGACCTTTTGTCAAAAAAAATACTTGAAATAAAACATGTTTTTATTATGATGTAGCCAATTATAATTAAGGGTATAAAACCCATTTTATACCCTAATATTCATAATATTGATTATCTTTATATATAAAAGGAAAAGCTGACTGACTGACTGACTGACCGACTGACTGATCTATCAATGCACAGCTCAAACTACTGGACGGATTCTTGTACTATTAGTCCTTATACATATTTTTAAATGGATGTATGGACCAAACGAGCGAATGCTTGCTCTATCCCCATTCTGCCGAATTCTGTCTGTGAAACCATAGATAAAATAGAGATCGAGCATTGCCCTGAAGAAATCTTGAAGAAATACAATAAAATGCAACAAAAAATCTTCTGTGCTACAATGGTGTTCTAGATTTTTTATCTACAGATTTCTCCTATATCAATGGTTATAAATATAATATGTATGCGCAAAATCGGCAATTGGTAAAAACTTCTAAATGGTTACGAATGAGTGTTCTGACCACGTTCTGACCAATATACACGTAAAACATTAGTACCTACTTACATGAGCATGAAAATAAGATTAAATCCGAACAAATGCATTGGAGATATGTAGAATCCATGAAGTAGATGAAATTTCGTGGTTGGGGGAGATAAAATTAAAAAATCATCAAAATCGAGCAATATTTTTTTATTTTTTCAGGTGTACTTGGCCAGGTGCTCGGTAGAGTGAGGTTACGTACTGCTGAAAAGACCGACGAGCGTATCAAAGTTATGAGCGAGGTTATTAATGGAATACAGGTAATATTTCTTCAAATCAGTAATTTAAAAGTGGCGGCGACCTTAGAGATTTCACTGAAATGCCAGGAATTTATGGCGGTTTCAAACAATAGAATATTTTACCCTACCAAAATAACAAAAAATTAATTCGATCGATAAGTGCAATAAAAATGGATTTAAATTTAGCATTTAAAATTTCTCCGCGTTAACGCTACCTGTCATGACGTCACATGGATTGGTAAGCAACGGGGTTTTCTTAGTGAAACACATTACTACTTCAATCCATGTGACGTCACTACAGTCGGAATTAACATGGCGGCTACGGTATCATGCGTTTTGGATATTTGTAGAACAGATAAGAACAGTGAAATCTTTAAAAAGAAATATAAAATTCATTATATAATAAATATTTTATAAACTAAGATTAACATTTTTTGATTATTTATTGCTAATACTATCTTGTTGTTTTTAGATTTTTCTCGCTTGGTGTGAAATACCGTATCACACCCATATTATAATATAAATGCGAATGTGTGTTTATTTGTTGGTTTATTGGTTTGTTGGTTTGTCCTTCAATCACGTCGCAACGGAGCAACGGACCGACTTGATTTTGTGCATGGGTATAGTTTAAGACCTGAAAAGTGACATAGGCTATTTTTTATCCCGGAAAATCAAAGAGTTCCCACGGGATTTATAATAACCTAAATCCACGCGTACGAAGTCGCGGAACTAAATCAGCTAGTTGAGATCATAATTAAAAGTCCCCCGCTGTGCTTTTCGTGTTTGTCTAGGGCTAATCTCCGAAATTACTGTACGGATTTTCATACGGTTTGATCTAATCGTCTATATCGACGTCTATCAATGCGACAAGATAATGTGGTCTAGTCATCGTGGCGCTGGTTCCTAATGCCGGCGTTTTCCACTCACTCTAATTTTAATTGTCTAATTTCAATCGATAATGGTTTTATCGTGAGTTAAACACCAAAATGGGTACAAATGGTCAAACCTACATAAATAATAGATATTATTATCTACGATTTTTAAATAATATATATCGGTATTTGATATTTTAGATGCGTACATAAATATTATGTTTATTAGCAAAATTTTATAATGAAGCAGAGCATTTATATAAATAAATGTTATTTTAGTTTAAATAGGTACCAATATTTTTCTTTCAAATGTATTCGGAACTTTTACAAAGTTAGAACTAATATTAGTGAATATAAAAATAAATAGGAGTAATATTTAATACAGAATGTACCTAATGTTTACGTATACAGCCGAGGTAAATCAATTGAGATAACTTGTGATTTGAACAAATTGTAGATTGCGGCAAATACTTTACGCTACTATTAATTCAGATTCAACGAGCTGTTTGCAGTATGATATCAGAGTTCTACTTGATTCCTAAACCAATATAAATATGTAGGTGTTACGAATATGTTCATGGTTGAATTAGATTGATTATTGAAGCCTTTTTTATTTGCTTTGAGTATGTTTCCTTATAGAACTAGGCCTAGTACTACGTGCTAAGTACTAGTACTTTTTTTTTTTCTTCGGGGGAGGAAAATTAGCCTTCGGGATAAAAAGTAGCCTAAGTCCTTCTCCGGGATGTAAGCTAACTCTATACTTACTAAATTTCATCAACGGTTTAACTGTTAGGCCGTGTAAATCTAGCAAACAGTACTATATCTTTTCTATATAAGTACCTATACAAATGAATCGCTGAATGTATTGCTGATCGCAAATCTCGAGAACAGCTGAACCGATTTCGCTAATTCTTTTTTATAATATTTTATAAAAAAGAGAGAAAAATAAATAAAAAATGGCCTGAAAAAGAATCGACTGTTAGGCGGTACGAAGTTCGCCGGGGCAGCTGGTTAATAATAATATTGAGTATGAGAAACACTTCAGATATCTACTTTATTTGCAGGTAATAAAAATGTACGCCTGGGAAATACCGTTCCAGAAAGTAGTAGGACAAAAACGGGTAGATGAGCTTAAAGAAGTAAAGACGGCTACCATACTGAGGACAGTGTTTCTCGGTTTTATGATCTTCACAGAGAGGGCGGCTCTGTTTTTAACAATACTGACTTTTATACTGCTGGGAAATAATATGACGGCTAATATTGTGAGTATGATGCATTTATATTATAATTTATAACACATTAGTTAAGATTACATTAATGTACTTAAATACCACAATATACAGTAAGTACAAACGAGTGCGAGTCAGGCTCGCGCAATGAGGATTCCGTACTACAGTCGTATTTTTTCGACATTTTGCAGGATAATTCAAAAACTATGATACATAAAAATAAATAAAAATCTGTTTTAGACTGCACAGGTGAAGACCTTTCATATGATACCACATTTGATATAGTTATCTTACTTAGAAAATTGAAAATTGAGAAGAACCAAAAAGAAACTCGGCGGTTGCTCTTTTCAAGGATTTGATATACAATATTATCATTTACATGATCTTCGATTGTGTAATATGCCTTTTTCAGGAGCATACCTGATTTTTGAAACTTGTGTAAAGACAAGTCCAAAATAGATTGCGGAATTTTGTTATAAAAAGTTGTACCTATTCCCACAAATGACTTTTGGACTTGCCTGAGGCAGAGCATAGAGGAGTCGCAAGCTTATTACAGTTTTTAGTTAGCCTACCAATTTTCTTGTAATTAAGAGTATTTTGTCTTACAAAAATTATGTTATTAGTAGATTGAAATGTTAAGGTTAAACACCGCACCGTGACAACCACGTAATTGTCTTTTAAATAATTATTTTAGTTAATGATAAGTATAAAAAGAGTTGTTAATGAACAAGGTCTTTGTGAAATGTGATAACATATATTTAGGTATTATGGTAGGTACGTAATGGGTGGTAATGGTGATAGATAATGGTAGTTGTAGTTTTTTTGGCTCGTGTTACGAACACCTACTAATGTGGTTTTTAGTCTCAATAGAGAGAGACCCAGCGCGTGCCAGACCTTCGTTATTATATAAAAGCTGAAAGTTTCACTGCGTATTGTCCCCAACACAAGGAGGAACGATCAGCGACTATGAAGTTTGGATCATGGTGGCTTTGGGAGATAACAGGTAATAAAGGTGTAAAAAAATCTTTTATAAAATAACGAAGGTCTGGCATGCGCGGGTGCTTAGTCCATAATACGAGTTATATTATCTTTATGTATAAAATTTATGTGTTTGTGTTTCGTTTGTGATGCTATAGAGACAAAATATTTGGGCCAATTTTATATTGCAAGTTTCTTTTACGCATTTGCGCAGCGCTGCACGACACGACGCGAAGCGGCAGCGCCCTGCTCCATACACAGTCATAATAATTAGGTATAAACTTGCTCAAGTGCGTTGGGACCTTTCTGAGTGACTCAGGAGTCAGGGCGGTTGGAACCTCTCGTATAGTTTTGACTTAGTTCTCGTAGTCTCGTATAGTTTGACTTGACACATAAATACATAATTTACCATCACATCACTAATTAATTATTTTTGACGATAAAAAGAAAACATTAGATTTTTTTCTTTATGAAATTAATTTTTAATTTCAAAGATCCTAAATCCTAATAACTAATATTATAAATGTGAAAGTGTGGATGTTTGGATGCTTGTTACTCAATCACGCAAAAACTACTGCGACGGATTTGGCTAAAATTTGGAATGGAGATAGATTATACCCTGGATTAACCTTTTTATTCCGGAAAATCAAAGAGTTCTTGCGGGATTTTGAAAAACGGAAATCCAATCGGACGAAGTCACGGGCATCAGCTAGTCCTAATATCCTAATAATATTATAAATGTGAAAGTGTGGATGATTGGATGTTTGGATATTTGTTACTCAATCATGCAAAATGTACTGGACGGATTTGGCTAAAATTGGGAACGGAGATAGATTATACCCTGGATTAACACATAGGCTACTTTTTATTCCGAAAAATCAAAGAGTTCCCGCGGGATTTTGAAAACGGAAATCCACGTGGATGAAGTCGCGAGCATCAGCTAGTACTTAGCTCACATTTTATCATTACAGTAGGTAAGTAGGTATATACAAAGCAATGATAGCCTAGTGCCTAGAGGGTAAGACATCGATCTGCCCGATCAACCTGTCGCGTACTACAGGTACACAATTAGCTCCCATTATAAATCTCTCACTATTATCACAGAATATTAATAATAGTACTACTACTATAATAGTAGTAGTACTACTATTATAGTAGTATTTGTCTCTGGATAATAGTACTACTATAATAGTAGTACTATTATCCAGAGACAAGGTCTGTTGATCTATTCAATCATTGGTCTAATATTGTTACTGTTAACAATAATTGACATAACAATACCATGACAATTACAAATATCTGCATAGGCGTAACAATTATTATCTTTGAGAGGCTTTCTCATTATCAGTCAAGAAAACTCTCATTTACTATCTTATCTACTATTCACTACTATATTATTTTGTAATACGCTTCTGAGCAGTATTTTATCTTACGCCAGTATTTGATGATGATGTTCATAGATTACTATGAAACCGGTCAAGTGCGAGTCGGACTCGCACACGAAGGGTTCCGTATCCGTACCATTGTACAAGATTATGTACTTTTATTTACATAGTGTGAACATTTTGAATTTTTATTATTTGTTGCTATAGCAGCAAAAGAAATAGGTACACATTGTGAAAACTTCAATTCTCTACCTATTACGGTTCATGAGATAGGTAGGTACAGCTTCACAGAGCTTGCTTTATTTCATGAACCGCCTGTCTGTCAGGCAAACGGACGGACAAATAGATTGACGGATGGACTGCGGAGGCTAAATAATAGGGTCCTTTTGCTACCTACTCTTCGGGTACGGAGCCCTAACATATATTAACTATACCTACTAGTGGCAGGCAACGCATTGGTGGTTCTTCTGGTACTGCAAATGTTCATGGACGGCGGTAATCACTTAACATCAGGTGACCCGAATGCTCGTTTGCTCGTCATTTTGTAAAAAAAAGGCTATCTTAAGGGTCGAATAGGAGTAGCGATTCAAACCTTTTATTTAACGGAAAATACGAACAGACAGTTACATACCTAAATACTTGCGCAAGTAGATATAAGTAGTAAGTACTCGTAAAGAAAGAAAATACTAATCATACATTCATCTTGCAAGATGTTGATCTTGCAAAATGACTCCATTATGGATCTCACTTTTATAAATAGCACGTAAATAACCACAAAGTAAATAACCTATAATGCAATCTAATGCAATGTCACATTGTCATCTTGTTCATTGAGATCAAGAGATATAGACTGACACAATAAACTAGCTAGGTAGATACATATGCTATTTACAAAGGCCAATATATATTATAGAGAGAGCCAGGCGCGTGCCAGAACTTCGTTATTTTATAAATGCTGAAAGTTTCTCTGCATATTGCCCTAACCTGGAGGAACATTTGTTTGGATCATGGTGGCTTTGGGAGATAGGCAGGTAATAAAGGTGTAAGAAATCTAACGTCAAAGTCTCAAGTCTATTTTTTTATACAGTACCTATAAGAAATCGCGTCGTGCGCTTAGTGTCGTGGCAACCCCCTGCCAGAGACCCTTAAAATTTAAAAGTTTAAGGGTGTCTGGCAAACTTTCAGCTTTTATAAAATAACGAAGGTCTGGGACGCGCTGGCTTTTAGTTCATTATTATAATTCTACCGAAGCCATGCCTAACCGCATATTCGTAATATTCTTAACAAAGGCAAATAAAGAGATGAAACTGTTTCAAAATACCAACCCAACCGTTCAGTCCCAGTGAAGTCTTCCATCCCGGGAAAGGACACAAGCTACTCTTTATCCCGGAAAATCAAAGAGTTCCCATGGGATTTTAAGAACCTAAATCCACGCGGACGAAGTCGCGGGCATCATCTAGTTACTTATAATATATAAGTTTTTGTATAATTATTAGATTTTTTTTTTATCGTTTTGTATTTTATGTCTTTTTTCTTGTACCTTTATTTGTATTTAAATTTATTATTAATTATCTAGTTAGTGTAAGTGGCACTGCCGTTCTAATAAGATGTAAAAAAAAAAAAAAAAATTTATCAAACTGCCAAGCCTATTTACTACATCGTTAAAATACATACTTAACTTTTAAGATTCCTAAGATTTTAGAAGCCTTATCTTATAAAACAGCTTGTAAAACAGGCCTTCTATTTAGAAGCAATAAAAGCGGAAATAGTTTTTGCGAAGAAGGTTCCATATAATTTTTTTTAAATATGACGATTTTTACAGATCTATCCACTGCAGCAATTCATGAGTGCAGCGCAAATCAATATCACGCTGATATTGCCGCTGGTGCTGTCCTTCACTGCTGAGCTGATAGTTTCTCTGGGAAGAGTACAAGAGTTTTTGGCATTCGGTAAGTATTTTACAAAATGTTCCTTTCCATTCAACTCCCGGTGTTGCCATTAGATTTCAACATAGGGTTATTAAAAGAGCAGATCAACAAATCTGAAAAGCCGGCAATGCATGGGCGGTTTCTTTGGTGCTGCAAATGATCATTTGTCAGGTGACCCACCTGCTCGTTTGCTCGCTCTTTTTATATTTAAAATGAATAAATCTTACCGCCTATTGGCTAATATTACCTGAGCAAAGGCTTATTTTTAGCAGCTGTGCTTCTGATAGCTAGCAACATAGGCTTTCATTGAGACGCTCGGCGGTGACTCGGCCATCCGAAATATTTGAGGATTTCATAACTTGTGCTTCTTCTTTAGACACTACCTATAGCTGTTGCAGTCATTAGACACCCAAACGATATTAGCTGATGTGCGCCCAGCCTTATACAGCAGTTCGACGACTGAGCTCATTGGAAAATCAACTAACTACAACTTTTTGAGTATAATATTATTATAAATTTATAATTAGTGAACTAGTAACTAATATTAACAGGTTTTTATTTAAAAACTAGCTTATGCTCGCGACTTCGTCCGCGTGGACTACAAAATTTCAAATCCCTATTTCACCCCCTTAGGAGTTGAATTTTCAAAAATCCTTTCTTAGCGGATGCCTACGTCATAATAGCTATCTGCATGCCAAATTTCAGCCCGATCCGTCCAGTAGTTTGAGCTGTGCGTTGATAGATCAGTCAGTCAGTCAGTCAGTCAGTCAGTCAGTCAGTCAGTCAGTCAGTCAGTCACCTTTTCCTTTTATATATATAGAAGATAATAAAACTTAAAATACCCGGCAAACCCTAGCAAAAGTGCAGCAACCTATAGGTACCGGTAGGCCAAAACTCGTTTAGCACCTTATTGATCGAATTCGCTTGCAATGCACGGCACGGTTGTGCACACATTTGAGCGTTTGTGTGGCGTGTTTATAGAAAAAGGTCATAAGTGCAATTATTGGTTTTTGATGCAATAGTTTTTCGAAATTGCTACTCGAATTCTGAGGCTGACCGTACCTACCTATTTTACGTTTCACTAGAGATTAACAATCTTACTGCAATATGGATTAAGTAGTACGTTCGGCCGTAAAGTAAATAAAATGTTCGTTCGAGATTGAATATATCTAAATATATAAAAGGAAAAGGTGACTGACTGACTGACTGACTGACTGACTGATCTATCAACGCACAGGTCAAACTACTGGATGGATCGGGCTGAAATTTGGCATGCAGATAGCTATTATGACGTAGGCATCCGCTAAGAATGGATTTTTGAAAATTCAACTCCTAAGGGGGTGAAATAGGGGTTTGAAATTTGTGTAGTCCACGCGGACGAAGTTGCGAGCATAAGCTAGTTTATTATAGTTTCAAAACAAACGTGAGGGTGCTATAATATTATACCTATATCTAGCTTTAAATATATTTCACGACGATCTATTGACTCCCTGGCCACCCTGGCTATGTTATGTAAAAACAAATTATTATCAAATATAGCATTTCTACGATATAGAGAGGTACAAGGTGTAAACCTGAACAGACTTCAGAAGTTTAGGGAGGTGAAATATAATATGATTTCTTATGAAAGCTATACGTTTTCACCTTAAAATTATATTCATATTTACTATGTTACATAACCTTACTGTAATATTATCGGGCACTGAGCATCAGAGAATACAATCGAAGATTTCTCTGTGTTTGAGTTGCAATGTATGGTTTTCATTTCACAGACGGTCCGGCAGCCACATAGCTTCTAGTGGAATCGGTTCAATGTAGTCGAAAAATAGCTTTATAAACAGTTGTTGTTGTAGTTGGTTTCCTGGCACATGGTAGTCAGTACCTTTGACCTATAATGGACTTAGACAATGCAACGTTTTTGTTCAATGTTAACTTCACTTCGTGCATGCAACAAGGTCGGCCTGATTGCAGATTTGAATATTCATAACTCTGCAGCTATGGCATGCAGTTTGCAGCGAGCTTTGTCTTGGCATTTTTACTACAATTAATGCAACATGCTAATTATTATGATTTGAGCTCACGTTAATATTGACCGTTATAAATTGGAATACTGTGCCTTAGCACTTTGTCTTATATCTTAGGTACTAATTTAATATTTTTTTTTAGGAAATTATAAAAGCTACGGACAATTTCAAGCTTTAATTATAGATATAACATACACTTTAATAAATTAATTTTTAGGGTTTCGTACCTCAAAAGGAAAAAGGAACCCTTATAGGATCACTTCGTTGTCGGTCTGTTCGTCTGTATCGTGTCTGTCAAGAAAACCTATAGGGTAGTACTTCCCGTTGACCTAGGTTCATGAAATTTGCCAGGTAGGTAAGTCTTATAGCACAAGTAAAGGTGAAAATCCGAAAACCGTGAATTTGTGGTTACATCATTGAAAAAAATTAAAATGTATTCATGAAGAAATAATTAGTATTTTCAACTTTGAAAGTAAGATAACTGTACCAAGTGGAGTATCATATGAAAGAGCTGTACATTCTAAAACAGATTTTTATTAATCGTCATGCATAATAGTTTTTGATTTATCGTGCAAAATGTCGAAAAAATACGACTGTAGTACGGAACCCTCAGTGCGCGAGCCTGACTCGCACTTGACCGGTTTTTTTCTTTGATGTGAAAGGAGATTATAATGTCTTTATTTCATAATATTTTGTGGATTATACTCGTTTATCATACGAGTATGCCATTGTTAAAAGCAAAAGACATCGAGTCGTTGGCGCAAAATGCGTTTCTTTTGCCAAGTTAAAGCTAGAATCATTCTCTTAAAACGTTCGACTTTTATTAAGTAGATCTAATACCTGTTTACCTTCGGAAAGTGGTCAGTAATCTGTGTATATTGTAACCTTACGGCCCAATGGGACTTAATTTAGCTACCATCAGCTCAAAATCTAGAGTATTAAATAAATATAAACTTTTTGGCTATTCACTTAACCGGGCATTAGACTTGAGACCTATCATTACAAAATGGACTTATTGTAAAATGCTACACTACAGATGACCCCATTATGACTGACTCGATAATATGAATGAATAGATAATTAAATCAGTTCACTTGTATGAAGTATTGGAGGTGTACCTGTAGGCTAAATAATACGTGTTTTAAGTTGTAACATATACCTACGTTATGAGTTCGCTCATGATGAAGAAATTTCATTAGAACCGACTAAGAAGTTTAAAAATAGATAGATGTTATAAGGGATCATTTATGCAAACACGTGGCGGGCGCGGGCGAGGCATGGATTCAAAACATCACGGACGCCACACGATGAAGCATGAACTGCTTCATATAAAATGTTCACCTCGGACGAGGCACGGATTCAATAATCCTTAAAGCAATTAGCAATTTAGTTACATTATTTTGAAGTATTTAGAGACGACACGCGATAAAGATCTGACTCTGTCCCTTACTGCCCTAATTTTGTATATTGCCCAACAGAGGACAGACCCGACTTACAAGCGATCTTGGCGACGCCACAGTCCCAATTGTTTCGGAATGTCACGAGCAGCTTCAGGGAGTCTAAGAAGTCCATCCAGCCACTCTCCTACCACACCATGCCTGATGGTCCCATTTCGAATGGCGTTAATAAAGGTAAATTTAATTAGAGTCCTAAACCACAGAATCTTCTTCTGTATCTAAATATATAAAAGGAAAAGGTGCCTGACTGACTGACTGATCTATCAACGCTCAGCTATTATGATGTAGGCATCCGCAAAGAAAGGGTTTTTGAAATTTCAACTCCTAAGGGGGTGAAATAGGGGTTTGAAATTTGTGTAGTTCACGCGGAGTCACTAAGTCATGAGCATAAGCTAGTGAAATATAAAAGTCCTGACAACGCACAGCCTAAGCTGCTGGTCCTATATAAAGACATGAAATTTGGAGGGTGTGTTCTTGGTAAAGAGTAGGTATCCGCTAAGATCTAAACCTAAATCTACGTGATCAAAGTTGCAGGCATCAGCTAGTAGGTACCATATGTACATATATTAGATGATGCCCGTGATTTCGTCCCCGTGGATTTAGATTTCTAAAATCCCGTGGGAGTTCTTTGATTTTCCGGAATCAAAAGTAGCCTATGCCCTTTCCCGGGATGCAAGCTATCTCTGTACTAAATTTCATCGAAATCGGTTAACAGATGGGCCGTCAAAAGCTAGCAAACAGACAGACAGACGGACAACCAGTCACACTTTCGCATTTATAATATTAAGTATGGATATTTTATGCACTATATAATGCGGGAACACCCATAACGAAACGGAAGAACGAGTGAGTATGCGTGTACGATTTATACCTAATACTAGGGGGTGTGAACACTAACCTACGATCCCCAAAGTTAGTATAGTGCGCAGTAGTATCAAGTGTGCGCCTAATTCGTTTGGAATGAGATTATATACCTAATCAGGATATTTTTACTAGTTTACACATCTAGGTAAAACGTATTTCGTATGCTAAATAAAGTTCCTTTACATGCAACAGGTTCAATAGGCAGAAGATACCGCAGAAGTCTTTCACTATCCAACGATACTGCGGTAGAAATACGTGAAGTATCAGCAAGTTGGACGGGTGACCCCAATTTCCTGGCACTCAAAAATATTTCACTTCGGATTCGCAGGGGGAAACTTTGTGCTATCATTGGTGCTGTTGGATCTGGGAAGGTGAGAACTGCGTTAACACACGTTATTCGATACATAATAATTCAAGTGTGAGACCATCAAACTTGCAATATCATAAGCTATCAATTGCATAGCATATAAATACAATAACTATAAGATAATTTGGTATTATCCGCTAAAACAGACAAATCTGGATGGTGCAACGTGTATATCGTATACTTACTGCGTGCCTACTGCACATTGCACCATACAATTTTGTCTGTTGTAGCGAATTATAGCAAATTAGGTAAGTTGAGTTCCGTGTAGGTATATAATGGATTCGCAAAGTAACACCTTACCTGCACAAATATCGTATGAAGTATCGTAAGAATTCAGAGAATGAAATTTCAGTAACAAGCAATCTATTAGAAATTTATTCACATAAATGTCTTATTCCAACATCCAATTATCACTCAATCATCTAGTAGGTGATTATGAATTAATTTATGTAGTAGTAATTAGTTTCTAATTAATTTCGATAAAATATACATCTGCTGATGTAAATACCTACTCGAAGACATGCTTCGGTCTTCAAGTGGTTTCAAGAAGACCATAAATATTATGTTGGAACAATAAATCGGTCCATAAAAGATTTATTCATACTTATTCACATTTTTACGGTATTGCGAATCAAAAATAATGAAATAGGATTATCATTATTAACCCATTGCCAGCTCACTACTGAGCACGGGTCCTCTCCTCCTCCTCCTCCGAGCTCCTCTCAGAATGAGACCGTTCAAGCAATTTTATATTAGGTCGTTATGCGCGTTTTAAGCATTAATTGCGAATCAAAAATAATGAAATAGGATTATCATTATCAACCCATTGCCAACTCACTACTGAGACCGGGTCCTCTCCTCCTCCTCCGCCTCCTAGCTCCTAGCTCATCTCAGAATGAGACCGCTCAAGCAAGTGATATTAGGTCGTTATGTGTTAATGCATAACTCCGAAAAGTTAAGTAGAGGTGCGTACCCGGGACCGAACCCTCGGTCCCCCTGAATAGGAAGCTGACGTCTTAACCACTAGGCTATCACGCTTCACGAAATCGGATTGGTAGAAGTAAAGTAAAATGAAAATATATTACGAAAATAGCAACGCAGCAACTCTAGCTGCCGCTCCAGTTTCCTATATTACACGACAGAAACCTTCATTCATCTCTACAAAAGAAAAATTTGCGCCATCATTGAAGCATTGTAATCTGGCTGGCACTGCACTCTTTGTTACTTGTACTATGCTTGTACTAACTCTATCTATTACTCTTTACCTACTCACTTAGGAATTTAGTATATCAATCTATACTTTGGTACTTATAGTAATATAACTGTAACTGGATGATTCTTGTAGAGTCCGCGACAGGTTGAAATGGCAGTCGGAGTATGAGGCGTGGGGACGCCGCACACCCGCACGTCACGCCGCTCGCCCGCCCCGGGTTAGCGCAGGGGCTGTGTGGATGTTCGCCTCCCCGTTTGCCATTTCGACTTGTCGCGTACTATACATTACCTACTATTCTTCTATACTGTAATATTGTAAAGAGGAAAGATGTGTTTGTGTGCGTATTAGAATTTAGAAACAACAATTATATATGTACTTAGGTATTAGCTTTGACAATTTGGTACAAAATACGGCAGCGTTGGGAGTTCTGACTTGTTATTCTAGTTTACCTGCTATTAGCTAAGTTTTATTACCAACTACCTCCCCATTAAAATACGATACTTAGATACGGTAGGTAGGTATAGAGAGAGAGAGAGAGAGCCAGCGCGTACCAGACCTTCGTTATTTTATAAAAGCTGAAAGTTTTTCTGCGTATTGTCCCCAACACAGGAAGGAACGATCAGCGACTATTAAGTTTGGATCATGGTGGCTTTGGGCGATAACAGGTTATATAGGTGTAAAAAATCTTACGTCAAAGTATATTTTTTTTATATTTTCTTCGGAATAGTATTAGAAATCTCGTCATGTCGTTACTTAGAGTCGTGGCAACTCCCTGCCAGAAACCCTTAAAGTTTAAAAGTTTAAGGATGTCTGGCAGATGGCTGACATGATACTAAATGTCTGGCAGTGCATGACGTAACTTCTAATACAATTCCGAAGAAAATAAAAATAAAAAGACTGTATACTTTGACGTAAGATTCTTTACACCTTCATAACCTGTTTTCTCCGAAAGCCACCATAATCCAAACTTCATAGTCGCTGATCGTTCCTCCCTGTGTTGGGGACAATGCGCAGAGAATCTTTCAGCTTTTATAAAATAACGAAGGTCTGGCACGCGCTGGATCTTAATCCAACAATAGGTCCAGCAAATAGTGATGCTAATAAAACTTTTGTATGACACTTATATCCGGTGGGAAGCGTATTAATATGGATATAAACGCAAAACAAACTCCAATCTAATTTGGTATGAGTTTGCTACGCCCTTAGCATATTGTAATTTAGAATATCTAGGACACTCCAAAATTATAAATTATTCTGCGCCACTGCTATGCATTACGTAAGACTATTTGAATTAGCGAATTAGGTTAGTCATAGAATTACGTATTTAAAAACTAAATGATTGTCTCTATAGAAATGGTTCAAAATTTATTTGTCTCGACGTAGGGTCGCATTATAATTATCTAGGTAGATATAAGTAACTAGTCATACGTTATAAAAAAAGGCCAACGTACACTGAGTTCGTGCGGTAGCCTTTATAGTATTTGACGAAGAGTTGCCCAAGGGGATAGGGAGTCTATTTCAGCCCCCCATCCCTCCCTCTCTCCTATGACGGCGTTGTCCGGTGCTAGAGTAGAGTGAGGGAACTCTCGGTTTGATCCTGAATCGACGATATGTCAAATAGTAGGCTATGGGGGACGTAAAATCAAAGAAAAATCATAATTGTAGGACTTGGATCATGAATATGTAAACTATCTCTATGGTGTAGGAACATTTGACGCCTGCCAATGACGTCGAGCCTTGTCATTTTGTTACAAGGTAAGTACCTAATTCCCATTCGAACGGAGTCGCTGAAACTCCGTGCGCATTGGTACGGCAACTTCTATATAAATTACAGATTCTGTCAACTGAGTTGCCGGGCAACTATCAACCGTGCGTAATGGTTCTCTGTGGTGAACTGTCCCGGTCACAGGTCCCGATGCTGACACACTGCATGCACCATCTCTGTCTTGTACAACATAGCACTCTCAGAAACTATTAAAAAAACTGGCCAAGTGCGAAACAGGCTCGCGCAACGAGGGTTCCGTACTACAGTCGTATTTTTACGACATTTTGCACGATAATTCAAAAACTATGATGCATAAAAATAAATAAAACTCTGTTTAACACACACACAGGTACAGGTGAAGACCTTTCATATGATACCTCACTTGATATATTTACCTATCTTACTTTTATAATTGAAAAGACTAATTATTAGTTCATGACCACAATTTTTTTTTGTGTGATGTAACCACAAATTCACGGTCTTCAAATTTTTTGTCTGTTATAAGACCTACTTACCTGCCAAATTTCATGATTCTAGGTCAACGGGAAGTACCCTGTAGGTTTCTTGGCATACCGACAGACAGACAGTCAACAAAGTGATCCTATAAGGGTTCCGTTTTTCCTTCTGAGGTACGGAACACTAATAAGTAGGACCAATTATCTTACCTTAAACTTAAGCAGTAGGTGTGCAAATTTAATGAGTAATTTATGTATTGATAGCAATGAAGTTACCTACGTACGAAATAATACAGTTTGATAAATACAAGATTAATACAATACGAAAGACTGCCGATAGAAGTCAAAACTTCAAACTATGAAATAACAATGGTTTTTTTTTTGTCAAAATTTAAAATTTGATAATTCGTTAATTAAAACCATTAACAATAGTTCAGTTTTTATTTATTTTGCCACTCCGAGCACTATTAACATAAGCATGTCGGTGACGCGACTTTGAATTTTTTACCCATCCCAAAAATGTCCAACGCGGCCAAAGAAGTTTTCACTTCAAAAAGAAAGCCTGGATATATTACGTTATATATATAAAATTACGTTAATTTGAAAGTAATACTTAATTCGTTCGATTAAATTAGGAACATTTTACTAACTAGATCAGACCTGATTTTTGGTGGGAAACTTCAACCATGGTCCTAGCTTACCTACTTCTTTGAAAAAGTATTTCATTTCATAGTCTGCGTCATAAGTAACCAATTAGCAGCGTTGATATAGAACTTTTATACAATAAGGACTACCTTTATTGAAAAACCTTATATTTGGAAAATTTATTGATCTATTAAAATTCAAACCAGGGCACTATGAAGAAAATTTTGTGAAGATCCTATTCTAGAAAAAAGTAATCAGCTTTCTTTATTAATTGTTTAAGAATCAGTTTAAAAAAAGGCTTATGTAGGCCAAATTAGGCACCCAGGTTCCTAATAAGGACTACAATAAAATTTATCAAATTTTGATTGTTTTATATGGTTATTACGACTCAGTAATATTACATTGCATGCAAATATTTACAAATAGTGCAGAAACTTAGACGTGGGCCTTATTAAGTTTTATCAAACTGTAAATTAAGAATGAAACTAAGTTTATTTCAGTAATTGACAGCATTTATTTTATCAGTAAATAAAAATGATTCTTTCTTTAGCTATTCCTTACAGTACATAACAAACATCAACCTTATTTTACTATTCAATACACACGGTGGACCTTAATAAGGAGTATTAAAAGTGCAACTACGTAGATTTTTATTACTAAACTAGATATTTAGACTTTTGCTTTTAGATAAAATAGAAATAATAGGCTTACGGACAAAATCAATAATTAATCCTATCAGTAATCTTTTGATAAGTTATTTAGTAACATTGTTATATTTGTCAAAAATTGTATGATCTTTTGTGACAAATAATAATGTTGCTAAGTAACTTATCGACAGATTACACATAGATTGATTAATTATTTAGCAATTCGGCGCTAAGGCTTTAAAACGTAGCTTTATTTCAGTACATACCATATAATATAATCTCAAATAATTTATGTCAGAGCTTTTCCACACTCGTTTGTGTACCTAATTTAGAAACGTACGCAGCATTATGCAATCAGAAGCGAAGTCCAGGATCAATTCGCTAGTGACTCATATTTTAAATATCATCTCAAATGCATGAAAAATGTTAATTTCAACTTGGTAGGAAACTCCGTGAGCTGGGATTTTTTTTTATATTCTTATTATCTTAATTGTATATCTGATCTAAGATACGGCACGTAAATAATATCTAGAATGGAGTTAAAATATTATTTGCGAGACGTTTTTGACGATCTTTGTGCAATGTTAGGTATAAGTACCTATGTAATTATAATAATTACGTTTACTTATGGGTTTTAGCGGTTATGGACTTCCGCCCTCCACTTCTGGAAATATTCATCAGATCATTACTGAATGAAATTAATCTGACAATATATACGACTCTTTTGAATAAAAATAATTTTTCAGCAGAAAAAGACGCACCGAATTTAAACTTTTCCGTTAACTGGAGTCTTTTAAAAAGAAAAATAAGAAGTTTCAATAATCTTTTTAGAAGTCTTTTTAGAAGAATAATATTTTGCACAGGAGTCGTTTGTTTAACGTAGGTGAGCATCATGAAAAGATTTCCGAAAATTTTACCTTCGGGGGTTAATTAAATATTGGATGAAAGTTTGTACGGAGGTTCGTCATTTTTCAAATATTTTTCAAAAGTATATAACCACTACGTTCAATTTTGGTATTTTGGTATTTTTGAAGTTAAATATGGAATCTGGATGTTACTTATAAATTGAAGCCTAAACACTAATTTCCATATATCTTACTTTAAAAATGACACACTTTCATCCACTATTTAATATTTTTAGAGGATGAATTATTTTCAAAAATCTTTAGTGCTCACCTATCGAAAAAAGTTGGGTGGTTGATGTTGCCGATGAGAAATCCCATCGGACTCACGGTTAGTCGATTAATAAAAGATTTTGCAACAGGAAATTTATTGTTTGCAGTCTTCCATTCTACAACTACTGCTAAAGGAATTGCCAGCGGCAACTGGCAGTGTTTCTGTGTTCGGGGATATATCGTACGCGTGCCAAGAGGCGTGGCTTTTCCCGAGCACTGTACGGGAAAACATACTATTTGGTGTGCCTTATGACCCGGAAAAATATAAGAGGGTATGTATTCAAAATTAGAATGCTTTCTTGGTTATGCAGGAATTAATTCTACGTATTTATCAAAATTGCATTCATAGATTATTAATTATCAGTTGAACACATTATACTTACTTAAAATAATATTGTATCGTATAGGTATTTTAATTTTATAGTAATTATTTATATCATAAAATGATAATGGTTAGATTACTTTTTATTTTATCTGTCCTAATATTATAAAGAGGTAAAGTTTGTTAGTTTGTTTGTATTCATCTATCTAACATTTGACCTACGAGTAAGTAATAACATCTGACTTTCAAACAAAAGTTTCACTTCCCATCAATATTTTCCAGTTAAAACTTTGGACCCGAGAGCCCACTGGGAATTTCGAGATGTTGGATAAAAGCTGAAAGTTGCAAGTTGCAATGGTGGATGCTAAAGTGGCAGTTACAATGAATGACGATAAAGGCGATCCGAATCCTGTTTTTGAAGCCATTTTATTTACGTCATGTTGGTGCTCATACTTTGGCATACGATTTGTTACATCTTTATTACCCGTTATATCTCAAAGCCACCATGATCCAAACTTCATAGTCGCTGATTGTTCCTCCCTGTGTTGGAGACAATACGTAGAGAAACTTTCAGCTTTCATAAAATAACGAAGGTCTGGCACGCGCTGGCTCTTAGTCCAGTATGCCGTTAGTAGAGCAGCTATGTATAGTCCGCGACAGGTTGAATTGGCACAACCCGCACCGGGTTAGTGCGGGGGCTGTGCGGTTGTGGTTATAGGGTTTTTGCATAAACTTGAAATATTAATAAATTAAAGTTAAAGCAAAGTGTGGGTCAGAGGGTGTCCAAAGAAATAAAAACGTTTTTTAATTCAATATTTTTCCTAACAATAACTTCACAAAATTAATGTTTTGTTTGACGTGCGTAAATGAACATACACAGTGACCGGATCTAATTTGTTCACCTGAAACTATCGATGCCTCTGTCCCTACGTGTTTCGTAAGCCTGTGGCTTGATTCACTGAAAATAACAATCTGAGAGGTAGTTCACTTCGGCATCTTGAGCTGAAAACTAATTTGTTCCAGGTATGCAGGGCATGCGCTTTGGAGAAGGATTTCAAACAGTTTCCGTACGGCGACCAAACGCTGGTAGGCGAGAGGGGGGTGTCCCTATCGGGAGGGCAGCGCGCCCGAATCAATTTGGCACGAGCCGTCTACAGAGAAGTAATTGATTTTTTATTCCTACTCCTAACAACGCCATGTGTTCAATGCTTCCAATTTGGCCTCTACTTATTGGATTCAGCCCTGTTACGGAAAGGGTTTCGTTCCATTAGATAATTTGAGCTTCTTTTTGTTCCACCTGAAGCAACCAATATGTAACAGACTTTTCAAATTTGTTTATAAGTAGATAACTGAATATGTTATATAGCTGGATAACGAAGGCTGCACACTGAGTTTTAATGGTAATTGAGGAAGGTTAATGTTCAACAGTAGACGTTCACAGTCTCATGGAGTTGATGACGACGATGTAATAATTTGATTATCTCTCTATAATATATAAAATGAATCGCTGAATGTGTTGCTGATCGCAAATCTCGGGCACAGCTGAACCGATTTCGCTAATTCTTTTTTTATAATATTCCTTGAAGTACGAGGATGGTTCTTACTTCTTTAAAAAAAATAAAAAAATAAAGAATCGACTGTTAGGCGGTACGAAGTTCGCCGGGTCAGCTGGTATATAATATAACAACTTAACTGTGGATTACATATACCGACTCCAAACATCCCTTAGCGCTAAAAATGTAGCTGTAGTCGTTTAATCCAAAGTCTAGAGTAGGTACTTAAAAATAATCTCGCAGTGTTCAATGATTCCGTTTAAAAGCAACCTAATCCTCACCACAAAAAAAACGGCCAAGTGCGAGTCAGGCTCGCGCAATGAGGGTTCCGTACTACAGTCGTATTTTTTCGACATTTTGCACGATAATTCAAAAACTATGATGCATAAAAATAAATAAAAATCTGTTTTAGAATGTACAGGTGAAGACCTTTCATATGATACCCCACTTGATATAGTCACTCACTTCGAAAGTTGAAAATACTAATTATTAGTTCATGACTACAATTTAATTTTTTTTTGTGTGATCTAACCTAAAATCACGGTTTTCAGATTTTTCCCCAAATGTCAGCTATAAGATCTACCTACCTGCCAAATTTTATGATTCTAGGTCAACGGGAAGTACCCTGTAGGTTTCTTGACAGACAGACAGACAGACAGACAGACAGACAGACAACAAAGTGATCCTATAAGGGTTCCGTTTTTCCTTTTGAGGTACGGAACCCTAAAAACTAATTATACTGTCCTCACTTTTTTTAATTTTTATTCCTAGTAAATATTAAATAGTTTATTTATTATATCAAACATATTAAGTAATTATAAGTCTACTTATTCATTTCTAGGCCGATATCTACCTCTTAGATGATCCGCTGTCCGCGGTGGATGCTAATGTGGGTCGTCAATTATTCGACGGCTGCATCAACGAGTACTTGCGCGGCCGCACACGCATCCTCGTTACACATCAAATACACTTCCTTAAGGCCGCCGATTTCATCATTGTTTTGAATGAGGTATTCGTTTTTTCATCCATTAGTATATTTAGCATGAATGCAAGGATTACAATTTTGTGGTCCGTGGGCATGCAGAGTTAATTTTTAGTGTTCCATAGCAGCTAAAACAAGCAGCCCTTACAGTTTCGTCCAGTCCGTGTCCATCTGTCCGTATATTTGTATGTAGTTCGCTTATCATACATACGCAATACACAAATGAAATATTATTGTAAGATTGTACTTAAATCATTATTGCAAGTTCTATTTTTAGATTTGCTACTTACGAATAAGGAGCATGAACTTGTTTTACACACAATCTGCAATAATAAATCCATACTATAATATTATAAATGCGAATGTGTGTCTATCTGTCTATATTAGTTTTCCAAACAGTGTTGTACTCTAACTAATAGTACCCTTTAATTAATAAGGTCGTTAAAATATCAATACAATACCCGATATTTTTTTTCAGGGTGGCGTAGAAAACATGGGAACATTTGACGAACTTGTGTCAGCTGGAAAAGAGTTCGCTCAACTGCTCAACTCAATACAGGAAGGCAAGGAGAAAGATACTGCTAGCATTGGCTCAGGCGTCTCCATGGTAATAGGCTGGCGAAGTCATTAGACAGATAGTTGGAAAAGAACCATTGATACTTAACAGTGAAAGCAATTATAGCAATTAGAAAGTCAGAAATAAATGTTTTAATAAAATTTATCTCTGGCTTGCCGAATCTCGAGCGGTGATAGCTTAGTTACCTATTCGGGAGGTCCGGAGCTCGATCCCGGACCTGTAACTTTCCGGAGTTATGTATAGTTTGCAAGACAGGTTGAGATGGGAATCGGGGTGGGGACGCCACACACACCCGCACTGCTCTCGCGTCCACCCTGTGCGGGTTAGCGCGGGTGACGTACGGGTGTGCAGGGCGTGCCCCCGAATCATACCCCGATATCCATCTCAACCCTACTACATATATGTACCTTACGTTATAAACAGTTAAAAAATTATAAGGGAACCTGCATGCCTGAGAGTTCTCCATAATGTCCTCAAAGGTGTGTGAAGTTTGCCAATCCGCACTTGGCCAGTGTGGTAGATTATGGCCTAAGCCCTTCTCATTCTGAGGAGAGACCCGTTCTCAGTAGTGGGCTGGTGATGGGTTGATAATGATGATGATAATGAAGTCTCAAAAACTTTAAGTAGGTACGATCTACTGCGAAGCTATTTTTTATAGTCCAAGACAGCATGAGATGGCAATCGGGGTATGAGGCGGGGAGACACCCCATACACCCGCACGTCACCCGCGCTCGACCGCACCATGTTAGCGCGGGAGCTGTGCGGGTGTGTGGGGCGTACCCTCCCCGATTGGCATCTCGACCTGTCACGTACTACAGAATCTCTATATAAAAATGAATCGCTAAATGTGTTGCTAATCGCAAATCTCGAGAACAGCTGAACCGATTTCGCTAATTCTTTTTTTTATAATATTCCTTGAAGTACGAGGATGGTTCTTACGGAGAGAAAATTAAAAAAAATTGAATCACTGTTAAGCGGTACGAAGTTCACCGAGGCAGCTAGTATATAATATAGGTATTATGTATATATAATAGTATTAGGATTACCCATGGGTGATCTTTCAGAAATTAGAAGACAAAGAAAGACCTGCCATACTGAGAGCTTTATCAACAAAATCCACGACCGATGCAGAAGATGCAGACCAATTCGAAGCGCAGAAAATGGCTGCCGAAGAGAAGCAGTCCGGTAACTTGCGATGGGAGGTCATATACTCGTATTTCACCGCTGGAGGGAATATATTCTTCATCTTATTCACCATGCTTATGATATTGGTTACCGCCGCGAGTGCATCCGCTGCCGACTTTTGGATCAGTTTTTGGTAAGTGACTTCAAAGACTAATGAAATGAAAATAAAATTAAATGAAGTGGAATGTTTAGTGTTAAAATATACGTTTGTTAGATAATATTAGCGTTGGGAATATGAAGCAAGTTCTCGGCATTTTTGGTGCGTTTGGAGAGCAAAGTTATATTCATGTACAATGGCAAAAATTATTTCGGAAAAAAATGTCAAAACTCAAAGTTTTACTTTTAACACGACAGCCAAAAAAGGAGTGTATAATGCATAAAAAATAACTTCTCACGCGCCATTTTAACTTTATGTGTCAAATTTCATGTCAAAAGTACGATTTTAGGTAGTTGACCCTTATTTTTGACATGACAATTATTTATATAGTTCACAGATTTTGCGGGGAAAAAAATGTACAGAAATTTGCCGTGGTGCGCGCCAGTTCTTAGATGTTTTTTTTCAGTTGAAATAGCGTAACAAGCATTGCTTCCTAAGACAAGGGTTATGGGCTCATGGCACACTACCAACACAGAACTAACACTTGACCTTTTGAGACGAGACCGCAAACAATGCATGAGCGTCTTAGTTTTGGCTTTACTCTTATGATTGGAATATTATGTACCTACTTATATTGTTTAATATATTTACGAAGCAAATAAGAAACATATTTTTACGAGCTCATGCCCGCGAATTCGTACATTTTTAGGGTTCCGTACCTCATCATGAAACGGCTTCACTTGTACATTCAGAAACAGATTTTTATTTATTTTTATGCATAATTGTTTTTGATTTATAGCGCAAAATGTCGAAAAATACGACTGTAGTACGAAACTCTCGGTGTGCGAGTCTGACACGCACTTGACTAGTTTTTTAGCTATAGGTCCGGATTTAGATGTTTAAACATCCCACGAAAACTCAATTTATTTATTCAATTTATAATTGCCAATACTAGACTAAGTACGGTGACTCTTGCTATCCGGACCTGACACAAGAACTTTTAAACAAGTTGGAGAGACTATAAAACATGTTGTGTATACACTTCATATTTGGTCTGCGAAAATATGATCATATTATATCAGAGTTCCGTCGTTCCATGCTACACTAAAGTGGCTGCCATTGTCCCGGCGGAGGGACATGCATGCTTTGTCAGGACCACTTTCGGTTGCCGCACCAACCCGTGCTTTCCTGATTCCTTTCGTCAAAGGTTGCCTGCAAGAGATCGCTTTAGCGATGCGATAAGACCACCTTTGCATGCTACTGCTATTAGATTAAGATCCTTGTATGTTTTTTTATATATTTACTTTGTGTTGTGTGCAATAAAGTATAAATAAATAAATAAATAAAAAATATTCGAAGCTGGGTACCCCATTTGGGTCAAATTTGTAAAGCGCTATATCTTTTCTCCTCTCGTGCGTTTTGTGTCTTCCTCATCAGCAGGTTCGTAGCATTTTCAATCAAAAGTCAAAACGTGGGCGAACTTAGTAGTGAATTCATCCAATTATTGTTTCAGGGCAAACCAAATGGCAATATTCGAGGAAGGATTTGGTGGAGGTGATATAGGTTAGTTAATTTTTTGTTGCATTACATATAAATAAATCCAAATGTTAACATGTAGGTAAATTGTTAGTTTAGGATAATCTTTCCCAAATTGACTGACATCTGGTTTACAACATTTAGAATTAATCGCGTGTCTACCAACTCAGGAGTTGTTTCCTTGTGGACCTTTGCAGACGGGTCACCTGTACCGCCGCCCATGAACATTTGCATCACCAGAGGAACTGCCGATTCGTTGCTGGCCTTTAAGGTATTAGGACCACTAGGAAACCCAGTTCCTCGTGGTCCTACTGTCATTATTGTATATTTTTATTATTATTTACCTGCTGTGGTTTACTGTGGTGTGGTTATTTAAGGATCAGTCAGTCAGTCGCGTGGGAAGTCTTTGATTTTCCAGGATGCAAGCTATCTCTGTGGAACATAGATGATGACAGTAATTTCTTCGGTGTAAATCGATGTAGATCTCGTGGGAACTCTTTGATTTTTTGGGACAAAAAGCAGCCTAAGTCCTTCAGCTTCCCTGGGATGCAATGTAAGCTATTTCTCGAGGTTAAACCACAATTGGTGAGCCGTGAAAAGCACAAGACACAGACACACTTTCGTATTTATAATATTAAAGTATGGATAGTAGGTACGTTCTTGAAAAATAGGTAGGTGTAACTAATTCCATCACTCTTTTAGCCACTGGTTTTTAAGTAGACGTACATTAATAAAAAAATCTTGGAACGATGTTAAACTGGCGGGCACAACCACCCAGTTCATTCCAGTGACGGATTTTGATTTTTTTTTTAAATTCGAGATTTAAATCTACACTTTTTTTTTCAACAGTGAAGCTTGATTCGTTAAGTATCTTGAGTCTGATTATGTACTAAACTGTAAAAATCTCTTATAGAAAAGGATCTAAACACTCAAGTGGGCCCTTTCACCACGGGACAATACATCATTATCCATGGTTGCATAATCTTGGTCTGCGTCATGCTTACCCACCTCAGAGTTATACCCTTCGCAAACCTTTGCGTCACGGCTTCGCAAAGGCTCCACGACCTCATGTTCTCGACCATGATAAAAGGCATCATGCGGTTCTTTGATACCAGTTCTTCCGGTAAGATTATTTAGATTTTGGTGCATTCAATCTATTTCTTTCAATTTTGTACAGTTTCAGTAAGCTACTATCATCAATTTTCAAAACAACAAAGCAAAATTTTCTTGTTTTATCTGCAGGTACAAGATTTTTTTTAAATTTGAAATTTGTCTCATGCAAATAATTTTTTTTTTTAATGTATAAGTTAGGGGTACAAGTTGTATGGGTACCTATCATTTATATATTATAAATATCAACTTAGTTATTGAAGTTGTCGATGCCATATCTATGAAAGTTTGACTTGAGCGACCTATCTTAGGTGAACGTGAATAGGTAATATAGGTAGGACATACCTATACCTACGTCGGGTGCACTTGCTTTTTAAATATTCATATGAGTCTTTATTTCAACAATTACTTAATGTTTTTTTATTTGGTTTAGCCGGTGTTTTTCTAAACGCTTGTAAATTTTCTTGTATTTTTTATTTTTTATTTTAGGACGCATTCTCAATCGTTTCACTAAAGACATGGGTGCCTTGGACGAAATTCTGCCCAGAACATTGTTAGACGTCTTCCAAATCTACAGCACACTGATATTCATCTTGATCCTCAATGCCATAGCTTTGTACTATACACTGATCCCTTCAGCAGTGTTGATGATTATTTTCTTTTTCTTCGTAAAGTTATACCTTAGAACCGCACAAGGTGTGAAAAGATTAGAAGGGATAAGTAAGTAGAACATTTTTGCATAATATAAGAATATCCCCGCAAAAAGACGCTAACACCTATATTACATTTTGCTGGTGTGTTGTAACACGACAGAAACCATTCTGTGTCATAGTGTCTTTTTATTAAGAAGCACATTAGATGGTCGATGTCGTTTCGCATTGGCGCGCTAATGGCACGCTTCACAACTCTCTGATGTGCCTGCAGCTTAAAAGCAGTACACAGTAGGTGTTGGTGATACTAATTTTTGCTTACGTGGTGCTAGAACGACGAAATGAACGTGGAAGTGATTTCTTGTGTTAAGCTTCTCTATCGTCGCTATAAAAAAAGATTGCAGAGGCAAAGAGAATTCTGGGTGAATCCAAATTATCTTCAAAATCATAATCAAAATTGCACGTTTGCGTTTGTATTTGCCTAATTGACTCTTTTGGTTTTTAAAACGCGCGTTACCAAAGCACGCGCTTCAAAACATCTAAGGAATTCTAGCTCTAATATTACTTAATTGTTTATTAATTTGTTTTGATAAATCAATATATTTCTTTTAGCAAAAAGTCCCGTGTTCGGAATGGTAACATCATCTCTCGGCGGAATTGCAACAATTCGATCAGCTGGCGCCCAACAAAGACTTGTTGATGAGTTCGACAATCATCAGGTTAGAAATTATTATTCGAGTAACATAAATAAGTCTAATTATAAGCTTCTAAACTTAAAAATAAGCAGTGCCTGAAAATTGAAATACTCTACTCTACGGCCGTTCCCACAAGAAGCGTGTGTTGGCTTCTTTACTCGCATATCGTTATGTCACGAACAGATTGACGTGCTTCATACAGTTTCTTGCATTACAAATCGATTATCGAACGCGCATTCCTTTTAAAGTCCGTCGCGACGAGCTTGCGTCGTCGTGCGTTATGTACCTACATTAAATATGCCTACAACTTCCAAGAAAACCTGCACAGACCATCTTCATTAATAGTATGTAATATATCATTTTTGGTTGCAGGACCTGCATACGGCAGCTTGGAATTGTTATTTGGGCGGCGGCAGTACATTTGGATTTTATTTGGATACATTGTGCACAGTTTATCTTACAGTTATCATCTTCGTGTTTTTGTATGTAGACTTTGGTAAGTTTCATTATTCTGAACTACGTGACTTTGTTCGCGTAGACTAGGTACACAAATTTCAAACCCCTATTTCACCCCCATAGGTATATCCTTTCTTAGCGGATGTCTACGTCATAATAGCTATCTGCATGCCAAACTTCAGCCTGATCCAGTAGTTTTCGTTGTGCGTTGATAGTAAGTCAGTCAGCTTTTCCTTTTATGCATATTATAGATAATGTAGAATCAATGTAGGTAAAGACTGCCCATCGGAACCGTAATTTTACACTATAAGCCACTACCTAGCAAAAAATCGAGCTGAGCTAAAAACTAGAAACGAGTTGGCAAGCAACGAGGAGCCGGTGTATTGTCGAGATAGTTTTGTCGTTGGGCCACACGAGTATGGTTGGGCTATGAGCAGAGGCGGATTAAATGTCGAGAGCGCCCTATAAGCAAGCACCTCATAGGCGCCCCTCTAACAGCCATATCAAAATATTTACTAACTTATTTCAAAAGATCGAGGAATCGTCTCATTGTATAGCTGGTTGTTGGTGATTATACTATTTATGTGAAGAATATCACGTCATGAGTCATGACACTTTTCTATATTAAAGAAGAGCCAGTTCAAGATAATATTAGTAGAGATAAATTAGGTAGGACAGGTAATGAAACTCTACATGATCGCGCGCCCCCCGTCGTAACCTCGCGCCCCTAGGCACGTGCCTAGTTTGCCTTAGGGATATCCGCCTCTGGCTATGAGCGAACGTGTGAGTGCGATGAGCGTAATCGCCTATATTACATTAATTTTAATCCTTAGGAAAACTAGATAGGTATATCAATTTCAACAATAGGTATTTTATAATGCTGAGTTTAAAGTGTTATCGAAAGAGGTGCTTCGCCTCCCTGAGCTTACCCCCGCTCTTCGTAAGTAGATATGCGTCGGACAGCGTTGCCAAATTTGTTTTTTTGGGCTTCGAGTAGAAAAGCGGGATTCTTTCGTGGAAAGCGGGATATACTAAAAATACGTAATTCTGTTTTACAAGCACCAGATAAACTTTATCTAACATAGGTATACAGGCCCGACCGTCCAGTAGTTTGAGCTGTGCGTTTGTAGATCAGTCAGTCAGTCGAGTCACCTTTTCCTTTTATATGTTTGGGCCTGTTTCACAACCTCCAGATAAACGTTATCTAACCATTCAATTTGACGTTATGACAGTTTTGTATTGGGAACCAATCTGTCGAAATGTCAAAATCCAATACATACAGTTTATCTAGATGTTGTGAAACAGGACCTAGACTAAAGACTAATATGACTGCAATTTGTTCGTATAGGGGATGTGATCCCGGTGGGCAGCGTGGGTCTGGCGGTGACGCAGAGCAACATGCTGACGGCAATGCTGCAGCACGGCGCGCGCATGCTGGTGGAGTTCCTGGCGCAGCTCACCAGCGTCGAGCGCGTGCTGGAGTACACTCGCATAGAAACCGAGGCCAACTTGTACGATGGACGTAAGTCTATATACAGGCACACAGCCCTCGCGCTAACCTGGTGCAGGCGAGCGCGGGTGACATGCGGGTGTGCGGGGTGTCTCCCCGCCTCATACCCCGATTGCCATCTCGACTTGTCGCGTGTTATACCTATACTATCCATACTATCCATCCAATACTTCCATCGTGTGCTACATATGTATAACTTAACTGCCTCGTTGGTCTAGTGGTTAGCATGATCAACTGCAGATGACGAGATCCTGGGTTCGATTCCCGGGTTGGACCAAAAAAATAGTTAGGTATGGGATTTCCTCTGTACCTACTAGCTCGGAGTTAGGAAGTTGGCGGTGTTGCACCCCTGTGCCTCGAAGAGCACGTAAAGCCGTCGGTCCTGCGCCTGATCGCTCTCCGGTCGTGTCGGAATTTTAAAAAAAACAGAAACTTACGTAGACGAAGGCGCGGGTATCATGTAGTACCTATACTATAATATTACAAAGCAAGAGTGCGAATTTTGTGAATTTATGTGTATTCCGAGGGCAATCTTCGGAACCACTGCAATTACATATTTGAAAAAGGCTTTCACCATTGCAAAAGTACACTATTCCAGATGGATATCACTACCCATATTACACAAATGCGAAAGTGTATTTGTTTGTTGGTTTATCAGTTTGTTGTTTGTTGGTTTGTCCTTCAATCATGTTACAACTTGATTTTTGGGTATAGTTTTAGACCTGGAAAGTGACATAAGCTACTTTTATCCCGGAAAATCAAAGAGTTACCTTGGGATATTAAAAAAACCTAAATCCACGCATATGAAGCCGCGGGCATCAGCTTGTAGGCTGTATGATGTTGCTCAACCCGGACGAATTCGGGGTGGGCTGCTAGCCTGCTATATACAGGGTATAACCAGAATCCTGGAAAAATCGAAGACAGGTGATAGTACTGATGATTACTGATATGGTAGCATAGAAAAACGCGGAAAAAATACAAAAAATCCTATAATTTTGTAAATGTTTACGATATATTGCAAATAAAACATTTGAATGACGCTAGAGGTCAACGAAAGTTGCGTAAGTAGGCCACTCGGAGTCAATGCCGCGTCGTAGGCGGGGTATTTACTTGAGTTTTGCACGCATTGCATATTACATTGCAGGTTGCGGTTTGAAAAATACTAAATGACTAAAACTACAAAATGAGGCAAAAGGTTACCTATTGGTATTGGATTGTGTTTTGACCGTAGTATAACAATAACGCTAAGTTTTTGCTAGCGTTCTGGTTACAGCCTGTATAGTACAGAATAAACAGCTAACCGGACACAACGCGAGATACGGCAGGACCAGTGTATTAACAGAAATCGTTCAATTACAGAGTTGGCTTTACCTCCCACGTGGCCTTCTCAAGGGCGAATCATTTTCCAAAATGTAAATTTGAAATACGCACTCGACGAAGCACCAGTACTCAAGAACTTAAATATTACTATTGATTCTGGATGGAAGGTAAACGAAGCTAACAGACTGTCCAATTTTTAACAGACTTCAAAAAAGGAGGTTCTCAATTCGTCGGGATATTTTTTATTTTTTATGTATGTTCCCCGATTACTCTAAGACGCCTGGACCGATTTTGAAAATTCTGTTTTTGTTTTAAAGGGTATATTTCAAAGGTGGCCCCATATAAATTTGGTGAAGATCTGATGAAGATCTTCGAAGATAGATAATGGAACTCCTCAACGGATAAGAGTAAATTGCTCGCGATCAGTGTAATAGCTTAGTAAACAGTAGTTTTTTAACCAGGCATAGCATATTTTAATACCATGGGGCCACTAAAAATTGTGAAATATTTTTTTTTACAAAAATAATAAAAACCGACTTCAATACACAAACACTAAAAATTGAAAAATAATTTAATTTATTACCGAATATATTATGTATACAAGAGTAATATAGTTCCATAATAATAGTTTTTGGGGTCGGTGCCGATGAGGTACCATTGTAGAGTCTCATAAAAATATGAAGTCTAGACGATTCACGCAACTAAAGCAATTTTGAAATTTTGAGTTTAATTTTACGCGTTATATAATTTTTATGATAATGTTTTACTTAGCCGTCAATCCTGCCGGTTTCGCAATTTTTGATATGTATTTAAAATTATTTATTTGCACCCATAAATAACTAAATAACCTATTTTTTGCTTTCGTAGGTTGGTATCGTTGGTCGGACGGGTGCCGGCAAGTCATCTCTGATATCCGCAATATTTAGATTTGCCTTCATTGATGGCAAAATAATGATTGACGGCATCGACACCTCATTATTAGCAAAGCAGGTCTGTTATTTTATAAAATGATTAAACATAATGCAAATGTATAAATTTATTTTCTTCACTCAGGCATTATTATTATCATTTCAGACTTTAAGATCAAAGATATCAATTATACCTCAAGAGCCAGTTCTATTTTCTGCAACTATACGGTACAATTTAGATCCTTTCAATATATACAGTGATGATGAACTTTGGCGAGCTTTGGAACAGGTATGTGGAAAAAAGACTAAAAAGATTTTTATATTATCCTACAAACAAATAGAAACACACAACTCGAAAAAACGATAGACATTGGAGTCCCAAGGTGCTAGAATGCTGACCTCGCACCAGAAAATGCAGTGTTAAAAAGACCTCTCAGTATGTAGGCAGACAACATCAAATGAGTTGCAGGGAGCCGCTGAATTCAGGCGAATACAAGAGACCTACCCATGTCCAGCAGTGGACGTCTATCGGTTGTTCTTTTTAAATAGAAATATTGAGCTAACGAGCAGACCGGTCACCTAATGTTAAGTGATTATCGCCGCCCATGAACATTTGCAGCACCAGAGGAACTGCTGATGCGTTGCTGGCCTTTCAGGAATTTGTTGGTCCACCCCTTGAATGAATGATAATGGTGTTGATAACAAATAAACATTTATTACAGTTTTAATATTCTATAGGTGGACATGAAATCAGCGGTTCCTCCTTTAGATTTCAAAGTAACTGAAGGAGGAGCAAACTTCTCGGTTGGTCAAAGGCAATTGATGTGCTTAGCGCGAGCAGTTCTCAGATCGAACAAAGTATTGATAATGGATGAAGCCACAGCAAATGTTGATCCACAGTGAGTAAACTGATGACATAAATTAGTTTTACATACAGTAGGTACTACCACTTTTATAAGTTACGCCGATGTACCTGCACAGAAATCTTCTTTTTAGGGTTCCGTATCTCAGAAGGAAAAAAGGAATATATCCCCTTATAGAATCAATTCGTTGTCTGTCTGTCTGGTCTCCCAAGAAACCTATAGGGTACTTTCCGTTGACCTAGAATCATGAAATTTGGCAAGTTGGTAGATCTTATAGCACACGTAAGGGGAAAAATCTGAAAACCGTGAATTCGTGGTTACATCACAAAAAAATAAAATGTGTTCATGAACAAATAATTAGTATTTTCAACTTTTACCTGTATATTCTAAAACAGATTCAATTTATTTTTATGCACAATAGTTTTGGATTTGTCGGGCATAATATCGAAAAAATATGATTGTAATGCGGAACCCTCGATGCGCGAGTCTGACTCGCACCTGGCCGGTTTTTTGAATAGCGCCAAACTATCTCAGCCAATCAAAGCGGGCGTCCGTCCACTATTGGTTGTTCCCTACGCGCCATGTTCATGTTTTGTACGCGTGAATAATGAGCGAGATAGCACGAGTCTCTGTTGTGTGTGTTGCGCTTTCTTGCGCAAACCAATTTTGCCAACGCAACTTATAAAATTGGTAGTAAGTACTGTAATCGCATAAAAGCGAATCAATATTTGCTAAGAATAAGTACAATTATTTACAAAGTTTGCTTTAAATAAATTGTCCATGTTACAGGACTGACAACTTCATCCAGCAAACCATTCGCCGACAATTCGCATCATGCACAGTCCTTACTATCGCTCATCGTCTTAATACCATCATGGATTCCGACAGAGTTCTAGTCATGAACGCCGGAGAAATAGCAGAGTTCGATTATCCTTATATACTACTTTCCGATCCCAATAGTATGTTTTCCTCAATGGTCAGGGAAACTGGAGAAAAAACCAGTGAAAGCTTATTCCACATAGCTAAGGATAAATATTTTGAGAGCAATATACAAGAATATGTCAGATAAAACAAATTGTTATTGATAAGATTTGTGTAGTGTTCAATCGTACAAATTTAATAAGAAAAATGTACAAACGTTATAAATATACTTACACTCATACTTTCTCGTTGTATGATTTAAAATTGTATAATAATCCATACAACAGGCTCGATTATGTAAGATTCATTTAGATTTGAGCATAGGTACCTAAATACTATGAGTTTACAAAATAACTCGAATGTCTTTTAAGAAATTTAGCTCTTGGAATACAGGATAACTTTTGCTAGTTGTGAATATGGAGTAATGAAATGAGTGAAACATAGTGTAAATAAATAGACTTTTTTTTTAAAATTAAGTTAAGCTAAAATAAAAATAGGAATGTTTTAAAATAATACTGTAACATTTTTATATTAAATATTTTTTGTTACAAAACTCATTTGTTTTAATTAGAACCAGTGATGTGAATGTTTAGAACATACAAAGTATTCGAGTTCTTGGATGACGGCACTTAAAGAGGCGGTAAGCTAAATATAAAGCAATCATAACAAGTCCTAATATGAAGTACAGAGTTGGGGACTTGTTCCCAACGAGTGAGTTCTCCAAAATAATATCATCATTCGTGCAACCATCGCAACAGCTCATTGTGAAATAAATCTTAGGAATTTTTCTTTCAATTCGTATTCATAAGTTAAATCTAAAACAACAAAGTAAATAATTATTAATAGGTATAAAAAGCTATTATAAAAGGTACGCGTACAAATTATCGACAGTGCTGAGCTAACTAAATTGACAATAATAATTTATTATAATCATTCATGCGGTTAAAAAAAATCCATACAAAAAATATGGCACCATATTTTTTTTAAAGACTTGTGCCGACAACGTATTACAAAACTTTACATTTATGCCTTTATGACCTTAAGAATGCAATACAAAAGCTCAAGTGCGGTCCTCATATTTTGCACACGAAATTCCACTTGAGGCTCGGTCCATATTTAGATTTCCATCGTAAAATAGTAAGTAGTTTTGCAATATTATGTACCGAGTACCGACCCTAGCTCATAAATATTTCATTAATAAATGAGTTCTCACCTTGTAATTATAGGTACCTATCTCTTCTTCTTTGACAAATTAACACCTTCGGCAAACTTCGCATTGGTACAAGGACCAGTATAACCATATGATTAGTAATATAAGTATTCCGGAAATGGTTACTACGCATGGATTTTCAAACATTAATTCTAGCACGTTTGAGTACAGCGTGCGCAGATAATATAAGGGCGAGAATTCAGTAAGCAAAGATGACATGGACGAGAATTTTGCGAGAAAATATGATGGAGGCAAGAAATTTTCGAGCAAATAAGGTGACGACTTTGGACTTTTGTAACTAGCTAACTTTGTGAGCAAGGATGTTAAAGGCGTGAATATTTCGAGTAACGATGAAAAAAGTGACTTTATAGTCAACGATGACAGAAGCCCAAACTTTTCAAGCAGTGATGAATTAGGTGACTGTCCTGTGGACGACGATGAGCAAGGGCAGAATTTTGAAGCCCACGTTGACTTGGACGAAGAATTGTATGAATCTGGCGTATGTTTTGAGAGCGACGAAAGCTCGTGCGAGTATTTTGCAGGCAAGGATAACTCTGGCGAGTGTTTTGCGGACACTGGTACCTTTGGCGAATATTTCATGGGCAGCGAAGACTCTGTACTTGGGGAATATTTAGCTGGTGATACGGAGTCCTTGCAATATGATTTACATCCCATTTCAACGATTTACAACGAAGTCAGCAGTCAATGGTCAGCATCTTGTTTGTTCATGACAATTTATTTGATATAATATTTAAATCTTATTAATTTTACTTCCTCCATTTTTATCTGATTGCGTATTATAACGCATTCATTTTGTGATAATATTTTAGATTTACACTTGGAGGAATAATAAGTCCATGGATTTACATATTAAGATTTACGAAAAATCTTCGCAAAGAATACATCTCTAACGATTGATCGTATTTTTTTAAAATCTATGACTAGTAAACAAAGATACTTGTCATCAATACACAATATCTCTATACAAGACCACAGATATAGACATATACAAGTACGCTAGATATGGTGTGCTATACAAACTGACTTATTTTTCCGGTAATTTACTGCTGCTATCAGCGCCGAAGGCGATAATTGTTTTGAAAACAGCTCGGCAATATCAAATCCAGCTTACTTGTATGAATAATGATGAATAGTGTACACATCTCATTTTCCCCGTGAGTGACGAAAAGTATGTACATACTGTAATTAAATAAATTACGTCCAAGCTATACAAATCAAAGTATTTTTACCACAACGTCAAAAAATAAAGTAAGAAAAATTGAAACCTTGGGCATTTGTCCCACCACCGACGATTAGTCAGAAACGTGTTGAGCTAGAAATTAGAAGCGAGTTGGTGAGCAACGAGAAGTGAGTGTGTAGTTGGGATAGTTCTCAGGGATTGCTGTATGAGCGAGTGTGCGAGTTTGACGGGCGATTACTCGCTAGTCGCACCGGTCGTTCGGAAAAGCGGCTGACATAATACCTAGTTCCAACGTAAAAATTTCATCAGATGCTACGTTCCATTCCAGCAGAGATTAAGTTTTTGCCATTTTAAATAGCTACATACTTGTCTAGGTGGTTCCATTAATTATTACTGTTTAAATAACCCACATAGGAATATATTTATAAATTATAATAATTTGATTTGGAAAAATAAGATATATGTTTAGGTACCTATACCTAATTTATTTCAAGGCCTATTATAATCTAACCCAACCGAAGTATTCGCACTGCCCTGCCACGCCAGAGGTCGTCAAAATAGGTCGCTAGGTAACGGATGGCCGGTTTTGGCGCGCAAAATGTTGAAGCAATTACTTGGATCATTGCCGCTGCACTGTCCACCAGCCGATGACAAAGTTAATAATGTCATGTAAAGTCTTATTAAACTAGCTGACCAGCACCGGTTTTGCTCGGGTGTTTTTAGGGTTCCGTACCTCAAAAGGAAAAACGGAACCGTTATAGGATCACTTTTGTTGTCTGTCTGTCTGTCTGTCTGTCTATCTGTCTGTCTGTCGGTCTGTCAAGAAACCTACAGGGTACTTCCCATTGACCTACAATCATGAAATTTGGCAGGTAGGTATCTTATAGCTGGCTTTAGGGGAAAAATCTGAAAACCGTGAATTTGTGGTTAGGTACCTACATCACACAAAAAAAAAATTGTGGTCATTAACAAATATTGCTATTTCCAATTTTCGAAGTAAGATAACTATACCAAGTGGGTATAGTTATCTTAATCTTAAGTATCATATGAAAACGCTTCACTAGTGCATTCTAAAACAGATTTTTATTTATTTTTATGTATCATAGTTTTTGAATTATCGTGCAAAATGTCGAAAAAATAACATTGTAATACGGAACCCTCGGTGCGCGAACCTGTTTCGCACTTGGCCAGTTTTTTTAATAGTTTCTGAGAGTGCTATGTTGTACAAGACAGAGATGGTGCATGCAGTGTGTCAGCATCGGGACCTGTGACCGGGACAGTTCACCACAGAGAACCATTACGCACGGTTGATAGTTGCCCGGCAACTCAGTTGACAGAATCTGTAATTTATATAGAAGTTGCCGTACCAATGCGCACGGAGTTTCAGCGACTCCGTTCGAATGGGAATTAGGTACTTACCTTGTAACAAAATGACAAGGCTCGACGTCATTGGCAGGCGTCAAATGTTCCTACACCATAGAGATAGTTTACATATTCATGATCCAAGTCCTACAATTATGATTTTTCTTTGATTTTACGTCCCCCATAGCCTACTATTTGACATATCGTCGATTCAGGATCAAACCGAGAGTTCCCTCACTCTACTCTAGCACCGGACAACGCCGTCATAGGAGAGAGGGAGGGATGGGGGGCTGAAATAGACTCCCTATCCCCTTGGGCAACTCTTCGTCAAATACTATAAAGGCTACCGCACGAACTCAGTGTACGAAACAAGTAACGAAAAAGGTATAGTATAAGAATATACAACTCGCCAACGTCGTAAGAATTCGAGCATCAAAATACTTTACCGTCAAAGTATATGCACCTTATTTGTCTTAAACCTTAACCTGTCGTCCTAGTGGGCAACGATCGTACGATGGAACATAGGCAATCGTACGATGAGCATCGCGTGATTTATTAGGACACCCCTATTGCATCATCGTACGACCATTTTCATCGCACGATGCACATCGCCAGCACTCCAAGCGGAAACTTTGAAACTTAGGCCATGAGTCACGACTGCGTCTGTATGAATTTAGTATCTTAAATAGTATCGTAGTTGCTCTATGATTTTTCATGATAAAATCTTAGCCTTTTTGTTAATTCCGGGTATACGATATTTCCATTCCAAATTTCAGCCAAATCGGTTCAGTCATTGTGACGCGAAGGAGTAACAAACATCAAAACTCTTACATTAATAATATTAGCACAGTTTTATATCGTAAAACTGTGATATTAGTAATATTTTACCCCTTCGAAGGATAAATCCCAGCATTCAATTTCAAGTTAGATGAAGGTGCGGATTTTTTGAAGACTCTTCGGAAAAAAACAAAGTGAAGCTGTAATAAGTACCATCAAGCTGGACAGAAGTGTTTACTAAAGATAGGATCGAGTACTTATTTGAACTCTCGAATTTTCACTCAATTTTAAAAGGAGTCAATCGGGATGGCAAGGTGGCAATCGGGGTATGAGGCGGGTATTTTGAGAACTTACTCGCCACATTTTATGTGTCGACCATGACAGTTGTCACATAGAGCAAACATGGCGAGTGAGTTCTAAAAATTTAATATGCCCTATAATAATATGAGATGCCTCACATCACATAGTCGTACGATGAACTGTTAAACATTCACGCTTTTTTTTTTGATGTAAACTCACGTTAGTCTACATTCTCTCGCATCTCGATTTAAATCTGCTTTCGAAAAACAATAAAACAAAAATATTTTCCATACTTATTTAGTAAAATTAATACAACCTTCAATACAATTTTTCTTGATGAAAAACATCTAGTTACTACAAAGTAGCTTACCTCACGATCAATCGCCCGTAGTGTTTTGGGCGGGACATTCGTTTTATAGTCAAGTAGGTATAATAGTATTAAAAGCACAAACAACTAACAAAGATAACAATACATATTATATTTAACGATAAACAAGTCGTCGTTTGTGGAATTTCAATAACTTCAATTTGACCTTTAAGAAAATTATTATGAGTATTCAAGTTGATAACAATAATTACGAAATGCAAGCAACGTCTTCACAATCTGTTACTGTTGTACTACTTATGAAATATATTTATTTATCTTTCGAGATTTCTTCATTTTCACTAAAGTATTTGTTTTTCGCAGTCTCAAACAAGAGAACGCTCATACTGGTCCCTGTTTCCCTAACCATAAAGTTAAGTAAACTTTTGGGATTTGATAACAATATGTATGGGTGGTCGAACTCTGCCACCTCTCCTTTGTCCATGACAAGAATACGATCTGAGTCCATGATAGTGTTGAGTCGGTGCGCAATGGTTAAAACTGTACACGATGCAAACTGGCGACGAATCGTTGTTTGGATTAAAGCATCAGTTCTGAAAAAGAACAGGAGTTATAGGAATTTGGGTATTGTGACTAGTATTTCTATCTTTTATTATGCAAAGGTGTCAGTGGCTGATGCTTTTTAGGGTTCCATATCTCCTGTGAAAAACTTCTTTGCCTGTATGTCAAGACCCGTCAAGGGAATTAGAACCTATAGGGCACTTCCAGTTGAACTAGAATCATGAAATTGGGCAATTAGCAATATCTTGTACATCTCAGATATAACCGGAAAAATCCGAAAATCGTGAATTTGTGGTTATAGTATCACAAAAAAATAAAAGACACATCACTAGAAATAACTCTTTTTTAAGGTTCCGTAGTAAACAAGGAACTCTTGTTTCGCCATGTCCGTCCGTCTGTCCGTCCGTTAATCTCAGAGACTATTAGTGCTAGAAATCTGTAATTTGGCATGAGTCACGCATGAATCACGCCGACAAAGTGGTGAAATAAAATTGTGATAAATATTTTTTTAGGGTAGGTAGCTCCCCTACATGTACCTAACGTGGGGATGATTTTTTTTCTCGTCTACCCCATAGTGCGGGGTATCGTTGAATAGGTCTTTTAAAAATATTGTGGATGTGGGAACGTCATTTTTCGATTTCTAGATCCGTTTGTAAAATATGATGTTTTAAAGTGCTAATTTTTATTATAGTCAAGTGTCCCCCCCCTTTTATCAGCCAAATGGTAGTAGGTATATAGGAACGTGAAAAAATTCACAGCAGTAGTATATATTATCAATTTTACTAAACTATCATGGCTAGGAAGGGTTCATAGGTTAAGGAGTATGACTACGGAACCCTACACTGCGCGTGGCCCGCCACGCACTTGGCTGGTTTTTATAAGCTAATACACTGGCACTGGCGGTGCAGCAGGTGTCAAAACAGCACAGACATCATATTAGTAATTTATCACTTGACACACGGTAGATCTAAAAACCCACGGTAGGGATTTTCATTCGATTTTCATCAATGGATAGCCTGCTTCTGCGAGAAGATGTAAGTGAATATTTTATAAAGGTTTATTTAGCAAATTGACTGAACTATGATCATGTTCCTCCAGAGTCCAGATAACTAAGATTCACAATAACCAAAAATGGAATTAAAAATAAAACTGAAAATCTGTGGATACTTCAGCTACGTGCGCGATGCGGGGTGGGTCGCTAGTTATTGATATTATTTTACTTAAGTTATTTATAATATTCTACCTAGGTTTATAATAATCTAATCTGTGAACATTACGCGTACTGAATTGAAACAGGCTATTGCGATGACAGCTAATCTAAATCTTGCAAGTGTAATAAAAATTATGAGTCTGACATCACTACCCATATTATAAATGCACAAATGTGTTTGTTTGTTGGTTTATTCTTCAATCACCCCGCAAGGCAGCAACGGGTCGATGTGATTTTTTGCATGATTTCAGTTCCCGAGTTAAGTCCCAGAGAATGACATAGGCTACTTTTTATCCCGGAACTTAAAGAATTGCCACGGGACGTTTAAAAACCTAATTCCACGCGAATGATGTCACGGACATCAGCTAGTGAATTATAAAGCAATGCCAACTACCTACGACTTAGCATGATTGTCGTCAGTTGCAAACTTATTTCGCAATAAAAAAGGAATTATTAATAGAAAAAAAATCTTTGATAATTTTTAAATTGTCTGATCGAATTACTCACTGTGGGTCTACGTTAGCAGTCGCTTCATCCATTACAAGAATTTTGTTAGAGCGAAGTACTGCTCGCGCGAGGCACACCAGCTGACGTTGTCCTACGGAGAAATTGGTTCCACCTTCTGACACGTTGAAATCCAGTGAAGTCACTGCTTCTTTCAGCTCTACCTAATAAAAAGATATTATTATACACCACTGGCTCGTCTTACTATCGTTGAAACTTGTAACACAAATTAATAGGCAGCAACGGACCGCAATTGTATAAGTACCATGCAAGAGTTCCAACTTTAAAGTAATTAACAAAATGTAGCGACCCAAACAACATCATCATCAATCAACTGATAGAGGTCCACTGCAGGACATAGGTCTGTTTTAGTGTAATGTACTTTTACACACGACGGGGAGCCTGAATCCAGCGGCTGCCTGCGACTCATTTGATATCGTTTGTCCAACTAGTGGGGGGTTTTCCTACACTGCACTTTCCGGCACGAGGTCCCCATTCCAGCACCTTGTGACTCCAACACACTCAGCGGGTTGGTTACACCTGGTTTGATAACGTCAAGAAACTCCAAGCATACAGCTCTCTAAATCGCCCCCTGAGTGACTCTAAGCTTTCATATGAGGCCCATAGTTTCACGTTAACATATTCATATAAAAAGGTCAGCTATGGTGCGATCTTCCAATTTATAAATGTTTTTCACGTCATATGGAACAAAAACGCTACCTTAAAACTAGATATAGAATACTCTAGATTGTCCACTTAGTTCAGTATTTTAGTCTAGCCGCTAAAAGTCACCGGAATGAATCAATGAATCATGATCATGCACCAAGACCGCGGAAGATAATTTAATAACTTATTCGAAAAATATAAGAAAACATTTTCAAACATTTTTTTCAGTTTATATTAAAAATCTTGAAGCCCTCGTGATCAAACTTCTAACGAGGAAGTTAACTTACTTGTTCAAGAGCCCTCCAAATTTCATCATCACTATAGAGGAAGAATGGATCCAAGTTGTAACGCAACGTTGCGGAAAAAAGTACGGGTTCTTGAGGAATGATAGATATCTTGGATCTTAAATCCTAAAAATAAAGAACAATCGTCATTATTATCATCAACCAATCACTAGCCCACTATTGAGCACGGGTTTTCTCTCATGAGAAGGGTTTATAATAGCCATCCATCACGCTGCTGACCAAGACCAAGTGCGGATTGGTAGACTTCACACCCGTCGAGATAATTGTGGAGAACTGTCAGAATTGCAGGTTTCCTTGCGATGTTTTCCTTCTCCGTTAAATCAAGTGATACTTAATTTGCTTAACGCGCATAACTAGTTAGAGGTAGGCTGACGTCTTAAGTACTAAAGGCATTCCGGACCAGTGGTAGATGCATCCGACTATTCGAATGTACTTGTAAAAGTTTATTTGAATAAAAAAGATTTTTATTTATTTATTTATTTACTAGGCACAGACCACCACCTATAGACTCCTAATAGACGAACACCCGCGATCGCCAAGCTTAGGCAGTTGCTTAGCATAAAAGTAGGCCCATGCCCGTTCGGTACCCCTCGTCCCTCATTCTGCAAATTGTCTTGATTACGTGACTTTTGAGTCCACTAATCACAACAAAGCATTGTCCCCTGTCCCCGCCAACATTTTACGATTTTGTTTATATGCAAAACCTTGCATATGCGTACTCTTTAGGTTGAATTATTTGTGCTACTGCCTACTAGGCTATCACCGCTTTAGAAACACACAGTTAAGAACATAATAATTATAATATGAGTAAATGGAATCTTATTTTCTACATTCAGACCATAATGCTTTGATTTTACATGAACTTACCTTCTTAGGTATATCGTTAGTATCAACACCATCAATCTTAATGCTCCCTTGGATATTGGCCAGCCTGAAGAGAGCCGAAATCAGCGAAGATTTACCTGCTCCCGTTCTTCCTACGATACCCACCTACAACATAATAAATGGTTAGATTTAGGCCTATTAACAACTCTTGACTACGTATTTATTTAAAACAAAATAAATTAGTGACAAAATTTTGTGTAGACATGCAATTTGAATATTAACGTAAATGTTAGAATAATTATTATTTAGGAGCTGAAATAATTAACCTGCGTAATACACATGCGCTCAACTATAAATACCTACCTTCCATCCACTCTTTATGGTAAAGGTCAAATTTTTGAGAACCGGGGGATCTTCTTCGGCGTACTTGAGACTAACGTTTTCGAATTGCATCTGTCCATCGGAAGGCCAGTTTTCAGGTGGAAGAATCTCTATGAAAAAAACATCAAGCGATTAGTACATAACATTGGTTTGTTGGTTTGTCCTTCAATCACGTCGCAAAGGGAGCAACGGATTAACGTGATTTTTTTTGCAGGAGTATAGTAATTAAAGACCTAGACTACCTAGAGAGTGACATAGGCTTTGGTCCCGGAAAATAAAAGAGTGCCCACGGGATTTTTAAAAACCTAAATCCACGCGGACGAAGTCGTTAGCAGCTAGTATCTTATATTCTTAATCTAGTTACTCTATATATAGTTTCCTCTCAATATTCTCAATAATAATATTAAAATTTTATTACTATACAACATGCAAAATATAGCAGAAAAACTAATCAATCCGTACAAATATGATCAGTCAAAAATATTATTATCTCTGCCAATTCTGGTTATGTATTTCCGAATTTTTCCATCTGCATAAAATATATTCGCGAGGCGAGTAATAAAAATTAACGAAATATAGGTCACAACAAATTGAGCCAAGTGTGTTTCTTTACTGGTGATGAATATTTTGTAAATAGAAATATAAAAAAGGTTATAAAATTTTAAACCTCCGAAAAGTGAAGCGTCACTAATAGGCCATGACACTATTATTATGACCAATTGGTACCCTCAATCAGTACAGGTTTAACAGTACAGTGTTTACTACCAGTAGAGCCTTCTAACAACGAAACATATTTTTTAAATCTTCTTTGCGTAACATTCCTTATTGCTAAAGGTTTTGACCCCCTTTTATTAGTAGTAGGAACTTTATTGGGATAATAATGCGATGGCTTCCCGGAAATAATGATTCGATCCTGAAATTTTTTTCATTGACAGACTAACAGAAAGACGGATGGACAGCGGAGTCTTAGTAATAGGGTCCCGTTGGCACCCTTCGGGTACGGAACCCTGAAAATGATGTTAATCACTAAACTTACTTGCAGTTTCCATATTTTCTTCAGCGGGAAGCACAGAGTACTCGAGCACCCTCTCTACAGAAGTCATTTGAGCGAGCAACTCTGCCGTGACTCGCGCTGCCATTTGCAGCATCATGGTGAGCGCCATGGACTGGCTGACGGCCAGGCCCACGCTGCCCACCGCGACTGATTCCTCTGTACAATTGGGATTTTTAATGTCAGGTAAAAGATGTTATAAAACTACAGATATATGTAGGCAAAACTGACACAGTACGAGCAGAAAATATTGTACACCGATCTTTAGAAAGAGATTGGTTTCGTAGAGTGTTGTCTCTGCCGTTGAGACCAACAAAACGTCACATAGGTATGAATGACGGAGACAACGCTCTACAAAGCCGAAATCTTATTCTAAAGGTCGATGTACAATATTTATTGCCGGCACAATTGTATTTTAAAAAGTGAAGACAAATTCGTGCGCTTGTGTGTGTGACGTGACACACACTCGTAACGACACCGACTACATAGATATTAGCGCAGGGCTGACGTATCTTTTGAAGCCCACGAACGTGCTTCAAAGAAAAAACTACTCATAAGGATAACAAGCGTCACTTATTTGTTACAACTTACAATCCACGAGAATAAATTAATTTATTATGAGGCGGTCCTTAAGATTGGCTTGAATTATTATGATTCTTTAGTTATTTATTGCAGATTAGGTGTGTCAAAGAAATCTTGATGAATATCTATGTATGAATGGATGAATGATAATATGTTTATTTATTCTTGTTACACAAAGTAAATAGTATAATATAAACAATACATAAGCAGTGATAGCCTAGTGGTTGGGACGTCCGCCTTCTAATCGGAGGTCGGGGGTTCGATCCCGGGCACGCACCTCTAACAATATCGGAATTATGTGCGTTTTAATCACAGACGTTTGTTTTAATTAATTAAATATCACTTGCTTTAACGGTGAAGGAAAACATCGTGAGGAAACCTGCATGCCTGAGAGTTCTTCATCATGTTCTCAAAGGTGTGTAAAGTCTACCAATCCGCACATGGCCAGCGTGGTAGACTATGGCCAAAGCCCTTTTCACTCTGAGAGGAGATCCGCGCTCTGTAGTGAGCCGGTGATGGGATGATGAAACAATACATTACTTTATAGCACAAAATATGATGAACTGGACTTATTGTGGACTTTAAATGTTACCTACGCTTACATATTGAATGAATTATTATTATTGAAAAAAAACTAAATCAATTCAATCAATCAATCAATCAATCAGCCTATTTGCGTCCACTGCTGGACATAGGCCTTCCCAAGAGCACGCCACCACACACGATCCTCCGCCTTCCTCATCCACCCACTTCCCGCTATCTTCTTAAGGTCATCAGTCCAGCTGGTTGGAGGTCGTCCCACACTGCGCTTGCTGATACGCGGTCTCCACTCCAGAACACGTCTGCCCCATCGGCCATCGGTTCTGCGGCAGACGTGGCCTGCCCACTGCCACTTCAGCTGGCTAATTCATTGGGCTATGTCGGTCACTCTGGTTCTTCTACGGATTTCCTCGTTACGGATTTTGTCCCTCAGAGAGATACCCAACATAGCCCGCTCCATAGCCCGCTGAGCGACTTTGAACTTGTGGACAAGGCCAACTGTCAGTGTCCACGTCTCAGCGCCATACGTCATCACAGGTAGGACACACTCATTGAAGACTTTCGTCTTTAGGCTTTGGGGTATCGTCGAATTGAAGACTTGACGCAATTTACCAAATGCTGCCCAGCCCAGCTGTATTCTTTTGTCAGCTTCCTTGTCGAAGTTGTTCCTACCAAGCTGTATTACTTGTCCTAGGTAGTTGTATTCTTGAACAACTTCGATGCTGACATTTTCGACAGAGATGGATCTCGGGATAACGTACCCATTAAACATGACTTTCGTTTTGTCCACGTTCATCCCGAGACCTACTCGTCTGGAAGAAGCATTTCTTCAAGGTCTTGCAGCGATTCCGCCAATATAACTATGTCGTCTGCAAATCGCAAGTGTGAGATGTATTCGCCATTGATGTTTATCCCCCGACCGTTCCAGTCCAATACCTTAAAAACATCTTCGAGGGCACAAGTAAACAGTTTCGGGGATATGACATCTCCCTGTCTTACTCCCCTTCGAATGGGAATCGGCTGTGTCTGTTGGTCTTGGACTTGAACGGTCATCGTGGCGGCATCATACAGGGATCTCAACACTGGGATGTAGTGCCAATCGACTTGGCATCGCTGCAGTGAATCCAGTACAGCCCAGGTTTCGATGGAGTCGAAGGCTTTCTCATAGTCCACAAACGCTAGACACAGAGGGAGATTATACTCTTGAGTCTTCTGTATAATCTGCCGTAACGTGTGGATGTGGTCTATGGTGCTGTAACCTTTACGAAACCCAGCTTGTTCCGGAGGTTGGAACTCGTCAAGTCTTCGAGCGAGACGATTCGTAATAACCCTCGAAAACAGTTTATAGATATGGCTCAGAAGTGAAATAGGTCTATAATTTTTAAGTAGGCTCTTGTCTCCTTTTTTGAAGAAGAGTACGGTAACACTTCTGCTCCATTGCCTTGGCGTTAAACCAGTTGTGATAACGGAATTAAAGAGATGTTTCAGTTTATTTAGAACCGGAGATCCTCCTGCTCGCAGGAGCTCTGCTGTAATACCGTCATCACCTGGGGCTTTGTTATTGCGTAGCTGTTCGAGGGCTATACTAATCTCACCCACGTCGATATCCGGGAGGTCATGTGTAGTGGCGCACAAGTCTCGCTCGTTTGTCATCCGCGATTTGGTGAGGTGCGGGTTTTGGTGCATGGGCTGAGTAGAGTCACCCATAAAAGTCTTCGATCTCAGCTAGCACCTCTGGTTTGGAAGTGACGGTTCGGCCGTCTGATGTCCTCAGCTTTGTCAAATGGCTCCTCCCAAGGCTTTTAGCAAATACCTTTGTCCCCTTATTTCTTACGATAGTGTCTTTTATCTCCTGCGTCTTCGAAGAACGCATATCGAAACGTATTCGCTTTTTTATGAGCTTGTTTAGAGCTTGCCGATCTGGCAATGCCAAGGACATCTCTCGTCTTTGTTTCATCAAATCCAGGGTCTCGCTAGAGATCTTAGACGTAGAACTCTTCCTATCTGTTCTACAAAATTTTCCTCCCACTTCGCGAATGACATTAACAAAGTCGTCATATTTCTGATCAACATCATCAGTGGTTTCCAGCAAATTGAATCTGTTCTCCAGCTCTAGTTGGAACTTCTGTGATGTGGTCATGGATAGGTGGTGTTTCGGGCGGAGAGTAAACCTCACCATTTGCCGTCTTTGCAGCTGAAAGTCTATATTAAATCAATTAAGTTGGTTTAAAATTAAATAAAGAATATTAAAATAAACTCACCAAAATCAATCAAAAGGAAAATGGCCAATATGATTCCAAGGTAGATGAGACATAATAAATCCATATATAAACCAAAACAAGAAGAGCCCCCTAGAAATGTATAAAAGGCGCTCGTATTGATATCCTGAAATATAAAAATAGTTATAAGTTTTTAAATGTAAGGCTAGAAAATAGAAATAGTTCATGTAAATTCATTTTCAAAAACCCTTCCTTAGGGGATGTCTACGTCATAATTTAGCTATTTGCATGCCAAATTTCAGCCCGATCCATCCAGTAGTTTGAACCATGCGTTGATAAATCAGTCAGTCAGTCAGCTTTTCCTTTTAAAGATAGACGAAGATATTCTGTATATATTTATAAAGATATAGAAATGTTAACACGCAGATGTCAAAAATGTGTTGATATTAAAATGGGAGACTATTAAAAATTATAATAATTTCATTTCATATGCTTTACTGTTAGGCTAAGTTTTGTTGGGACCATGTATATTTCATTTCGTACCTGAGCATCGTCAAACATCCTGAGTAACCTAAATTGCGAGTTAGAGCTTCGTACTGTAGACAATCCGGCTATCGTTGAATTAATCATACTAAATACAGGACTCTTGGCTGAAAATTAAATATGATAAATGACCATCGACGTAGTGAATAAAAAACCAGCCAAGTGCGAGTCGGACTCGCTCACCAAGAGTTCCGTACTCGCTACTACAGAAGAAGTAAAACGGTAAGAATTACGTTATGCTAACGAACCACAAACCTGACTTTGTTTGTAGAAGTTTATTGTTAATTTCAAAAAAACTATGAAAGTTCGAGCGTTAGTTTTACTTTTTCTGTAAAATATGTATACATAAACTTCTATTGACCATAATTATTTGGATTTTTCCGAAGTACGATTGTAAGGGTTCCGAAGTACGGAACCCTAAAAAACCAAAAATGTAATATTACACGCTTGGGATTCTTTCATAAGGGCACAAATAAAAGGGACCGGTTGGGACAAACAAAAACCAAATATGTATACTAAGTATACAAGCAATTTTATTACTTATCTTTTTCTGCAACTCTGTCCAAGTAAATATAAGTTTTCAAAATTCTAAGAAGATAAAGTTGAAAACTCAAAGCCGACTAGAATCGTCTTAATAAATGCTGAAATATTATAGAAAAATTGTTTTTCTGTCGCTTGTTATATTTTAATGTTTTAGTATTTTTATATTTATGAACTCAAAATTTTCTCTTCTTTCATTTGACACCCCACTCCTCATATTTATTAAAATACTGAAAGACCCACCTCGTCCGTTTCGGTGAAAATCCCGTGGGAACTATTTGATTTTCCGGGATAAAAAGTAGCATCTTCGGAATGCAATCTGTATTCTTTCCTACTAAATACCTACTTTCTGTATTAAATAAATGATGCTCGCAAATTTGTCTATATGGATTTAGGTTTTTTTTAAACCGCGTGGGAGCTATTTAATTTTCAATCATCCGGGATAAAAAGTGACTTAGATGTCTATAACTTGCAATGAACGGAATGTAAGTTATCTAGTTGTACCTTTCGTCAAAACGGTTAAACGGATGGGCCGTTGAAAGCCAGCAGATGGACAGTCAGACAGATAGATGGACGGACAGACAGACAGACACACATTCGTATTTATAATATTAGTATGGATGTTAAAAAAATGCATACATACTAGTACTTTCCAATCTCTTCACAGCCTGCGCCGCGTTTAGATACCATTTAAGAAGAAAAACAAAGATAACTAGCAATATTGCAGTTGGTATCAATGTATAAGGAAGTGCGAGAGCATTCAATACAAGTACACTCGCCACGAATAAGTACATTTGTATTGACTCTAATATACTGCGTGGTAAAATTTCATCCATAGCACCCATGTCCTTCGAAAATCTGTTAAGTACTCGACCTATAAAAAGAAACATATCGTTACTTCTTTTTTACCGATAAAAGACGTCCCAAGCACATCCTTAACGATCCCGATTAACAAAATATGACCAACAATGCACCATAATAATATCTTGTAGGGCAATCTACATCTACAACCTCTGCACCAGCGTCTCATAAATAAAAATATTATATTTAGGTACGTTTTAATATACATTAGATTTATAGATAGACTATCTATCGTTATTATTCGGTAGGTATAATGCTTATTATCTAATAACTTTAATTTATCGTTGATCTAGTAAATTGTTACAGTTAGATAAGACACTCGCTGTTTTAATTTCGTATTTTGCGAGCAATAATTGAGCTAAAAAATATAGAAACTTATTGTACAGCTTACCTGAAGGATTTGTATCAAAAAACCTCATAACGGCTGCAATTAAATTCTTAAACATAACGTCGTGGAGGTTTTGTGAGGCACGCATGGTCATCATAACGAAACCAGCAATTCGTACGTTAGTCATGATTATTATGAACAGTACCGCGCCACCATAGATCCAAAGGTACTGTCCTGTGGTAAGGGGTCCCATTTTTGTGTCTAGACTCGTATCTATGGAATTTTTTTTATATTATGTAATCAAAATTCATATAGTAGATCTACATTTTTATCTAGAACAGTTTTAAGCAAACTTCAAGGTTTGAAAGTATACCTAACGAAACTGATAGTAAAAAAAAAGATTCCGACGAATTGAGAACCTTCTCCTTTTTTTGGAGTCGGTTAAAATACCTATTGATAGTAAAATACGTAAGTATTATAGATATGAAATAAGCAAAGGGCGAAATTTCGTTTTTTATTGGGTCTGTAAATATTTTTATATGTTATTAATAGGAAACTTACCAGGCATTACACCGGGTGGTAGTGATAGTTCGTAGTCGTCAACTTGGTTTGTCCTAAGTAATAAGAAATTTATTTATCTACGTGAAAAATTACATGTATCCATACTAATGTAAAATGCGAAAGTATGTATGTCTATTTATCTGCTAGCTTTTCATGAGCTATCTATTAAATAGTTTTGGACGAAATTTCGTAAAGAGATAGCTTGCATCTTATATCAAATAGTTCCCACGGGATCTTTGAAAAATCTAAATCCACGTAGATGCAGTCGCGGGCATCATACAGTATATAATAATTTTGTTTATGGAAAACTATGAACCTAGCATTCATACAAAGGTTTATTAGGTTTTAATTTCGGTTAGGTATATTTATAAAGGATTAGTTAAACCACAAAATACCTACGAGTATGAATAATACTGTGAAGCTTTTTGTTAATGAAATCGAATAGTAAAAATACACGAAATTCTAAACAAGTTGCACGAAAACATTGTAGGTATAGTAATTAGTAGTAGAATAGTTTCTCTCAAGATACCTATGCGAAATCAGGGCTGGTTGCTAGTAATGAAACAAAATTCTCACCAGTAACTCAGCCAGTAGTCAGAAAACGTTGCTCCGAACTGCGTTACCAGTACCGCAAAAACAGCCAAAAAAACAACAAGCCAGGAATTGACAGACGCCAAATAATGGCGTATGACCTCCCACTTTAGATTCCCTTTAGCCCTTTCCTCTGCAGCCATAATCTGTTCCTTTTCTTCCTTCGGGTTCTCGTTACTCCTGACTGATACTTTTGATATTGTATGTTCTAATTTTGGTCTGTTGTTATCCTAAAAAAATATTCGTTATCATGACGCCATATATTTGAAAAAAAAATCTAATCTTTGTGCTTGGTTTTTAGATTTATTCTATTTATTTGGAAATCTTTACATGCTAAATAAACAAACATTATTTTAATTTTAACTGCAACATGCAAGCTCAGACGACAAGTAACTATGACATCGTAGATTTAAATCATATCTAGATAGAAATACCTAATATTGTGAGAAATACCTAATATAAAGAAATGGGCGGTTTCAGTATAATGCGACATGTTAATGACATAATATGTAATAATGTGTCGGAACCTTTACTGCCGTACGCTAAAGTTCAACGCCTTGTTATCTTCTTACAGCAACAATAATAATATTATTGAAAGGTAGTGTAACAAAACAATATTGCATATATGATTAAAAATATATTACGTTTAGAAAACGGCCAGAACATCGTCTGGGACCTATTTCATCCGATAAAAATATTTATCTGTCTGTCAATCCATCTCTCCATCTGATGCTAAGGTACCTATGCGTTCGCGCATTGTTCATCTGATTGAGTTAAAACTTTGAACAGTTGTTATTGAATATAACTACAAATAAATAGATAATAATTATTGTTATCACTCAAACGTGCAATAGTAAACTGGTTATTACCGCTTCAGTTTTTCCTTCTTCAGTTTCTTTGACTTCTGATACCAATGACGAGAATTCCACTTCCGATTTTAAGTCTTCATAAGAGCCCATGTTTTTTATTGAACCCTATTGACAGAGAATACTATTTTATAAAACCCAATAAGTTCTATGTTTACTATATCCTCGAAGATTATGTTTCAAGCATTAGATACCTACTGAACATCCTGCCTGCCGCCAGTATTTTAAATCGTTTAGGATTCATCATCAATATCAGCATCGCTATCTCAGCAGCAGCAGGTCTCCTCTCAGAACGAGAAGGTTTAGGATTAGGAAATCCGAATGGTTATTGGACTGTTTTATTGCATACCCACTCCAAGCCCTAGTTTACACTTCGTTCGGGAGAAAATAATAATTATCCTCGATTTAAGTCATACCTATTTAATATGCTTAAATAATATTTTTTTATTAAAAAAAATTCAATCCGAACAGGCAACATCTTTTTAAATCTCAGTCACTATTTTAAAGAATACAGTTTTCGCGAAGTTATAATATGTTTATGCTCACCTCTTTCAAAACAACAATGAAATCTGCAGACTTGAGAAAATGTACTTGATGCGTGACGAGGATTCGCGTCCGTCCGCTTAAATACTTCTGTATACATCTTTCAAATAACTGGCGACCGACGTTTGCATCCACCGCCGATAATGGATCATCTAATAAATATATGTCAGCCTGAAATATTTAAATACATAAGGTCTGCTTTAGTTTTGAACTCCTGATACGCAATGTCGTTATCAGGAATTCAACCGCCGCCGCCGCGCCGCTGCTTTTGTATCGCCATTCACCCGTTTCTAATTTTGAACTCATAAAAGCTGAATTTTATATACTAGACTAGATTTAGGTTTTTTAAATGTCTATGTCCTTCCTCGGGATGTAAGCTAACTTTGTACCAAATTTCATCAAAATCAGTTGAACTGTTTGGCCGTGAAAAGTTAGCAGACAGACAGACACACTTTCGCATTTATAATATTAGTACTTATGGCTATGGATGTTATTTGGAGAACTATCAGAAGCTGTTTTCTCAGAAGCTAGACAGTTTCGATAGTTTCTTACATCTTGCCAGACAAGCTGAAATAGGTGCGAGTGGGAGACAAAACTATACTCATCATCATCATTATGATCAACCTATAGCCGGCTCACTACAGAGCACGGGTCTCTTCTCAGTATGAGAAGGGATTGGCTCCACCACGTTGGCCAAGTGGTCAATATACACATACAATAGCCGATTTTCAAATTCAGGCTCACCATTGATCCTGTTTAATATGTGCACATTGTTGCATACGGTTGGTGAATCTGTCTTCGTCATTATTTTGTTTTGTACTTGTATGTAATTTCTGCGTATCTGCGCTATTTTTAAGGTTAAATATTTTACTTTTTTGTGTGTGTGTATGTGTATGTCTTATATAATAACGATGACGTCATTCTTCAAAAAGGATAAAAATAAACATTTTAAAACCACTAAGAATAAAAATGAACCACGAACTTGTTGCAAAGTTTAATACCGAGCGCATGACATAATATTATAAGTTCGCCACGCACCACCTGCCATGTTACACAGCTCGGAACTGCAGCTGGTCTGACATCGCACATATTGACTTTCATGAACTTCATATGCCAGACTAATATGCTAAACTTAACCTGCATAATATGTTGCAATTTATTACATTTATGATAAATTTGCTGATGCCCGCAACTTCGTCCACTTGGATCTAGGTTTGTAAAAATCCCGTGGGAACTCTTTGATTTTCCGGGATAAAAAGTAGCCTATTTCACTCTCTTGATCTTTAACTATATCCAAACAAAATTCACATCATCGATCTAATGCTAAGTTGGAGCGTGATTAGGTATAGGCATGCAATGGATAGGTAGTGATATAAATTATGAAAATTATCCAGGTAGGTATCTGGGTGGATTACCCAACAGCAAAATTTACGCGGCACGGATGAACTCGATGGTGCAGAACGTTACTTGCTACACAGCTCTAATACTTTTTTAGGTTAATCAGGTAGTTACCTATATATACGAGGCAATAAAAATTTCTTGATTAGGACTTCAGTTTAGGAAAACAAACGTTAAATTAAAAGGCCTGAATTTATCATTTCGATAGCTGTCCTCACAAAAATTTTCAGTGTTATTTCCCTCATAAAACAATAAACTACTAGATATTTAGGTTTATGGCTATTTTAATTTTAATTATGAATATTAATAATGTATTAACACTTTAAAAGGGAGTTTATGTAGTCGACCCATAATATGTATGTATGGCCGCGATTATCTCAAAGAGCCAATTTTGTTTTTTTTTACTATCATAATTCACATACTTTCAGGGAGGTTTTAGTACTTATGCAATACACCTAGGTTTGTATCATTCTTATGTACGAATACTTTCTTGTTCTCTTGTTCTCTTGCTTTTGCCAACCCCCAATTCCCCCCCCCCCCCCCGCCCCTTTTTTGATCTAAAAATAATTATCGATTTTTTTTTGATTCGAATAATGTTGGGTGCTACTATTATATACAACTATTCCAAATTTCATATCGATAACTTTAATAGTTACTGAAATAATCGACTGTGACAAACGGACGGAGAAAGTCACACCATAAGGATTCCATTTTCACCATTTTCGTACGGAACCCTAGAAATGAGGTAATAAGAAATTAAAAATTTCACGTACCTCTCTATAGACAGCTCTAGCTAAGTTAATTCTGGCTCTTTGCCCCCCTGACAATGATACGCCGCGCTCTCCCACTAACGACAGATCGCCATACGGGAACTGCTTGAAATCTGGCGCCAAAGAACACGCTCGACACACCTAAAATGTAAGTGCACATTTTCGTGTGAAAATACCTTCATTTTTATTTTTTTAATTCATTATCAAATCAAAATACATACAAATAAAAGCTTAAACTTAAAACACCGAAAAAACCACAGAGGTTTGTCCTCGGTGAAAGAGGTTTGACCTACAGACCATTCACTATAACTTGTCCCCTGACGTTATGTTGGCACCACTGCAAACCGCACAATAATGAACCCAAAGTTCTAGAAAATAAAGCAAATAAAGCACCGGTGCCAATATGACGGGAGGGGACAAGTTATAGTGAACGATCTGTCTGTTCAGCAGTGGAAGTCCAAGGGTAACGCAGCGACCTTATTATTACCACTCTCATACAAACTAATTATTTTTACCAAAAAACAGTACCTACCTAAGCTGTGATAACCTAGTGGTTCGGACGACCGCCTCGGGAGGTCTAGGGGTTCGATCCCGAGCGCACCACCTCTAACTTTTCGGAGTTTATTAAAAACTAGCTGATGCCCACGACTACGTTCGCGTGGATTTAGTTTTTTAAGAATCCCGAGGGAAGTCTTAGATTTTCCGGGATAAAAAGTAGCCTATGTCATTTACCAGATCTTTAACTATAACCATGCAAAAAATCACGTCGACCCGATGTTGCATTGCGACGTGATCGAAGGACAAACCAACAAATCAATTAACCAACAAAAACACACACTTTTGCATTAATAATAAGGGTAGTGATAAGGATAGTGATATCACTTGCTTTAACAGTGAAGAAAAACATCTTGAGGAAACCTGCATGCCTGAGAATGTTCTCAAAGGTGTGTAACGTCTGCCAAACAACATTTGGCCAGCATTAGCATGTTGGCAACGTTACTCATCTTAAAATTCCCTCATGCGGTTAAAGAAGTTTTCACTCCAATAATATATAATTTACTTACCTCCTTATATCTTTCTACTTCATAGGGTAGTCCAAATAATATGTTTTCGCGCACAGTCGCCGGGAAGAGCCACGAGTCTTGACAAGCATACGACATACTCCCTTTCACGTTCAACTGGCCGCCACTTATTGGCATTTCGCGCAGAAGTACTTGCAGCAACGAAGACTATAATCCAAACAACTGATTAGTTGAAAGTCGCTCAGCGTGCTATGGAGCGAGCTATGTTGGGTATCACTCTCAGAGATAAAATCCGAAACGAGGAAATTCGCAGAAGAACAAAAGTGACCGACATAGCTCAAAGGATTAGCAAGCTGAAGTGGCAATGGGCAGGTCATGTCTATCGCAGAACCGACGGCCGATGGGGCAGACGTGTTCTGGAGTGTAGACCGCGTACCGGTAAGCGCAGTGTGGGACGACCTCGAGCCCGCTGGACCGATGACCTGAAGAAGGTGGTGGGGAACGGGTGGATGAGAAAGGCTGAGGACCGTGTTTGGTGGCGCGCTCCTGGAAAGGCCTATGTCCCAGCAGTGGACGCAAACAGGCTGATGTGTGAAGTCTGCGAATCCACACTGGGCGGTAGAACATAACCAAATTCTGAGAGGAGATCCCGTTTTCATTAGTGCGGCGGCGATGTGTTGATCATGATGATGCTGATGACTGAAAACTTTGGCGGATTTTGCTATCAAAGGCGCAAATAGGCAAATCAGTCAATTGTAACTTCTAAGAAATCTTAGCGGGCCTAAATTGTATCCAAGTTGTACATCTAGCGGTTTGATCTGTACGTTGATATGTCAGTCAGTTTTTCTTTTTAACTGATCAAAAAAGGCAAAGGGTTTCAAGTTGATGCATATATTATTTTATGTACGAGAACCAGTATAGTAAGAAGATCGATAAAATAATAGTGCGATTATAATAATGTATTGTTTTATTTAATGGTGAAAATATTGCTCATACTTACTTTTCCTGAGCCAACAGACCCGACAATAGCACATAATTTGCCTTTCCGTATGTTCATTGTAATATTTTTTAGCGTCATTTCATCCGATTTAGTCCAAGTAGCGCTAACATTGGTTAACTCCACAGTGTATTCGCCCACTGTGGGTGATCGCGAACCAACTGTAAAAAATCAACGTGAATTTGTAAATCTTTCCTATTAAGCTAATCTAAATAATATATAAAAGGAAAAGGTGACTGACTGATTGACTAACAGACTGACTGACTGATCTATCAACGCACAGCTTAAACTACTGGACGGATCGGGCTGAAATTTGGCATGCAGATAGCTATTATGACGTAGGCATCCGCTAAGAAAGGATTTTAGAAAATTCAACCCCTAAGGGGATGAAATAGGGGTTTGAAATTTGTGTAGTCCACGCGGACCAAGTCGCGAGCATAAGCTAGTTTAGGTATAATTCGCTAAAGCAAATAAAACTGTAACAGCCCTTTCACACGGCGTCCAGTTATATGTAGGATTCCGTTTTCTGCAGGATCCCGTTTGATGGCGTATGTGTTTATATGCTAGCGAGCATCCTGCATGCGGGATGCTCGTGTGAACGCTAGCATACAAACACATTCGCCATCAAACGGGATCCTGCAGAAAACGGGATCCTGCAAAAAACTGGACTGCCGTGTGAAAGGGGCGTAAGATTCAACGTGCAGAGGATGCCCTAAGGTCGGAGTGAAACAGGCGTAGAGTGTGTCTTGGGGACTCCGCGTGGTAATGGAGCGTATATTAATTATTGCTTGTTTTTCCTACATAATGTGTATAGTTACGGGAGGGTGCACTAGTCATATACCTACTTAGTGCATGCTACATGACGTATCGTTATGATAATTTTTTTTGGTGGACATACACAATTAGGCTGATTCCTTGCGCATCAAGAACCATCGCAAGGAAAGGCATGTTTCTATCAAACATTTTAATATACTTCTCTTTTAATATTCCTTAACTGAAACATATGCGAGTTATAATTAGAACTTTGTTATTATTGTATTCAATAGGCATAATGTTGATCACCTCATTAAATTTTCCTAATAACAAATTCTTATAAATAACTATGCCTGGCACGCAACGAGACTCGCGCTCAGTGAGCTCACCTATTTGCCAGAAAACTTGCAAGCAACTGTGAAAATTTCAACTCAATCGGATGCCCGAACTTATAACTAACGAACACACAGCACAAACAATTATTATTATAGGTATATGTAAGCAGTAAGATAATAAACTTAAGAATTGATTCAAAATCAATTCTAATACTAATTACCAATCGAGGGTCTAGGTAGCTTTTCCATAGTAGAATATTTCCTCACTACTATCGAATTAGTTCCAATTGTTGATTGTTTGCCGTTGAAAGTTATAGGAATTAATGGCTTATTAGCATTCGTTATTAAAGATAAATCTTCTCTTTCATCTGTATAAAGAAAAAAATTACCTAAGTTCATTAAAGCAAGCAAGCAAATGAAATAAAGTAAGCTGTTTTTTTCGAAATCTGCATTGCCGTGGAGAAATGTTTGGGAAAGGAGTACCTAGCTATCGCTCTCTTGTGTAATAGGGATGTGAACTTTTTGTTTAAGGTGACGCAGGACGCTCGACCGAAATTGGCAGCGCACGTGGGTAACATGTTTGCTTTTCATTTGACATTGTATGAGAAAGGTGAGAGGCACGATGATTTTCCCAGAAATCAAGCTTGCGAAAAGGGTTTAGGGAAAGTATTTTTGAGAAAAAACTACTGAATTTATGTTTGTAAAGTAAAGTTATTTCAACTAATGAATAAATAAACTATGTCTAATGATATTTTTTTTTTAGAATTTTCATATCCCTAATCTTATTTATTTACGCCCAAAGTTGTCATAAATTTAGTGTTAAAATAGGAATCTTTTGAGGCTCGTAACTTTTAAATCAATATTTTTTTCAATGTTTCATATATCAATAAACCTAGATAAAGACGAGATAAATCGATATAATTCTTAGTTTTGTGCGTACAATATCGAATATTGTTGTATTTTCCCTCCTACGTTTGTATGAAGAAAGCACTGAAGTGAGTTCCCTTAAGGTCAAAATACTCGCTCAGTATGCGAGCTTCTATTAAATACTGGAATGTGACGTCACAATGATTTGACGTGTTATTTTTTTATATAATCGATAATTTAAAATGGTTATTACACTTAAAACTGACAAAGGACGTGGATTTTATCTATTTTGGAAGACTCTCTATTTAAGTAATAAGTAGGCAACATCCTTATTGTGTAAGTATTTGGTAAAACAATCTCAAACCTTAGATGGAAATTTTGAAATGAGATTTTAAAAATTAATGTAATAAGCATCTTACAGGTCGTAACAAAGTCTTTACAATATTCAGGAGCAATCCCCCTGTTTTTATTTATAACGGTAAACAAATCTGATTGGTTTTTCAATTCTGTATTAGTAGGTACTCACCCATTATTAGAACTTTCTGAATACGGCCTAAAGATACGTTCAATTCAGACAAACTGGCTATAGCTAGTGGTAAAATAAATGTCAAATTGATCTGCACTATTCCAAGAAACACTTTGACTGGATATATCTGAAAAAATATTTGACTGAGGCGCAAACACGTGCACGGTATTGTGGTGTGTTGCAATACAATCCAGCGCGACAGCAGCCGCACGGTATTGTGGTGTGTTGCAATACAATTCAGCGCGACAGCAGCCGCGGTGCACTTAGTAAAGGTGCAGTGTGTAAAACTCCATAAAAATGTATAACTTAGATCGCTTTCTGTTGCGTCACAACAAAACAACACGATAATGAGTTCGTGCCTTTATATTTTTTACTGAAGTAGAGTATATTACAGAGCACTTATCCACACTAGCCTTGAAATCATAATATCATATCGACCATTGTTTACCAGAAAACTGAACTTTAGTAAAATCTTGATACCAGAGCTATTCGTTCTGATTCATCTCCTGAGTTATTAAAGGAGCGGGGGGCCAACAAATTCCTGAGAGGCCGGCAACGCATCGTCAGTTCCTCTGGTGCTGCAAATGTTCATGGACGGCTTTTTATCAACACATAAAAGATTATACTGAATGCTCTGAACAACATACAACCCCTCGTTATATGTTATGTTGAGCAATAATATTACGTGGATCTCTCGGCTTCCGTTTTTCTCGCCACATATATACGACATGTAAATTATAGGCAGCTATAAATCACTGACAGGTCGAGCTGGCAATAGGGTTGCACACCCGCACAGCGTCCGCGCTAACTTGGTGCGGGCGACCGCAGGTGACGTGCGGGTATGCGTGGCGTGTCCCAGTCTCATAACCCTGATTGCCATCTCTACCTGTCGCGTAATTTAGGTAGGCATGCTTTAGCATCTTCAAGTGCGTTCCACTGACAATGCGCTGCATCGTTAGTTGGCGGCGGCATTTATAATAGGTACCTATGATACCCATATTATAAATATGAAAGTGTGTTTGTTTGTTGGTTTGTTTGTCTTTCAATCACGCCGCAACGGAGTAATGAATCGACGTGATTTTTTTGTATGAATATAGTTAAAGACCTGGAGAGTGGCATAGTCTACTTTTTATACCGGAAAATCAAAAATCAAAGAAAATCCCGCGGAGTTTAAAAAAAACGAAATCCACGCGGATGAAGTCGCGAGCACCAGCTAGTTATTTCATAAACGGTAGTCTGTTCATTTTTTTTATCTATTTTGATAACCCGTTGGTGGGTCTATTAATTAGTTAATAATGATTTTAAAATTCCTCTTTAACGAGGTATCACTCAAACACTTCGGCCTATTTTTTTCGAATCTCACTTGTCATGTCTCTACTCTAGATGTAGAGATATAAATACCTAGTACCTATACGTACCGTGAAAATTTTTTTTTGTTTAAATTTTTAATTATGTAATCGGTGTGCTAAATTTCAACTCTACAGTTCTTATCTACCCTATAGTTTATTTTTAACATAGCTGTGTCACAGACAGACGGACAGATGACAAAACTACCTATACCGGTTACTTGTTTCACTACGGAATCCTGAAAAGATGGAAAGATAGGAACATACCAGATCAGCTCTCAGCAATGTCCCTGACAGAATAATTGTCAACGATGTAATGAACAATGTGCTCCTCTCGGCGTACATCATGAAGCCCAGAAACACGCTGCGCACGAATATAGATTTCCTTAGCGCCGCCAGCTCGAAAGCTCTAACGACTTTCACGACCTGCTCGAAAGACTTCTCCCAAGCGTACATCTTAATCACCTAAAAATAATTTGAAATGTCGTCATCAATTCAATTCAATTCAATTCCCAATTATTGTAATTCAATTCAATTCCCATATACGTGTTTCAACTGGGCACCGATTGTTTGGATCGCCAGTGTCCCGCCTTAGGCATTTTGAGGGTGGAGTGGCTTAGTTGTGACAGTGTATATCAGTTGAAGCAACGTTGACCCAGCTATCAGTGACTGAATAAGTGATAGGCTTCGGAGGTCTTAACATTAGATATCCTTTCTTCATACCTCGGAAGCTAAAGCCATCGCGTCGGTCCCGTACTTTATTACCATTAAAATTACAGATATATAGTTATTTATGATAGTATAAGTGGAGTATCATTTCCAAGAGACTATCAGGGATGCATGCATACCACTTATACATAAGTTGTGGAACAAACCTGAATTCCTTTTATAATTTCCCCCATCAACTTGATACGCTTGTCTGTTCTTTGCGCGACTACTCGTCTTATTACACCAGTTAATTTTGTCAGAACGGCTAAAAAGCAACATAATATTATTAAAGTAACGTTTTGACTTCACATCATTATCACGAATCACGATCAACCCACCGCCGGCTCACTACAAAGCACGGGTCTAGAATGAGCAGGGTTTTGGCCATACATTCTACCACGCTAGCCAAGTGTGGATTGGCAGACTTCACACACTTTGAGAACGAAAGTATTTAAAACGCTCAGAACTCCGAAAAGTTAGAGGTGCGTCCCGGGATCGAACCTCCGACCTTCGATCAGGAGGCGGATGTCCTAACCACTAGGCTATCACAGCTTCACAGAGTTATCTAGTTTAAATAATAATTGATATGAGTATTACCTTGTATAGGAAGTATAAACAGAATAACTCCAAACAGACCGACGAATGGAGCATATCCTGCGGCGTCATACAGAAAGTACATCACAACAGCTAGCTGCAACGGCACTAGCCATATGTAGTGCAAAAACATAAACGCCATGTCGAAACGAGCAACATCGTTTGACAACAGATTCACCAGTTTTCCAGCTGCAACTTCGTTTATAGACAATTGACTCATGCGAAGCACCTTAAATAAAGTAAACAGTTAGACGACACATTAAACTCACGCAAGACTCGCGTATATTATGCGTGTATGAATTTTAATACTTTGAAAAAAAAGTGCAAATATTAGTTTGTGTTTATGTAGAGGGCAATCTCCGGAACCATTGCACCTATTTGTAAACTCTTTCACTATCTGAAAGAAACATTATTTCAATAAACGTAGGCCATAACATAATATTATGTAGGAATAGTATATATATTTCAAATTCCATCAGCGAACACAGAATATATTATAATAGTACTATACGTACAGAAGTTGCACGCACTCCTTTGTTAATTAACTACTTGTAGCCTACATAATAATTAGGTATGTATTATTAAATAGATAAATCACGCATGGTAAATTAAACTTTATCGCTGCGCACGTATTGCTTTTCATCTTTTCCCCTTGCTACGTCACGGGCGGCAATGCTTTTTTGCCTTAGGGCTGATATATCTAGATTTCAAATTGGTAAGGTAGGTACTAAGTTGCGGTACTTACGCTGAATATAATAATAATCGACTCTATTTTCGCCATCTGCGAGTTCTGTGACGCTTAAGGGCGTTTGTGCACTCATTTGGGCTGTCATTCTAAATGATCATGTCACTTGATTCATAATATTTATACGGATCCGTCAAAATATGAATCAAATAAGTGCAACGCGCACGTACATTTTGTATGACGGCCACTTTAAATCGTAGGTACGTATTTTTACGAAAACGAATACGAATCCACAACGCAACTTGCAAGGTCATTCGTCGCGAAACGCGATGTTTCGCTCGGACAGTAAAAAAACAACAGTACGCAACAACAAGTAAGTAAACAACAGAGTAGTGTAAACAAGAAGTAAACCCGAAATAAGATTCCGAACATAAAATAATGTGATCCTATCCTACTTAGTCAAAATCTTGTAAACTTAACCAACGTAACGTAACTAAAACAAAGTTTATATTTCGGTATTCTTGGTTAAAACTTAATAGGTACTTTCCTATAGGTTTAAATTATTACAATAGACAAGTAGGTAGGTACCTATAGGTAGGTAAGTACCTACTCCAATATTTTTTTTAAAGTTAATTACAAGTCAGCCCATGACTGCAATCACACCTTGTGGTAATTGATGATGCAGTCTAAGATAGACGCAGACTAACTTGGAAGGGGTAGGTCATTTTATTAAATCCATACCCCTTGTCAGTTTCTACGCGGCATCGTACTGGAACGCTAAATACACCGAGGAGTAAACCAATAGTCTGTGGCTAAAACGCTTGGCAGCACGGCTTTGCCGAAAGGGTGGTAACTAGCCACGGCCGTAGCATCCAACCAGGCTGGACCAGAGACAATTTAGAAATGATAAATTCCCAAATGATTCCTGCCGGGAATTGCGAAAAATGCTCCTCCTCAAAATAAGATCTTTTGTAACAATGTCCTTATTCGTAGGATACGACATTTCCATCTGCGATTCTTTGAAGCTACGTTTGACACTTTGTTGTTTGTGTCAAACCTAAAGTTAAAAAACACAAAATGTGAAAAAAAAACCACAGACCTTTCTATATATGAGAGATGAGCACGCTATCTTCATTTTCAAACTAAATCGATTCACAAATAAGGTGTTATGATGCTGCGAGAAGGCACTAATCATGTTGAGTACTAACATGCCGATAGCATAAAATCCAGCATCTCTGCGGGTTATCGTTTGGGCAGGATTGGCAGACCAGTATGACAAGAGCTCGGAGAAAAGTAACGGTTGTACAGTCCTGTCAAATATATTTTATTTATTCATTTAAACATCTTTTTTGCTTAAAACTATGACAAAGAATAAAAAATACAGGATAGACTTAAAAACAAAGGGCTACCTTATCACTACAGTGATCTCTTCCAGGCCACCCATACTTAAGAACTTATAGAACTGAGATGGGGAGTCGCAGTGTATTTACACATACATAGGTATACATAAACATACACTCTAATAAGTACATACTTTAAATTTTTACATATACAAATATATATTTGTCAATAAATAATATAATTGATTAGGTAATACATAGTTGTACCTACATATTATACTTAAATGACAGATACTGTTTCTTGACACAATTTTTGTGGATGGCTAGCGATTTGGACCGTCTTATTTCAACCGGAAGCGCGTTACACAGCGAGGCCGCTTTTATTGTGTATTTTATGTATAAAATCCATATTATAAATATATATTTAGAGTCTCGATAGCTCAACGGTTAAAGGAGCGGACTGAAAACCGAAAGGTCGCTGGTTCAAATCCTACCCGTTGCACTATTGTCGTACCTACTCCTAGCACAAGATTTACGCTTAATTGGAATATTAGTCAGCAATTAACTTGGCTAATATTCTTGTTAAAAAATAATAATGCGAAAGCGTGTCTGTCTGTCCGTCTGTCTGTCTGCCTGTCTGCTTGTTTTTCACGGGGGAACAGTTTAATTGATTTTGATGAAATTTGGTACAGAGTTAGCTTACATCCCGGGGAAGGACATAGGCTACCTTTTATCCCAGAAATTTAAAGAGTTCCCATAGGATTTTTAAAAACATACATCCACGCGGAAGAAGTCGCGGGAATCATCTAGTGTACTTATAAAGTCCGACCAATTAATCTCATGCCTAATGTGTTTGCGATGATTGTAAATGATGTAATAATTACATCATACGCATATAAAAATCTCGAAGCCGATTAAAACCAAACCTCCCCTATTATTAACACGAGTTTGCAATAAAAGCGTCCAACTAAAATTGAAAAATAGTAATGGAAAGTGCAATCCCCAAGGAATTAAAAATGTCAATCGACTACATATTTTGATGTTCGATAAATTTAATTACGAGAAAAATAATATTATCTATCAAATACTAGATGGGTGTCTGTTATTAAATTATTATATTGGTCACCTGTTTCAAACTTACTGCTTAAATACATCGGTGTTATACATGCTGTTTATAATCAAATATAATATTATGGTCTAAGATCCCGTATTAGAAATATCTTACCTCATCTGTTATTTAATCGTGATAAAGAATATAATATGTATTATGCTAGATAATATTGTATAGATTTATACATCGCGAATAGGTGGCCTAGCGAAATCACGTGCCAATGGTGCTAAACAGTAAAAAAAATTAAATGTAATCGGTCAACTTCCCTGATTTAGTTATTTATGAAAATCGAGCATCAGCTGAGATAATAGTATACCCCAAGGAGTTGAAAAATAAAGATTGCCTACTTTCCCGTCTGCGCAACTATGAGGTTGCCAGGTATAAAGTGATAAGTAAGCGTTATTAATATAACGTCATCTGTTTTAATCGAATTTTATATTCGACCGCATAGTTGCGCGCACTTGTCGCGCACTATAGCTAATAGTCGTGCGCAGGCTAGACTGAGAAGCTGTGTATATATAAACAATAAACAGTGAAGCTATTACAGTTTAATAAGTGTTTACTCTTATATAGATACCTTGCAGTAGCGTTTATCAGAAGTAGAATTGCTCCAGGCATGTATGCCAACCAAAAAGCTCTCATTAATGCCTTCCCTAAAGATGGCTTCCGGCTCTCCTTAATAGCTCTCTGGTATTCATCTAACCAGTACCTGAAAATTAATAACTGATTTAAATTTTAAATTCAAATTTAAGTAGATTATTATTAAAAAAATATCAACAAAATAATCTAACTAGACGAAAATAATAATAATCTTTGATATATATCTACATATAATCAATATGCTATAGATTTAAGCCCCGATGATATCTGGTCGTCAGTCCAGCACTATCGGTTCCGAACTATGTGCCCATTGCCACTTCAGCTTCGCAACCCGCTATGACGATTATATGATGATTCGCCTATGGATCTCCTCATTTCTGATTTAATTCACGTAGAGAAACTCCATGCATAGCTCTCTCTATCTCCCGTTGAGTGACTGGAATAGCCAGCTCGCACCGGAAAATGCGGCATTGGGAGAAGACTCCCCACTAGATGGACATCAGACATGCGACATCAAACGAGTTGAAGGGAACCGCTGGATTCAGGTGGCTTAATACCGTGGCTTGTGGAAGTCCCTACAAGAGACCTATGGCTTGCAGTGGACGTTTATCGGTTGATGATGATGAATATCTGATATGTAAGAAAACCCCAATGATATTAATACCTAGTGTATAAACCCCAAAAAATGGTAATCTCAGTTATTCTGATAATTGATACCGACGATTAGTACTACGACTCAATAGATAGCGTAGCGCAACAAATACATATAGAACGACATACTTCTAAGTTCCATACTACTAATTTTCACTAAATAATTTCTAATTAGCTGTAAAGGCTGGGGTCTACTAGGCTCGAAGAGCCAATCGAATCGAATCGCAATAATTCGCCACCCAATGACTTCTGTTCGCCACCTAAATACTTATTATGTTTATTATAGAATTGTGTCGATCAGTGACGCACTGCACAGTGCGCCGAATCCAATTTGTTTGTCATACAAAATTCAATCAACGTATTTCGACTTCCGGCTCAATTTAGCGCGCCTAAGGCCTCGTTTACAGAGACGCGGGACGTCGCGCGTTGCGATGGGCGGCGCGGCCCGCACTGAATTTAAACATAATATGGCGTTGTATGAGTGCGTTTACGGAGAAGCAATTTTATACGCGTTTCTTTGAGATGGAGCGTTTTTTGCGGCCGAGCCCGCGGATGGCATCGACGCGTCCCACGCGGCGTTCATCGTGGCGGCGCACGCGGCGGCAATTCTCGATGAAGCGATGCCCGCAGCGGAACCTTCTGGCAGTCTTTATTTGAGAATCGCACAACGCAGCGGCGCCCGCCGCGGGCCCTCTTCCCGCCTCGCATCTCTATGAACAACATCGTATATTGCCACATGTTTGTGATTACGCGTGCATTGCTAAGTGCCGCTTCACGCGCCACCTCACCGTAAACAAAAAAAACGTACGACGCGCCGCGAGACGCCATGCCACACGCGACGCGCTACGCCCCGCGTCTCCAATGAGGCCTAAGGTCGACTCCAGGCTTTATACGTACACAACGACACGATATAATTATCTATGTACTACCCACTGGAGTTGCCATTCCGAATAAGAATTTCTCGATACAAGTTGTGGCTTTTGGTTAAGAGTCCCCGCAGACCACAAACTTTTTATCGGCCGATAGTTTGGTCGGTTTCTTAATCAGTATGAAGATGTATGTAAGTGCGCAAATTATAACGATTACATCTTCATACCGATTAAGAAACCGACCAAATTATCGGCCGATAAAAAGTTTGTGGTCTGCGGGGACTCTAAAGCTACAAGGGTGTTTGGGTGTCGGATCTAAGGATAAGAAAACGTTTTTTATTAAAATAAAAATTTGGTACCCACTGTTGGAGAATTATGTAATTTTTTTGTAATTATTCACTTAAAAAAAATTCATACCTCTGAATTTTCTCACCCAGTCTGTCAGAGTCATATGGTTTATTTGGAACAATAAGATCATCTTCTTCAACGTCTCTCTTATTACCTTTGAAAAGCACAGGACACACCCAGCATATAAAAAGTTTTGATATAACGTTAGGCTTATTTCTTTTTTTACTTTTATCACTATCGTCCGTTTTGTATCTTCCAATTCCTTCCATGTTTATTCAAGATCCTTAATCACCATTTAAAATCTTTGATGCAATAAAGATACGTGGGTGCGTTCTTTTATACGTTTTAAACATTACTGCTTGCTAATCAACGAAGCGTGTGATAACAAACGCAATCAATATGATACACAATAACTTCATCGTAGGTAAAGATTAGTAGAAATTTTAAAAAAAAATTATGGCCTGGAGCGCACCCGCGTTAACGGTGGGGCATAATTAATATTCTTATCATTTCAGTTACTTTTAGTAATAAAAATACATAATTATACACGAATGTATATCAAAGCCGGATTAATTACTTAAGGATATCACTGATAAAAATAGACTATGTTATTGTGATAAAAGTTATTTTCCTATGACAGCTTAACGGCTTTGTGATAGTTCTAATAAGTTTAAGTGATTTTGTTAAGTGGTGATAATAAAAAGAATACCCGGCTGAGTTTGTTGTAGAATCTTCTCAGACCTAGGTGCGTTTGGAACCCTCGAAGCTATAGTTTTAAGTTTTCGTAATAATTATCACTGTAGAGGTGCAACCTCTACCGTTACTTGGCTGGCAGCTATTAGGAAAACTTCGCAGCTGCCACACAACAATATTCAAATTTGGAACGCAGTGGGGAATCCTCCTGTGCCCTGTTTATCAAACGTTACAAGTCTTGTATTACAAGCGTTTCTCTTGTAAATTTGTGCATTTTTACAAGAATGCGTTTATCAAAACTACACTTGTAAACTACAAGCTACAAGTAATTTCACTTGTAATACAAGTGTTTTTCACACTTGTATTTGTGGTTTTGTTCATCAAAAATGCCTTTGTAGCTTGTAGCTTGTAACTTGTAACGAAAAAGTTGGAGAGCCTACGTTGACTCTTAATTTATTTTACAAGTTGTATGCAAGTATGATATTGTATCAAAGAATAATTAAATTATCTAGTACCTAGTAGTAAAAAGGTAAAATAACTATTAAATAATTCAAAGGTGTAATTTTATTAAACTTATCCATGTTGCTCTTTTTAAATTTGACCAAAACGTCTCTCATATACACGTCTCTCATACGAGTATGCTGGCATAACCTTTTTCGGCAGATACAAGTCCAAGTGACTGACATAGCAATAGTATCTCTTTCCACTCTGCTATTTTTTGGTCTTTAGATAATTTATCAGTAAATGCGCCAAATAAAATATCTTTTTTGTCACGAATTACTTAATTGAAGAATAATTGTAACTTTGGAATCAGCCCCCCAATTGTGTAAGAATAACCATTTCATGGCTATCGCAATCGTCAAGAAATTCTGCCCTTTGATTGGTTGATTCGCTGTTTACATTTTTTCACAGCCAATCAAAGGGCAGAATTCTTGACGATTGCGATAGCCATGAAATGGTTATTCTTACACAATTGGGGGCTGATTTCGCCATTTTTTGCGGTGTAATTCGAATAGCGAAAATTTTTAAACTCCATCTATTTTTCCCAAATTTTAAGTCTAACCTTAATTCATGAAAAATAATGTATTATTTTTAATTTAAACTTTTTATGTAGGTACTTCCTGTTGATGTACCGAAATAGAATAAATAAAAGTAGGTAGGTGAATAAAATAAGAAGCAATAGGTTTTACAAATAGATTATTTAACACAAAATTAAATTATTTGAAAAAAGTTTTATTTTTAACAATAACTTGACTAGTTATGGTACCGTAATTTCTATTTTATCGACATTTATTACGATTGAAAAATTATTTTGCAATTTAGCAAAAATAAAGTATTATAAATTAAAAATACAAGTTCTACAAGTCTTGTAAAATCCTACAAGTCTTGTGAAATTATTTGATAAACATAATTTACAAGAGTTTGTAAAAAAGTTCTTGTAACTTGTAACTTGTGAGCTTGTAGACTTGTAATGTTTGATAAACAGGGCACTGGTCACGCACGTTACAAGATTCCACATTCCCTATCATCCGCTCGTCACGTCAACATCTTCTACCATTGTATTATATAAAGCTCGCGAGCCCGTCTGTATTGTACATAACATATCAATTGTAAAGTGTAAAATAAACATCACTATATGTAGCTGGTTCTTCATTGCACCAACCCTTCAGCTACATAATTGGTGACTCCCGAGCTCAAGAACACGCAGCCGCATTATTGAGGAACACATCAGCCACATTGGGTACCTGCGTCTACGGTCGAGCCTGCACACTGCTCCCGTACATCTCCGGCGTGCAAGCAACTCAACGCAACAAGCAACGACGTGCGGCCACATTAGCTGCACCCTCTGAACGCGAAAGCTACGAGTTACGACTGCGACTCGACATGGACGCCACAGATGGTGTCCCTCGTGGACGCAATCCAGTTAACTCGACGCGGCACGCTACGCAACCTACCCTGTCCTACATCGCTGACCACAACACAACCTCCTGAACCCGACGCGAGGTTCATACGTGCATGCCTTGTGAGTACATATCCAAGGCGCCCTGAGGAGGGATCCAGGTTTTATAAGGACATTATTTCTTCTGTGCTGAAAAACAATTTCTAACAATAATATTTGTGACATTGCATTTTGTTTTGTGAAAATTATTTTTGAGTGACGTATTTTTTTTAATTTTCAAATTCAGTGAAAAAGAACATTAACATTCCATGAACAATATAGACAATAAGTGACGTCTCATCATCTCATTTTAAAAAGGGAATTTTTTATAGACATTTTACTTTTTTAGAACAATTTTATTTAGTTGTATTGTCATGTCATAATTGCCATTGTATTTTGTAAAATTTTCCTGTCATAACAATTTAAATTTCAGCAATTTATAAAGAAACAGTATTACACGTATGAAGAGGACTAATCTCTCCGTTCCATGGTTCCATTCACAACAAACCCCTACGGACCATGCCACAATTCGTAAGGTTTTCAGCAAAGCTTCCTCCGTGCATTGCGGATCATCTTTTATTTCAAAGTGAAGCAGCTTTTGTGGAGTGCTGTATAGCCTCCGCACACATGTTCCTGTAGTACACTGGGCAGCCTAAGACACGATGTCAGTCGTTCGTAAGTCCTTCGACCTTTTCACTTTTCCAGGTTCACTGAGTTTATCGCGCTCAGAACCTCTCTTCAGGTCTGTGTGGACGCGAGTTTGCCAATGTTCGACGTGAAGAAGATTTGCTCATCATGCGTCTCCTCCGTCATCAACCTTTTTGCACTCCGAACGCTTCATTTATTGTAATTATTTTTTTCCGTGTCACTTAGGCATACAGGTCCACTGCTTATTTCTCTGGTCTTAAGTACTGCCTCCCAGTCACTGTGTACACAATGACCTGAGGTATTACACCATTACCAGATACTGCTACAGAAGACTCAACATTGAGGCAACTTTCAATCCTATTTGCCTTATCATTTTTATCACTACATGTTCTAGTTTTAGGGTTCTTTTCCTTCATTCTAATGTATGTAATACTTGCCTTACTTAATATTTCTTTTTTTTTCTGTTTCTCACTCCGTAGGGGGGTGATGTAGAGGTGCAACCTCTACCGTTACTTGGCTGGTAGCTATTAGGAAAACTTCGCAGCTGCCACACAACAATATTCAAATTTGGAACGCAGTGGGGAATCCTCCTGGTCACGCACGTTACAAGATTCCACATTCCCTATCATATACACTGTAGTCTGTGTTCCCTATCATCCGCTCGTCACGTCAACATCTTCTACCATTGTATTATATAAAGCTCGCGAGCCCGTCTGTATTGTACATAACATATCAATTGTAAAGTGTAAAATAAACATCACTATATGTAGCTGGTTCTTCATTGCACCAACCTTTCAGCTACATCACCACTATATCTTACGAATCCAACAACTGACAATCAATAAAAAAATAAAATAAAAAAAAAACAAAACGGGCCGAATTGAGAACCACCTCCTTTTTGGAAGTCGGTTAAAAAGAGTAATTTATTACCTATTTTGAATAAATTATTTGAATTTTATGACATAATCAACTAGAGAAAACGTGCCGAGCGAGAGCCACAAACTGGAAGGGCGGTGTCCCACAACGACTTTTGTCCAGCAGTTGACAGATATTGGCATAGCTATTAAGGATGCTGAGGTTGCAGAGATTATCTTGAGTGACCTTCCGCAAGAATATGATATAATCGTGTCTAGTCTCGAAGCTGTAGCCTGCACAGGTACACTTTCAAGCGACTTAGTCCGTACTTGATTGTTACAAGAAGATCGCTGTGGATGAACTGGTATAATTACAATGTACCTATAACAAAATTTAAAAAGAGAGCTAATCTATTACAATAAGATGCCGGCGCCATGGTGCCAAAGAGAAGAGAACAGGATGTCCACCATACGATAGATTTAACAACAATACAGATTAGTAATACTATAGAATAAAATCAGGGTTACCAATTTTAACTAAATTGATCCCTAATTTTCATATAATACAATAATGGTATTAGTCAGCACCAAAGTAAAGTAGCTGTGTGATTCATCATGCATTGCCAAACAACTACTGACATGGATCTCGTCTCAGAATGAGAAGAAGAATTTTATGCGATAGTCTGCCACGCTGGCCCAGGCAGACTTCACTATTAACAAAAACATCCCCATACTTCTTACATTAGGAACATGGCGCATAAATAAATTTAATTTAATTAAGGTGTATTAACCAGTAAACTTAACATCGGGATATTAAAATATAATACAACATAAATATCTAAACACATTGCTGACTTTTTCTTCATTCCTATCCAAAATAATTCATTGAAGATTTAGGTCCACAAGGAAACATCGATATTATGTAGTATAATATATTATCTGAATTAGTGCCAGACAGTTATTGTTGTTGTATAAATCATATTTTATGTACGGATAGATGCGGGATGTCCCACTTTTGAAAAGGCGTTCTAATTTAAAAAATAATAATTTAATTTGAATGATTCCTGTTAGTATAGCTAGTTTAATCTTTCATATAACGTTACGACTAGTTTTTGTTAACCTAACAATTACTGGTTTTGCAGTAAGTAAATTTTCGCAGATCCATTTTTTTGGGGATAGACGCCTTTTGATGGGATAGATGCCCTGCCATGAAAATGCCAAGGAGGATAGATGCCCTATGGTGTAAGATAGGTAAAATATGTAATTGATAAAATGTTTTATTTATAATATTTAAACATAATTCTAAAATGGGTCATACAACCATACTTATTAAAACTTTAAAAACCCTTTCCAACAAAAAAAAATCAAAATTTAACTTTTAACTTTCCCCACGTTATTTCAGTGATATTTTTGTTTTGGTCTCTCTTGCTGTTTTGGTCTATTTCTATGAAAATTATATTGCAAAATAATATATAGTAGGTCCAGAAGAACATAAAAATATTTAAAAATACGCTGACATGTATTATATGTAAAAGGCAGGCGGGAGAGATGCCCCTCAGAGGCGCCTCAAGGCATCTATCCCTCGAAAAATCGAGGCGTCTATCCTTTTTGATAGTACTTTTACATGACATTTGACACAAAGTTAAAATGGCGCGTGAAAAGACATTTTTACGCATTGTACAATAATGTATTAGTGTACAATATTTCTATCGTTATTTTCGATTCGCACTGCGATGCTGCGTCAACCAATAGCGGTCGATGGCGACAACCAAATGCTCACACATCGTCCGGAGAATCTCATTATAAGAGTGACATAGTCTCTCCCAAAAGGAAGCTATTCTGGAACGTATATAATTGCGAAGAAGTCGGGTAATTTTGCCGATGCAAACATGGTCGATGCACTGCAAAATCGCGGTAGTTTCATCAGGAGACATCATTGCACTTGCACCCTGATAGCACTATACAAGCGTCTTGTATAGTTATACCAGAGTTGACAAGTGTTAAGGTTTTGACGGAACGCTCTGAAAAAAGTGTTCATCACTTGTTCATTGCAGCGGAAAAATCTACGCACGATCATGTTGCATCTTACGGCAAGCGCCCTCCTCTCGCGTGCGTTATCATTATCTTCGTTGAGGTTCTCCGTCAACATGTGGCCGAAATACTTGAATTTCGCCACTTCCGGATTTCCACGCCACTCACACACCGGAGGGACACTGTCCGGGCCCTTTCCACATTTAAAACCATCATTTCTGTTTTGGAAACGTTATATCTAAGTCTGTGACTTATAGTGTATTTTTCACAAATACTTAATAGCTTCCGTAGCCCCTTGATAGAGGGAATGAGTAGCACCATATCCTTCCATATCAGTGTGACTTAAGTTGTTAATATAAACTCCACCGACATGACAACCAAATTTGGTGCTTCTCAGCTCCTCCATCAGGCTGTTCACATAGATGTTGAAAAGGTCCGGCGATGTCAGTACCCCAGTACACTACACTGTACACTACATTCTATTCTAGCCTATAATCGTTAGAAAGTGTGTTGCCTCATTTAACCTTATTGCTTTGGTTTTCTTACCAATATCTCAAAAGAAATCTAACATTAGATGGCACTTTGTGTTTATTATAAAGCTGAATAATATGTATGTGTATATTAGTTTCTTGAGAATCTTTAAGAAAACAGTATTGTTATAATAAATTATTTTATTTATTACTGTAACCACGAATAAACAATGGCACTGTTACTACTCATGATTTAATAGTCAAAATATAAATTTTTCACCGAGAGTACATTTACATAAATGTATGTATTTTTAAATCAATTTAAATATTGTATTATCTCCTACGAATGAACTGGGCAAACTTGAGAATTTAACGAATCACATATACACTTTGACTCAATCAACTTCTTTTCGATATTATTCACTAACATTTTCACGTGACAAATAGGTACCATTTTACAACCACACTTCTCATTTTCTAGTTCGGAACTATTGTTATCGGTATCTGTCTTTCCAGTTTCAATTGGTCTAGTTAAATGATTGGTAGCGGTGGGCAAATGTAAGGAATCGTAAAGAAATTTTGTGTCATATTTATAATTTTTGTCGTAATTATTATCATCAAAAAAAAATTGTAGTCCATATTCGTGCATACAGGATGAATCGTCAATATTGGCATTCTTCGTACCAGAACTTGTTTCATGAAAAGTTTTAATGATATCTTTTGTATCATTAGAATATTTTAACACTAACTCTTCATCGTTATCAAACGTATTAACTACAGTGTCATTGGTATTTTTTCTATAGCTGTCAGACAGTATATTTCTCGAAGATGATTTAGTCAAATTATAAATATTGTTTACATTATTTTCAGATTTCTCATTTTTAACCACTCTATGCATGATGTAAGAACATTTTCTAGGGCATGCTTCATCGGTAAGTGATTTCCATATGTAGTGAATTTTAACTGTGTCATTTTGCACCAATGATTTACTACTAAATGTATAACCAATGTATGGGATTTTTGCTTTTAACTCTAGTTTAGCTTCAATTGAATCAACAAGATTTATAAATTCGTCATTATTGTCCTTTATAGGTGTACACTTTACCAATAATGAACGTTCTCTTGGATGTGTTAATTCAGATGTGTCTAAGGTGCCCATTAAACTGTTGTTATTCATAGATACTAAATCAGTGCACTGGTTCACAATCAAGTTCAAATTTCCTGACTCCGGAAACGTATGTTGACAATTACAGTCGGTACCATATATTTTAAATTCACAAGAAACTTTTTTCTCACATGTGCAAATGCTTTCTAGTAGCTCAGCTGACTTATCAAGAGGCATACAAGAAGCTCTTTGTAATAACATATTCTCATGATTTTTGGTAGTATATTCATCTTCATTTTCAGTTCTAGTGAACTTTTCATTGTTACAAAAGCTGGTTAATAGTACTCTATTTAACTTGTCTGTATTTTCGTTATCATCATTATCACATTTAAATTTTTCCTTTAATCGCTGAAAGTCATTTTCTATTAAATCACATACTTTTTCTAAAATTGGCGGTAATATCTGTTCTACATTTCCGTCACTTATACAAGAACATTGAACTCGTTTAATTTTTATTTTTAAATATTCTTGTAACATGCCATATGCTCTTGACCAGCTCCCCTCATTAGCACTTTCTTCACAGCATTTGCAACTTAAACCTTTAGTGCTTTCTGAAATTACTTCTTTTACTTTGAACAAGATGGTGCTAAATAATTTATTTTCTTCTTCTGGTGGTAAACAGGAAGATTTTGAGGAAGAAAGCAGAAATTCTTCCAACTTTTTTTTAATATGGTCTTCCAACAAGTTGTACGTATTTAACTCCAAATCTTTCGATGTTTCTTTGTTATTACAACAAACACAGATATCTCTATTCGTATCATTAACTTCACTTAGAACGTTATTTTTTTCAGTAAGATAATCTAAATTATCACTTTTTATTTTTCTGTTTTCTCTGTTCTCTAAACTCGTAGATAATATAGAACTTTTATCATCGTTTATTTTTATATTTGAAAATACTTTCTGTATCGTATTTTCCTTATTATTTGTTACTTTGGAAGAGGGTTTCAATGTGTAGTTGCCTTGCTTTGTTTTATTTGGTGAACTTGAATTTGTTAGTGTGACACCTAAGAACTTTACAAAACAATCACACTTATTTGGAAATAATTGTGATTTACTGACTATATCATGAATAAAAGTATCTTCACTTACTTCTACACTTTTTGTACTATTATTTTTCTTTAATGAATCAGTTTCAGTTTCAGTGCATTTAAATTTAGGTTTTTCCACCTCTACTGAATACGCATGTGATATTTTTTTTATTTTAGATGGCACACATTCATAATATTGAGGGTCTTGAAGTTGTTCGCTTAAGACAGAATTCTGACATTCACATAATATATCAGCATTAATACAATGGTATGGCACATTATCAGACAACATTTCACCATCACCATACATGATTTTCTTATTATTATTTATTGGACATCTACACATATTGTAGTTACTCTTATCCAAATTTATAGCACCTAAATATTCAGATTCACTAGTAGGTGGTAGCATATTTCCATCGGATATACCTTTATTATAGCCTTCTTTATTAAGCTCAGCAGTTTTATTTTCAGGAATTGATGACTCATCATGGCCTTTTTTATTTTCAAGGCTTACTAAGGCTGAATTTGCTGACTTGTTTTCATTTTCCGTTTGATCACAAGAAAACCGAGTAAAATCGAGTATTTTATTCAAACTGTCATTCCATTTTGATAGTGTCTCCAAAAGTTTATCAATCGATGTGTTAGATGGAATTTTATGAAAACAAATGCAATCGCTTGGACATGCTTTTTTTGTTGATAATTTACTTTGATTATTTTTTTCTTTGCTTATGCTTATATGCTTTGACTGTTTGATAATAGGGATATTAGCAACTAAATCTCCTAAAATTTGTTGTTGCCTTAAAGGTTTAAAGGTATTACTATGTTGAATAGGCTGAGTTAATTTGGCTGGAGCTTTTTGACCACTGCACAGGCAAAGATTGACAGCAAAAGATGGTTCCAACTTTTTGATCATTCTATCACAATTTTTGTCGATCCGTCCTAGCTGATTATTTGAAGATCTCTTAATATTATGTTTTTTTAAATTACTTATATTGACCTCTTTTCTCTTTGCTATTCCGTTATTTTGGCCATTTTCATCACATGTTTTTGATTTTCCATCTATTATTTCTTGATTAGGTTTGGTGCAATTTTTGCTTGTTGTAGGGCTATAATCGACCTTCTGAAATGAAGAAAAAAAAATTATTTTATATAATTATTTCATCATTAACTGCATTGTTTAAACAACTTTTTCCCATATTCTATGAATCAAAAATCAAAAACTTAGAGATTTTCATAAAATAGCTTGGATTTCATCTAGCAATAATTATATTAACACCTACTTGGCTTTTACTTATTTTTGCTTGTAAATTATAAAAATAACAACAATTCCTCAGACATTCTTTGTATGCCATACTTACTTACCGCAGCGCGTTGAATTATCTTTGCAATTTTCTCTTCCATCTGGCGTAAATCCTCTTTTTTGATTGATTCCTATTTAGAAACAGTATTTTTCATTTTATCACAGTACTGTGTTGGTACGATGCGGTTGTGGCGGGGATGTGTGAGCGAATGGGTAAGATTAATAATCGTCGGATAAACTGCTGCTCTAAAGATTGACTAACGGACCAATGCACGAAGGTATAGATGACCCCACCATCATCCTTCACTTTGTATCACCTAATCACCAATTACTTATAAATGCGAAAGTGTGTTTATTTGTTGGTTAATTGGTTAGTTGGTTTGTCCTTAAATCACGTCGCAACGGATCAACGAAATTTTTGCATGGGCATAGTTATAGACCTGGACAGTTACATATACTAGGTACTTTTCAACCCGAAAAATCAAACAGTTCCCACAAGATTTTTAAAAATCTAAATCCACGCGAAAGAAATCGCAGTCATCAGCCAGTATATCAATAAAAACCAGCCAAGTGCGAGTCAGGCTCGCGCAACGAGGGTTCCCCTACTACAGTTGTATTTTTTCGACATTTTGCACGATAATTCAAAAACTATGATGCATAAAAATAAAAATTTTTTTTTTTTACAATGAGGTGCCATTGTGGAGTCTCATAAAAATATGAAGTCTAGACGATTCGCGCAGCTAAAACTAATTGGCACCGGCACCAAAAAGTATTATTATGGAACTATATTAACTCGTGTATACATAATATATTCGGTAAAAAATTAAATTATTTTTCAATTTTTAGTGTTTGTGTATCGAAGTCGGTTTTTATTTTTTTTGTAAAAAAAAATTATTTCACAATTTTTAGTGGCCCCATGGAATTATGCTATGACTGGTTAAAAATCTACTGTTTACTAAGCTATTACACTGATCGCGAGCAATTTAATCTTATCCGTTGAGGAGTTCCAGTATCTATCTTCGAAGATGTTCATCAGATCTTCACCAAATTTAAATGGGACCAACTTTGAAGTATACCCTTTCAAACAAAAAAAGAATTTTTAAAATCGGTCCAGGCGTCATCGAGTAATCGGGGAACATACCTCCTCCTTTTTTTGAAGTCGGTTAAAAACTGTTTTAAAATGCACAGGTGAAGACCTTTCATACGATACCCCACTTGATATAGTTATCTTACTTCGAAAGTTGAAAATACTAATTATTAGTTCATGACCACAATTTAATTTTTTTGTGTGATGTAATCACAAATTCACGGTTTTCAGATTTTTCCCCGAATGTCTGCTATAAGACCTACCTACCTGCCAAATTTCATTATTCTAGGTCAACGGGAAGTACCCTGTAGGTTTCTTGACAGACAGACAGACAGACAGACAAACAACGAAGTGATTCTATAAGGGTTCCTTTTTTCCTTTTGAGGTACGGAACCCTGATGATCCCAGGGTCGGTTTAGAAATATTTTGGATGAATTTTTTGTTCCTTTAAACCCTGCCTTACTTGGCATGGTTCCTACTATAATACCTACTCGTAAATACAAGCGAAATGCCCGTAATCAAAATGTGCACATCACTTGCATTTAGTATCATCAATAATATGACGATTGCCATGTTGGACAAGATACAATACAGACACACGTTTTATGTACAGTAGGTACGCGGCCGAAAGTAATAATGTACATCGACCTTTAGAAGGAGATAGCAGATTTGTAGAGCACTGTCTCTGCCGTTGAGACCGACAAAACGTCATATAGGTATGACTTATGAGTGACAGAGACAACGCTCTACAAAGCCGAAATGTCATTTAAAGGCCGATGTACATTACTTTCGGCCGCGTACTGTACCGAAATATTTACAGGATGATAATAACCTTTTTCAAGTCCTCGATTTGATGTTTCACATCTTGTATCGTACGTCTTATATAAGAAGGAGCTGCATTGCCATTCTTTTGCGCGGTGTTGGTAGTGGGCGTTTTGACGACGCAAGAATACACTGCCGCTAATGGGAAAGCATTGATATACTTAATTAAATAGATTATAGAGTTGGGTAACAGTAACAAAATTAAAATAAATATTTCTTACTAGATGATGCTCGCTACTTCGGGCACGTAAATTTAGGTTTTTAAAATCCCATGGGAACTCTTTGCACTTCCGGGATGAAATGTTACCTATGTCAATTTCTGGGACGTAAGCTACCAAATTACAATACCTAATAAATAATGTACCAAATTTCATAGGCCCGGGAGTAGCCTAAGTCCGTCCTCGGGATGGAAGCCACCTCTGTACCAAATTTCATCAAAATCGGTTAAACTGCTTGAGGACATGCTTATTTATTGCGCAAAAGATCACCTCGGCTGTTCAGTGCGGAAATGCAGCCAGTATTCTACGTGAGCATGATTTGTACAATAATTACTTAGATTAGGCTAGCTTTAAGTTTTATTATAACATTTTCAATAAAATAATGTTGACCGTGATACTTACTTAATAAGTACGTACTATATTTTCTGGAAGGTGTAAAAATCCTCGACTAAAGATAAAAATCAAAATGATAAAATGTACCATTCTATAAATAATAATTAATAAGTAGGTATCCAAAGAATTACATGTAGTTATTTTATTTTACTTTATATAGGAAAAACATATTTCTTTGGAAACATCCAACTTAGTTCGCAACGTAACTGAGGATAACTGCGCGTTCCAATATCAATCATAATTATTATTGCTATTAAAAAATGTTTAAGATTGCGATAATTGCGAGCGATTTATTGTTCACTTCTGAGTAACCGTCAAATCTTGCCGATTGCGAATGCGTAGCGCAGTTGCCCCCAAGTTATTAACAATTGTGGCAAAAAGATAAATGATCAAGATAACTCATGTTTAATGCACAGGTATGACGAATAATGAATAAATATGAAGTATTATGACGAATACAATAATTATCAATACCTTACAAGTACCATTTGAACCCGTTTTACGGCATAACAACTTCACGACAATAGCAGACAGATAAACGACTTTTATGTCCTTACTAAGTTAGCTACATAGGCGAAATTATTATCTTCACGTCTCATCAAATCACGATGCAAGGTATAAAAGGTAAATAAGGTTTGCTTGAGTGAAGTCTAAATGCTAGCATCGGCATTTAATCTCAGGGCTTATGTTCCACTTCAATTTGGCTCTTTTATACAAAAAAAGGTGATATCATATTATATTGTTGGTTTATTTTTTATTATGTCTTATATTGCTGTCTGTGGTTGTCAGTTTTAATATGTACATTTAAGTTGTGAGATTGGACGCCCATGTTTGCAGAGATTGTTAGTAGTTATGACGTCATACGAGGGTCATGCCAAAAGAAATTTGATACTCCTTGCTCATAATTTTTGATACTAGCAAATTAAATACCATCCTGAAGGTTGCTTATTTGCTGATGATAAGTTTGATACCAAAACACTTTTTAAATCTAATATACTTTTAGAAACAGCAAAAATTCGCACGCAGCAATGAAGCTCACTCGACGTGATTTTTGAGTTATGGCTTATTACGACTATAATAGTACATTATGATTTGTACATGGTGTGTAATGTTGGTGATTACCGCTGAGGCGCCATTGAGGGTCTTAAGATAGCCAAAGACGGAAATCATTAACACACACGTGTATCATACGACGTTTTTCAACACACCTGTGAAGAAAATAATATTAAAAAAGATATTTTTCCTTGGAGTTTTCAAGTAAGTAGTAAACTTTCCATAAAGTTAAGGGCTTCACATCTTATATCGGGCGGTGTAAATAATTTTCTTCATAATTAGTACTTGTAGACATTTTAATTAATAAATAACTATAATTTCAACAGTGAAAACGAATTGTGAAATATTTTTCGCAATGGCGGGAAAAATTAATCAGTTTTCCTATGCGCGCGCATCTTACATAAATTGATATAATATACTACGAAGCAACTCAACCAATACAATAAAAAAAACTCTATAACTCACTTGTGAATAATAGTAGGTAATAAAAAGTCACAGTTTCATTATAGATGTCATTATGTGCCTAATTGCGGTGAAATTAGAGCCACTTTATGAGCAAGTGTGTTGAAAAAAGATTTATAGCCGGAAGAATTTAGAGCTTTTGGTAACAATTTTTTGAATTTTTGAATATTACCTAACTTCTTTTGGCATGACCCTGTTGTAATCGTTATCGTTTGTCTTTTAAGTGTATTTTAATTATGACTAAGACTCACATAAATATCCTCAATGACGTCATACTTGTCTTATCAGTCTATTTTCATCATGACTGTTTAACCATTTTTGACGAAAGGTACAAAGATAGCTTGCATCCTAGGAAAGGACAAATTTTTTGTCCTAGAAAAACAAAGAGTTCCCACGGGATTCTTAAGGAACCTAAATCCACGTGGACAACATTACATCAATGGCATCATCTATTTGATACAGAGATAGCTTGCACCCGGGAGACGGGCAAAGACTACTGTTTATCCCAGAAAATCCTGGTAACGTTTGAAGAAATTGCAAGTAAGTAAGTAGGTAGGTACTTATAAATAATATCTATCCCGGCTGTACTCACGTGTCTAGTCGACGTTAGCCCGTCTAGTTTCGAACTCATCCCTACTCACGGTAATTTAAACGCTAAATAAGGTAGGTACTTAGATTAAATAGTTACAGAAGTATAACACTTACGTTGATGTCCTTTACATTCACAGGGTGGTGGGCCACTAGACACGATGTCCTTAGCTTTTTGCTTTAGCTCCTCAGCCTTCTCCTCAAACATTTTCTCTGCCAGCTTCATTGCTAGTTTTTGCGCGCGGCGCTCTATTGCCTGCTGCTCCCAACTTTCAGTCACTCTGTCTGCGCAAGATTCACCTACCCACTAAAATTAAAAAAAAAGATACGATAGCTAATATGATACGAAGAAGTTTTAACCAATATTAAAAAATTGTAACACAGCAGAGCAAAATACAGTACTTCGGTGGTAGGTAAGGATTAAAGTACCTACTAGGCATATCTGTTTGTTGCCTATTACAACTTAATCGACTATTTTTTATTTATAGATTAGCGCTTGGCTGCAATTAGACCTACTGGCAAATGATGATGCAGTCCTAGATGGAGTGCATTTGCTTAGAAGATGCCTATGTATTCACTCTTGACTTGAAGGTATACCTATATTATTAAAAGTGGTGAGAAAAACTGATGCCGGAAGAACATGCCATATCCTAGCTGTTTGAAGTAGAAACGAGGAAGCAAATCACTTCGTACGTGTCCGTGGTATTTCAACTACATAGTAGGTACGCACCTACGATGTTCCTACTGTAATAGCAATCTCACGAAAGAGAAATTGTACAGCTGCTTGTATTGACGGAGTTATAGGATCGAATTGAAAATCTCAAACCAATAAGTCGAAACTAACTTTTGCGTGATACTTCTCAATCGAAGTTGCGATTGCAATATCAAGCTCGCCAACTAGTAATTGCGCAAAGAAACTGTGCAGGCTCGTTTTGACAGCTGAGGCGCGGTCCCAATTGTGTCGATCATCTAAACACAACAACAGCGCGCATGGCATCATTGAACCCGACGTGCCCAGCTCTGCTTGAAGCCCTCGAAATAGATCAGCTAAAAGGTTTGACAGAAGTTGGCTGCGCAGAGACGTACACGAACAGGACTCCTGCAGGAAAAACATTTGCCGTTGTCAGTACCTAACAGTAATTATTATGGATATTATCGTCATATCAACCGAACCATTAAACACCGATGGTAAATTAAATTATTTGACGTGACGATTCAAAAGCACTTTTATAAGTTTACTTGAATAAAAATATATTCTATTCTATCATCATCGTCACCCGATAAACACATCTCTTGTAGGGGACTTGCACTTGTCAGAACGTGGGAAATCTTTGATTTTCCACGTTCTGACAAGTGCAAGTTTTTCAAACCTTAAATCCACGCGGACGAAGTCACGGGCATAATCTAGCTCATAATAATATAATTTCCAGCTGAAAACTTAATAATATAATTTCCAGCTGAAAACTAAAGAAAATTACCAAAAGCTTATCCTCTGGGGTGCAACGACAAAGCGCTGCCAGAGACGGTGTGCGTCTGACCTCTACCGTAACATCTAGTGGTAGCTTGCACTGACAGTCCATAACTCTGTCTTTTAACTCTTTTAACTGCTTCCTTTTCTGCTTCAACGCATCCGTTCGTGCTTTCATCCGACTATCGCACATGTCTTTGCAACCATCTAAATCTTCTACGATATTTGCTTTTTCTTGTCTGTACTGTTCAAGCTGGAATCGAACAGTCTTTATTTTACTGAGCTAAATAGATCAATAAAGTTAATATTTTTTATTTTAACAAACCAACATACAGTTATTAATATTAACTTTAGCTTTATTTTACTGAACTTAATATACAAAATTAATCTTGTTTCAAAAATGTTATATTATAATTTAACCAATGATTTACCGTTTTTCGAATAGATTATCAATATATTATATAAAAGGAAAAGCTGACTGACTGACTGATCTATCAATGAACAGCTCAAACTACTGGATGGATCGGGCTGAAATTTAGCATGCAGATAGCTATTATGACGTTATACCCGTGGTTATACATCCGCTAAGAAAGCATTTTTGAAAATTCAATCCCTAAAGGGGTAAAATATGGGTTTGAATTTTGTCTAGTCCACGCGGACGAAGTCGCAGGAATAAGCTAGGTGTGTTATATTATTCTTTTTGACGAATTTATCATTTTGTCCACATTTATAGCGTGTCAGTTGTAGGTTTACCTAATTGCATACTCCGTGTACCTATTCCCATAAGCTTATTACATAAATTATAAGCTTGTTTCTATTCAATATAAGTCAATGTTTCTATTGCTTATTGCATCGATGTCAGACCCACCCCATAGTTCTATGGCTTATTGATATTCACAACCATAAATGAAAGATAACACAGATAAATTATTGAAATACTTACGTAGAAAATACGTAAGTAATCTGAGATATTATATGGTCTTAATACAGGTGACAGGTATGTGCACTTTGCATATATGTACTTTACTAAAATATTTGCTTAATAAAAATACCTACAGCTGATAGATAATATGTTATTTAGATAAACGAAAGGAAAATTTTCTACGAAGCAATCAACGAATATTTTTTAACTAGTTATAGATAATATTGTCAACAATACCTGCCACCAGCAGTGTTCAAACACGGATATTAGGTATTTGTAAACTACAAATAGAACATGAATCTACCATTCACCTACCAAGATATTCATTTAAGTTCATACTTCATACTGATTTCATTGGTTAACGTCAGATCCATTCAACTTCGTTTGGGTGATATATGTGAAATTCAATGGGGTCTCTAAAAACCTAACGTTCTTCTACGCGGGCAACGTTGGGAAAAAAAGCTAGTCTTAACTCTTACAATACATAATTATACATTCGTTGCTTCATTATTCATATATGATTTTATACACTGTAGTTTCCCTATTTACTTGGTAACCTCGCACAATTTTAAAGATTTATTTTAAAACAATTCAAAACGTATTTCCGGCGTACTCGCCCCCACTACGACGCCTCGGCTTTAGCTCATTCCTTTTTTGTGCGCGGTAACTATCGCACGCGCCTTCCGAGCACCATGCCGAAAAGAAGTGCGCAGTCTCAAATTGAGAAATACGCAAGAAAAATAAGAAGAAACGAATAAGGTTAGTAAAGTGTTTCTTTAAAGTGCCTTTTAGTGAAGTGAAAGTGAACATAAGTTTTGGAATGCACTGGGATTGACTGCGAGTCAATAACTTTGACATATCCCAAAACAAGATACCCACTTATTATAAAACGAGTACGACCAATGAGGCATCGGGGTTGACTGCGAGTCTCCAACGATGACCTAAGCAGACATAAGTTTTGGAATGCACTGGGATTGACTGCGAGTCAATAACTTTGACATATCCCAAAACAAGATACCCACTTATTATAAAACGGGTAAGGCATCGGGGTTGACTGCGAGTCTCCAACGATGACCTAAGCAGAACATACGTACAATCTAAAATAGATGTAACGTTCCTCTGCGATCAGGAAAAGTCTTTTTCAAAGTATTTTCCGTTTTTCGATCTACCCTCAAGTTTTTATTTTCATAAATAAAATTACAAAATTGTAATCTTAGATAACAGAGATCATGGACACAACTGTGACACGATCCCGAGTCAGCAGTAGCTGCTCCAGAAATCACACTAGAGGCGGGGCCGGTATCTAACGATAGCGCCGACTAAAATGAGGGCGTGGCTGGGCCTGACCTTCACTAGTGATTTGCCAAATTTGGGCGCAGAAATACTGGAAGCCCTCGGGGAGTCTAAGTCCGACTCACCAGACTACAGAGAAAAATTCACGATAATTTATCAAAATTGTGGCTTCCTTTACTACGGAAAGGTATGCCTAATCCCAGACAACTATAGGCTCCTGCAGGCGCCTAAACTAAACGCAGAGCCGCGTTACTGGACATGGTCCGGAACGCAGCAACAGCTGAGTGCAGGAATCACTGCCTTCAACAGGGGTATTGATTTGCTCTTAAAGAGCGACAACAAAACATCTCAGCAGATGCAGGTTGCTAATTGATTCACATCATTTAGCAACTCAAAGTAGAATAAGACTGATAAGTTCCAGTTTAGATAAATCGTTTTTATACAATATAATAAGCGAATCCAAGCGAGATGATTAACTTTTGGCTCAACTTTATCTGAGAAGATAAGGGCTGCAAAAGCTATCGAGAAGCAGGGTCTTTTCATCAAAAGACCTGCTAAACCAAAAAAAAAAAAAAAAACACAGCCGTCCAGCTCTCGAGCAACTTCCTACCGGGGAAACTATGCGCCGCCTCAGTACCCGGCGAGCAGGGGGGGGAGGGGCGCGGAGACCACCGCAGGAGGCCAACGACCTTAGGTGTTCGCCGCCCTTACACAGCGTCAGCGCAGCAGCCGCAGCGAGCTGCGACTCAGTGGAAGCCCCCTGCCCCAACGCAGAATCATCACTAGCACATGTACATACAGGTCGTCTTACCCATTTTTATGATTGTTGGTTAAAAATAACTAATAATAGTGTTGTACTAGATTGGGTTAAACATGGCTATACTATACCATTTAGAACTGTAGAAAACCAGTCTATAATAGGTACCTACCTCAAAATAGTTCTTCACATTCGGAAAACTTACAAAATGCTTGAAACAATTAATAAATTAATTGCACTAGGAGCTATATCGGAGTGCAAAAGGACAAAAGATCAATTCATATCCAAGATAGGTACCTACCTATTTCTTACTCCAAAACCTAACGGTAACAAACGTTTAGTAACGAGCATTTCAAAATGGAGGATTACCGAACTGCATGCAAATTAATTCCACGTGATGGGTACCTAGCTACCATCTATCTTAAAGATGCATATTCTTTCTTCGTACCTACCTGTCCGGCCTTCTGACCGCAAGTACTTACTTAAAATTTTGTTTTCAGCCTCATATTATTCATCCAAAATATTTACGTACGGCTTTAATGGCCTTCCGTTTGGCTTATCAGTGGCCCCACGTAGGTTTACTAAGATCATGAGGGAAGTGTTGGCATATCTAAGAAATCCGGGCTTTCAGTCGGTATGTTACTTAGATGACATTCTGTGTATCAGCGAAACATGTAAGCAGTGCTTAGATAATGTTAACGAAACGTTAAAGATATTGCATTGTCTGTAATTATTGAACTCCGCGACAATCCTTCAAGTTCCTAGGATTCGTATAGGACACTAAATGTCTTATAAGCATGTATCTTTCCGCCGATAAGCGTTGTAAAATTGCCGAGTTGGTCACAAGTTTACTAAACTGACAGCCAAGAGTTCTATTCGTGAATTTACCCGTCTTATCGAGTTTTAGTTGCAGCTTGTCCAGTAGCTAAGTATACATGGATGTATACTAAGATCTTAGAGCGTATCAAAAATACCTAGCCCTGCTTAAATATGGTAATTACGAGGCAAAAATCAACCTGTCGAACGTTATATTAGATGATCTAAATTGGTAGATTTTAAATATTGATACTACATCCAACTTTATATGACAACCTAACTTCAAACTCGAGACCTATTCCGACGCGTCTAGAATAGGCTAGGGGCTGTATGTGAAAAGAACCAAGTTAGTGGCAGATGGGAAGCCACAGAAACAGCGAACCATATTAATTATTTGGATCTAATGGCCGCTCTTCTAGGCTTGAGGTCGTTTGCTAGCAATGTAACCGACTGTGCATTATTACTACGCATAGATAACTATATGAACCGTATGGGGGGCATACAATATCCCCACCTACACGATTTAGCTAGAGTACTTACTTTGAAAATGGGGTGAACAATGCGGACTTTGGATATTCGCATCGTAAATATGTGAACATCAAAGAAAACCGCGACGACCACGCCGCTTCCAGAGTAATCAATCCAGATTATCCATGATAGATTTTCCATGATATCAACAATATTTTGGCCAACCAGAGATAGACTTATTCGCATCACCTGACGATGCGAAGTGTTCCAGAGGTATTCCATGAAAAACAAATCCTGACTAACTTTTCGCTAATACTTAAATGCCTTAGAAAAATCATTGATGATAAAGCAAGGGAGTATAAAGCAGTATACTGGTATATCCCCACTGGCCTTCGCAGCCGTGGTTATAGCTACTGCAAAACTTAATAGTTTCAGATGTGTATTATCTAAATCCCAAAAACACCTCTTGCAATCTCGTTTCAGAGATCATCATCCCCTGTACAAGCGTCTTACCCGGGCTGTCGCGAGGCTCTGCGGCAACCTTTATCCGAAAAGGCGTTTGTCCAGCATCATCTACGCTAATGATAGCTTCGCTCTCTGACAGTACTGTGAAGTCGCTTAAGCTGTGGTGGCAATATTGCATCGAGAACAACATTGACGTATTCGAGCCCTCGAAAAAATCATACTTACATTCCTAATAGTAGTTGTGCGTATGGCAGTCTAAATCCTCACCGTTCTGCTTTGTCAGCATTTATATTTATAACATCGGCTGAGACGAGTGTGTGAAGCGCCCTCTTAAAGGTGCATACAAATCGAGGCCTATAAAATCCAATTACTCGAGCACTTGGGATCCACAAGTAGTTTTAAACTTTATTTCAACATGGTTCCCTAATACCGAGCTTATCCTCGAAAAGGCCACGAATTAACTTGTAGTCTCCTTAGCACTCGGTACCTGCCTCTTATCAAGCTCGACAATATCAAGTTTTCCGAGACCGGTGCCAAAATAATGATAACAGACATCATAGAAACGTCTGCACCTGGTAGAGATCGACCAGTTTTGTGCCTGCCATACTTAAGACAAAATAAGTATTTGCCCAGCTAGTGTCCTTTCAGATTTTTTAGTATTTAAATTTACAGGTCAATAGAACAAAAAAAAAAAAAAAAAAAGAACTGTATATAGTATATACATACAGAAAAACTTATCACTAAAAAATTTATTAGTGATAAGTTCAGATTACATTTCTATAACTAGAAATATAAGACCTGAGAGAACAAATACGCTCCTGTTAACACAGAAGCGATCATAATATAAAGCTGCGATAACGCAGTCCATCGGTAGATGGATGAAACAAGTCCGGTCAGAGAGCGGTGTACACATCGCCGTAGGTATTCGGCCGCGAGCTCTGCTGACGTCATTATCAGAACTATTCGCAAGACCACAGGCTGGACTAGCTCCTCTGACTCTTTTGCCCAATTCTACAACAAAATTATCCTGGACTAAGGGGAATTCACCCGATCAGTAATCAAGTATCAATAAATTAAGATAAGACTTGATCAATATCATTGATTAGGACAGTGAACTAGTTACTTAGATTAATAAGAACTAGGTACATATAATTATTAAAATACATAAGCCGATTTGTGTATTAATCATAAAATCTAAAATCATAATAATAACAAATTATGCTTTTAATTCCAAAACTTTCTTCTCTTAACATCTACAGTGTATAAAATCATATATGAATAATGAAGCAACGAATGTATAATAAATGATCAAACGAACTTCCAAGTGAAGTTCGATCATTATTATATGAGTTGCTTCATTAGAATATATGATCTCCCTCCCTCCCCGATGCATGGCTTATCCCAAATAATAGAAAGTTTTGTACAAGTTACACTACATACTCTAAAATAATGAGCTAAAGCCGAGGCGTCGTAGTGGGGGCGAGTACGCCGGAAATACGTTTTGAATTGTTTTAAAATAAATCTTTAAAATTGTGCGAGGTTACCAAGTAAATAGGGAAACTACAGTGTATAAAATCATATATTCTAATGAAGCAACTCATATAATAATGATCGAACTTCACTTGGAAGTTCGTTTGATCATTTATTATATCCTTTTGATCCCATTTTATTTAAATCGATAGAGAAATTCTAACCCCCTAATCCTGGTGCCGATGGAAGCCGATGGAAACAGATAATCCATTCGAGGGCAGGTTGCCAGGACCACGATCTTCAGCAATGAAGGAACGACCGGAGAGAGAGAAAGACTCCTGGTGCTGCAGGGGATCTGACCACCAACATTGTTGGGACTGTTTAGAAACTGTCGGTTATAAATTAATGTTGGAGGTAGGTACCTACTAAGTAAAGAATTTGGCGTTGAACTGGAGGACCCAACTGACCCAACTCCTCAACCCTGATGCTGTACGGAATGCATTTATAAACTGGCCTTTTAAGTCGGTTAGAAAACGACTGATTTGGAAAAATGATGATCATGAGCATGAGGCTAAGTTAATGTATTTTATTCTTCATGTTTATGATGATGAAATTGATGATGATAATGATTAAAGATAGATTTTAAATGGGGTACCTACATTAGAAGACTCTTTTCGTCGATCTACTTCGTGAGTTACTGGCTTCGCAATTTACCTAATCAATAAAAAGCTTCCTTAACAAAATCACCTTATATCTTGCTCGCAACTTCGTCCGCGCGGACTACACAAATTTCAAACCCCTATTTCACCCCCTTAGGGGTTGAATTTTCAAAAATCCTTTCTTAGCGGATGCCTACGTCATAATAGCTACCTGCATACCAAATTTCAGCCCGATCCGTCCAGTAGTTTGAGCTGTGCGTTGATAGATCAGTCAGTCAGTCAGTCAGTCAGTCACCTTTTCCTTTTATATATTTAGATTAAAAATTATAATTACCTCAGATTTAATTGAATTATTATGATCCTCCTGTGCCAATAACTTCTTTGATACTTCTGTCACTTGCTCTTTTAACGCAGACAGCTCAGAACTCATTGCATGCTCAGCTTCATAAGTCACGCATTGACAAGACTCCAATTCGCTCTCAAGGCTTTTTACTTTCCTACGAGCCTGTTCTTCTTTAAACTGTTTCGCATTTTTAATATTAAATTATTATCAAGAAGATCAATTAAAATTATTAAGTATCAATAGAAAGTTTGATTTATTGATTATTCAATCAATAGAGAAATTGGTGTGTACCTTAGACACTTACTATTCACCCGCCATACTTACAATATTTATTAGTAAGACGCACGGAGTACAAAATATATGTTATATACTTCGTGGTGAGACCAGATACTTAGTTTAAATTGCAATGTTTTGTTAGGAATGTAAAGAACTATTTCTATTAAATTGACCTAGCAAGGCTTAAAATTTCTACGCTTAGAATAAGTTTTGCTTGTTTTCCAGGATGTTCAAAATTGCAAAATACCGCGCCAATTGGCACGGGTTATAACTGAGCACCGTTGACACGACCTGCGACGCCAGTGCCAGGATTCATGCGCGTGACGTGAAAACCCATACAGTTTATACGCACGCGAACTATTTATTCAAGGCATTATAATGTCAATATTATGCTAACAAGCTATAACATGAAGAGTTGGCGAAAAAGAAGGTATAATTACACTTCTGATCAAAATATTTTTTCTTCAATCCATTTTTGACTCACTGAATACAACTCTTAACTCATTTCCAAGCCAAACGGCCTAAAACTGTGCCAAAATTGAGTCAAAATTTTGTGATTTCTATCAAAACGGTACCTACAATAACAGTAAAGTTTCAACAGCTTCCATTGAGTGATTCCATTTTACAGGAGGTCCAAACCTCCTGTAAAATTTTATTTCATGCCATTATACCGTTTTATTTGCCAGCTCCTCAAATTTACTTGAAGGTCTCTATCCAACTGCGTGGCACGGCATAGCTGCTCAGCGAGCGCAGCATCTCCTTTTGCTGACTCTTCGCTCAGCCGCATTCGGATACAAGCTTGATCGCACACCTCCTTCTCAAGAGTCTTTAGACGTTCACGTTCCTTCTCCGCCGTAGCCCCACGTTGCTTCAATAGTTCAGCCAAATTCGTACAGATGTTTTTACATGAGTTCCGTTCCTCTATCGATTTCTTAATCTGAAAATGCAAATACATATAAGAGGAGAGATTGCCATTTTTTGAATTGACATTTTGCTTATTAAGTATTACATACCACGATTAATTGGATGTTTTAAACTAGTATGTGGAATCCAGTGGTAGAAATATGCAATGCAGCATCGTACGACATCAAAAGTTAATAGTGGCGCTGTGAGTGTATCTTGCCGGAGAGCTCGTGAAGTTCCAGCGAAAAGAACAAGAAAGAGGGTAGTTCGCTACTGCCCATGACAGCTCGAAATTCATCTCTCGCACCACCGCAGTCCCGTCGTGACCACGACCCGTGGAATCGGGTTGAAATATCAACGAATTAAAACATCGAATTAATCGTGGTATGTGCCCTTTATCTACATTAAAATAAAGGATGGGCATTAATTAGAATTTCACCTAGTCTAGGTAAGTATATATAATGGAATTATCGTACCCACCCAAAGTGATAGTAGAAAAAGTAAAGAATAAAAGTATGTTAAATATCTATTAAAGAAGTGGGTGTGCAATCAGTGTTATTTTGGAGACGTCCATGATGAAACACAAGGATCAAGCTTAATTCGCCAAAACAGGCAAATCTGTTTGGGAAGTACAACCATGCAGTATGCGATATGCACCGCCCACCCTCCCATTACTAATTAGTATGCAGAAACAGCAAGCAAGTGCTTTGCAACTGTCCATTGTGGAATCTATAGTCGGCGACAGGTCGAGATGGTAATCGGGGAGGGAACCCCCCGCACAAACGCACAGCCCCCCGCTAACCCTGTGCGGACGAGCGCGGGTGATGTGCGGGTGTGCAGGGCGCCCCCCGGCTCATACCTCGATAGCCATCTCAACCTGTCGCGTACTATACATCTCTAGGAGTTGCTTCGTTGTCGGAGTGAAACGTTTAGTACGCGACAGGTTAAAAAGGCAATCGGGGAGGGAACGCCCCGCACACCCACACAGCCCCAGCGATAACCTGGTGCGGGCGAGCGCGGGTGACGTGCGGGTCCCCCCGCCTCATAGCCCGATTGCGATCTCAACCTGTCGCGGACTATACTTTGAGTGTGTTTTAGAAGATTTGTGTGGTGTAGTGTGTTGGTTGATTCCCTTAGTAAATATTATGATAATAAAGGACCTGTTTGGATATATCGTCCTGTTTTTCTACGGCTAGCGATAATCGGCGCTGATAGCTAAGCTCGAGGTCTTTCCAGCCAGCCTCAGCACGTTCCAGCAGTTCAACTCTCTCAGCTTCCCGCCGCGCCAGTTGAGCTGCACGGTTCCTTAGCTCGTTCACCGCCTGATCTAACTCCGCCAGACGTTGTATACACGTTGAGTCCATACAACATGCCTAAATAACAATGTTACTGATAGTAATCAACGTCTATCCATAATACAGTCCACCACAGGTCGAGATGGCAATCGGGGTATAAGGCGGGGAGACGCTCCGCACACCCGCACTTCACCCACGCTATCCCGCATCAGGCTAGCGCGGGGGGTGTGTTAGTGCGCGGGGCGTTCCCCTCCGATTGCCATCTTGACATGTCGTGTTCCTACTATAGGTATTATTAGAAATGCTGTGTGTCTGTCTGTTTGTATGCTACTTTCTCGTGCCTCAACCCGTGACGTCGACATCCGCTAAGAAATGATTTTTAGGGTTCCGTGCCTCAAAAGGAAAAATGGAACCCTTATAGGATCACTTTGTTGTCTGTCTGTCTCTCTGTATGTCTGTCTATCTGTCTGTCTGTCAAGAAACCTAGAGGGTACTTCCCGTTGACCTAGAATCATGAAATTTGGCAGGTAGGTAGATCATATAGCAGACATAAGGTTTAAAATTTGTGTAGTCCACGCCGACAAGTCGCAGGAATAAGCTAGTTGACCTATAAAATTGAAACCAAGGTATTTACAGTAGGTACGCGGCAGAAAATAATATACATCGACATTTAGAAGGAGATAGTAGATTTGTAGAGCGTTGTCCCTATCATTGAAACCGACAAAACGTCATATAGGTATGAGTGACAGGCTGTTCGATTGCGGACATCTGATTGGTTGATTGGCTACAATGCATTGTTGCAACAAGAATCGCACAAATTCATCCAATCACAACAAAAGATATTGTAATAATGATTGATGCAGGGACCTAAGGGACAACGCTCTACAAAGCCGAAATATCATTCTAAAGGCCGATGTACATTACTTTCTTCCACGTATCTACTGTAAGAGTAAGTAATAAGTTTTTATCCATTCTAGGTAATATCATATCATATGTATAGACCAGAGGGGAAGCTTCACACTAGCTCACGCACACCACGACGTGTCACGGTCGATCCGTTTGCGCCCAGTTCGATGGCAAACGGCGGCAAACGGAGCGTCCGTAACACGTCGTGGTGTGCGTGAGCTGCGCTATGAGTGAGTGAACCTACAGCCCGCCGCTAGTATGAAGCTTCCCCTCTGGTCTATATATCTACTCGTGTGGTACAGCGCTGCTAACTCCGGAATCCCCACTTCAATATTTTTCATGAGATTCTGGTCCACCTATAGGTACACAAACTGCAGTACGCGGCAGAAAATATTGTACATCGACCTTTAGAAAGAGATAGCGGTTTTGTAGAGCGTTGTCCCTCTCGTTGAGCCCGACAAAGCGGCACATAGGTAGATATGAGTGACAGTGACAACGATTTACAAAGCCGAAATCTCATTCCAAAGGTCGATGTATATTTCTTGCCGGCTACTGTAGGTACACATCAGATAGAAGTACCTAATTTATAAGATCGCACTTAAATGCTAAATCTAATTTTGATCTCATAAATCAAAACAAGTAAATAAGTACTAACCGCATCTATTTTGTTTTTTACGTCGGTTTTGGTTTTCTGAGACTTTTTCAAATGATGTTGACATGGTGGCGGTGGTGTGAACCGCATGACAATTTTTGTTTCCACTGGTAACTTCACAACAGGTCCCATTAGAGAGCATGTATCAAAAACGGATGAGTCTTGAATACTCTCCGAACGCTTATGATCTGTATTGTCTGGTTTTGTAGAAACACCTTGTTTGTTGACATTTTCAATATTCACGTTATTTGACAAATTCTTGGAAGTACTGCAAACTGGCTTTTTGCAATTTTCTTGTATGAATCTGGAAAACTCGACTACTTAGGTACTTTATTTAGGTCATACTTAATTAACCGTGACATAATTTGTAACGCGTGCTAATTGTTAAGTTTATGCGGAGGCTGGGGCGCCTCCGCATAAGTGGCGGATAATGTGGCGCCCCACACGAGTCAATGAGAACGTGAACAGGGTACCCGCATCAATTAAATTTTCGCTAACCGTAATTAGGCCAATGGCAAGAACTACTAGCGGTTAGTGCTCGTGATTTAACGAGGAGCAGTACTCAGTAGTCAGTAGTCTACGTGAGTGGAGTTATATAACTGCAACGACGAATTGTTCTGAGATTCAATTGTTGGAAGATTTATTTGCACAGCTTATAAAAGTGCCTTATACGAATACATTGGGCTTCAAAATACCTTCCTCACCTAATGTATATACAAAGACGAAATGGAACTCATAAATATATTATTTGACTAGCTTATCCCCGCGACTTCGTCCGCGTGGACTACATAAATTTCAAATCCCCATTTTACCTCCTTCATCATCATGATCAACCCATCACCGGCTCACTAGTCACTACAGAGCACAGGTCTCCTCTCAGAGTGAGAAGGTTTTGGCCATAGTCTACCACGCTGGCCAAGTGCGGATTGGCAGACTTCACACTCCTTTGAGAACATTATGGAGAACTCTCGGGCATGCAGGTTTCCTCACGATGTTTTCCTTCACCGTTAAAGCAAGTGATATTTTAATTTCTTAAAAACGCACATAACTCCGAAAAGTTAGAGGTGCGTGCCCGGGATCGAACCTCCGACCTCCGATTGGAAGGCGGACGTCTTAACGACTACCACAGCTTCTACCTCCTTAGGGGTTGAATTTTCAAGAATCCTTTCTTAACGGACGTCTAAGTCATTGTAGCTACCTGGATGCCAAATTTCAGCCTGGTCCGTCCAGTAGTTTGAGCTGTTCGTTGATAGATCAGTCAGTCAGTCAGCTTTTCCTTTTCTATACTATATACTAATATTATAAAGAGGTAAAGTTTGTAAGTTTGTTTGTAGGGGGTAATCTCCGGAACTACGGGACCGATTTTGAAAATTCATTCACCTGTAGAAAGCTACATTATTCCTGAGTTACATTTTATTTCAAAAAAATTAGAGATCCCTACGAAAATATATAAATAGTAGTAGTAGTAGTAAGTAGTATATAAATGAGTAGCTAGTTATTATATAGATAGGTAGTCCATAAGATAAAATGCGTTATCTTGTTAACTGCAGGGTGAGTTTAATTATTATTATTGTTCCCATTACATTTGAAGGCAAAACAACATACCCTGTTCCGTTGTGAGGGTATGACCTTAACTGTTATTACGTACATAAGGTCGGGTCATTCCCGCCGCAAATAATTTTCCAAAATATGCCATTTTGTTTTAGCCTTGTTGCCAGTTTTTTTTTAAAGGGACTATATAAAAAAGATGGAGGTTCAGGATTAGACTGTTTTAATGTAGAGCGTACGTATAGGTATACAAAGTACCTGTATGTTCTGTCTATGACCATGTTGGGTGAATTTAAATAATCATTTTATATTGGACTAACTGATGCCCGCGACTTCGTTCGCGTGGATTTAAGTTTTTGAAAATCCCATGGGAACTCTTTGATTTTCCGGGATGTAAATAGCAGGTCTTTAACTACACCCATTCATAAAATCATGTCCATCCGTGTCTCCGTTGCGACGTGATTTAAGGACAAACCAACAAACAAACACACTTTCGCATTTATAATATGGGTATGGATAGTTCATGTCCTCATGGGGTCCTCGTAAATGGGCAACGGATTTTTTCAAGGGGCACCAGCTAACCATTCGTAATCAGCTCAATGGTTAAAGACTAATGAACACGATAGTTTCCAGTCAATTTTCAGTTAAGTTTAAAAAACCAACCAAGTGCGTGTCAGGCTCGCACACTGAGGGTTCCGTACTACAGTCGTATTTTTTTCGACAATTTGCACGATAAATCAAAAACTATTATACATAAAAATAAAAATAAAAACTGTTTTAGAATGTGTAGGTCAATATGATACACATAATATTATGGTACCCCACTTGGTATATTAATCTTATTTTGAAAGTTGAAAATCCTAAGTAATTATTTGTTCATGAACAAAGGAGAATGGGCGGTTTCGTCCCCAGTGGTGTATCAAGTTGTGATATATGTCATTTCAAAGGTCATGATAATAGCTTCATTTTATTGTATGACACCAACAATGAGTCGCGTGCAGGGAAAGATTTAGGAAGCATTTAATTTCATTAATCCAGTGTAAGTCTGAATAAAATAAAAATATCTTTTATTCAATTAAACTCTTACAAGTACTTTTGAATCATCATATGCATCTACCACTGGCTCGGAATGCCTTTCCCACTGAGAAGAATCAGCAAGAAACTCGGCGGTTGCTCTTTTAAAGATTTGATATATGTACAATATTGTGCCATAATTATATAAAAAAAGTAATTGCAGTCCCGCTAAAACAGTTTTATACGTTTTTACATTTATTACGTTTTTTTTAACAAAGAAATTATTACTTTTAGTTTGGCTTATATTTGGGTGCTAGCATACCGTGCGGTGCGTACCTATTCGTACGGTGTCGGGGCGGGCTGGTGGGGGACGGCGTTGGCGGCGTGTTGTTACTTGTTGTGACTTGTCCCTGTAGTCGGTTACTAACGCGGCGCGCATACGCACACACATTTTGCTATTTCGGATCCATACTTTTTTTTGTATTTTTGACCTCTGCACGTTTAAAAGACTTGAGTTTCTACTTATACTTTGATTGTAGCTAGTTTTTATGGACCAATTGCAGGAGGATTGGATACATTGTTAAGATAGCAGAACTTGTAAATCATTGTGTTAGATGTGGCCGTTCTTTGGCTTGACAGCGAGAACGCCACCGGCTCAGTAGACAAGATTTAGAGGCAAGACCTGGATTTGCAGAATATGTATTGGATCATTTACGTATACAACAAGTAAGTTCATATTTTATTTTACAATGTCAAAGCACATTTATCACTTTGCACTTTTATTTGTGAAATACCTACGTATATTATACGTACTTATATTATACGTAGGTATTTCACGAATAAAAGTGCAAAGTGATAATATGTGCTTTGATATTGTAAAATAAAATATGAACTTACTTGTTGTATACGTAACTGATCCATACATATTCTGCAAATCCAGGTCTTGCCCCTAAATCTTGTCTACTGAGCCGGTGGCGTTCTCGCTGTCAAGCCAGGGAACGGCCACATCTAACACAATGTGGATGATAACAATGATTCACAAGTTCTGCCATCTTAACAACGTATCCAATCCTCCTGCAATCAGTACCCTTATTATAAATGCGAAAGTGTGTTAGTTTGTTGGTTTGTTGGTTTGTCCTTCAATCGCGTCGCAACGGTGCAACGGATTGACGTGATTTTTGCATGGGTATAGATAAAGTCCTGGAGAGTAACATAGGCTACTTTTTATCCCGGAAAATCAAAGAGTTCCCACGGGATTTTTAAAAAACCTAATTTCACGCGGACGAAGTCGCGGGAATCAGCTAGTTGGTCCATAAAAACTAGCCACAAGCAAAGTGTAAGTAGAAACTCAAGTCCTTTAAACGTGCAGAGGTCAAAAATACCAAAAAAAAGTATGGATCCGAAAGAGCAAAATGCGTGTGCGTATGCGCGCCGCGTAAGTAACTGACTACAGGGACAAGTCACAACACGCCGCCGATTCCGTCCCCTACCAGCCCGCCCCGGCACCGTACGAATAGGTACACACCGCACGGTATGCTAGCACCCAAATATAGGCCAAACTAAAAGTAATATATTCTTTGTTTAAAAAAACGTAATAAATGTAAAAACGTATAAAACTGTTTTAGCGGGACTGCAATTACTTTTTTTATATAATTATGGCATAATATTGTACATATATCAAATCTTTAAAAGAGCAACCGCCGAGTTTCTTGCTGATTCTTCTCGGTGGGAAAGGCATTCCGAGCCAGTGGTAGATGCATATGATGATTCAAAAGTACTTGTAAGAGTTTAATTGAATAAAAGATATTTTTATTTTATTCAGACTTACACTGGATTAATGAAATTAAATGCTTCCTAATTCTTTCCCTGCACGCAACTCATTGTTGGTGTCATACAATAAAATGAAGCTATTATCATGACCTTTGAAATGACATATATCACAACTTGCAATACACTCTGGGGACGCAACTCATACAAAAGTGCCCATTCTCCTTTTAGTTATTTTTATGATGTAACCACAAAATCACGCTTTTCAGATTTTTACGTGTACTATAAGACCTACCTACCTGCCCATGATTCTAGGTCAAGAGTAGTAGGTAGGTACCTACTACAAAATTTTCAATACGATTAAATAAGATTTTAAAGTAAGTACTTCCTCTTATTCTTAAATTTATCTTATCTTAAAAAAAAATTATACAGATTACCTACTAATTCGAGCACAGGTAGGTACTTACTTAACATAATACTTACTTGCTATTTTACACGTTTTGTAGTTAGTCACTAGGTATTCACCTTGTAACATTGTAAACGTAAATAATAATTAATATACTTAATTGGTTAGTAACGATTAGGTGAGTACCTACGCCTGTAATCATTACTGTTATACAGGTGTTTTAGCTACTGTTTATTAAGCTAATATAGGTACAGTTCAACGATACACCAGTAATACGGATCTGATGATGTATAAGCTAAAGCTTCTCTCTCTTTTAGAGAGATGGTTTCATAACTAGAACGCTGGCAAAAACAAAGACTTGATAGTACCTACCTACTGATGATTACTCATATGATACCACAAAAGAAAACGCGAAAAAATATATTAAAAATCCTATAATTTGGCAAATAAAACATCTGACGCTAGAGGTCAACGAACGTTGCGCAAGTAGGTCACTCGGAGTTAGTGCCGCGTCGTAGGCGGAGCATTGAGCCTAGTTTTGCACGCTATACATTGCGGGTTTAAAAAATACTAAATCACTAAAACTACAAAATGAGGCAAATTGGTATTGAATGTGTTTAGGCAGTATACCAATAACGCTGGCTTTTGCCAGTGTTCTGGTTACATCCTGTATAGTACTTATATAGCACGCTTCATCTGGACTGCTTGATTTTATTTATCCATCGTTATGCACAATTTTCTATCACGATTTTAATTCATCCGAACTAAGAATAGGAAAGCCACGGAAGCCTTATTTATTCTATCTGCCTGCCTAAATCTAAAACATACCAAACTTTGATTTTAATTTAGTTAGTAACGATGGGGTTACCATGTAGATTGTAGGTCAACTATAAAAGCCCCTTAAAAATATGAGATTAAAAAAAACAGTAGAGCGCAGGTGAGATGTCGCTTCACTGGTGTTTGTGTCATCCTGCTCTCTTCGCGTGATTCGTGCTCGAGACGTTCGTGCGCCCCGCGCATTGCACGCTAATCAAACGATATGCCACAATGATACATGTCATACTTGCAGAGACCGTCGACGTCTGAGTGCCCCAGTTGGTGCCAGGCCAGCAGCGCGCAGGTGAGATGTCGCTCCTCTGGTGCCTGTGAGATCATCCTGCTCTCGTCGCATGACGCGTGCTCGAGACGTTCGTGCGCCGCGCGCATTGCACGCTATATTAAACAATATTCTGGAATGAATTATTTTAAACTCTCCTCTACTACTACAGTCTGAGTATTACCGTAGATATTAGATCGTAAGCAGTAGCAGAGATTATTTCTTACACTCAATACTGTGTAATATAAATTATCTCTGGCAGCAGGTAAACATAATTTGATTATTATTATATCTATATTTACATTTTGCATTTACCGAATTAAATCTCATCATCATCATCATCATCAACCGATAGACGTCCACTGCTGGACATAGGTCTCTTGTAGGGACTTCCACGCGCGACGGTCTTGCGCCGCCTGAATCCAGCAGCTTCCTGCGACTCGTCTGATATCGTCCATCCACCTAGTTGGCGTCTTCCAACGCTGCGTCTTCTGGTGCGAGGTCGCCATTCCAGCACCTTAGGACACCATCAACGTCTATCGGTTTTACGAACTATGTTCCCTGACCATAGCCACTTCAGCTTCGCAACCCGTTGAACTATGTCGGTACATCTAGTTCTCCCACGGATCTCCTCATTTCTGATTTGATCACGTAGAGAAACTCCAAGCTCTCTCCATCGCCCGCTGAGTGACTCTGAGCTTTCTTATGAGGCCCACAGTTAGCGACCATATGGCATCACTGGCAACACGCACTGTTCGAAGCGAATTAAATATACTAAAACGATTTTGATCTAGCCATGCGCATTGCGCAGTTTGATCATGTATGCATCACGCACAACGAAATAGGCCTTTAATTATGTCGCGATAATGATCATGCCCGCGACTTCATCTGTGTGGATTTAACATCCCGTGGGAATTTCTTGATTTTCCAGAAGAAAAACTTGCTTTGCAGGATGCAAGTATCTCTTGGATTTAGATTTTTTTAAATCTCACCTGGTGTATTTAGGTAAGGGCTACTTTTATTTTCCAGAAGTTTCTCGCTATAGAATTATGTAAAAACCTGTGAAAACCTATTAGTTTAAGCCTAATTAGTTATAACGAGCTGTTGGTTTATCCCAATAAAATAAAATGAATTATATTTTCTGAACAATTAGGTACGTCTTAATTATTCTTGTATTATACATTACTCTGATCTGTACACTACTTCGTAAGTAATAATTTGGTCTTTAGAATATTCGGCCGAACTATTTTAAGATGAATGCTGATAAATGATCTCTATTTTATTTTTCCATCAACGAAAAGCAACTTTTAAGCATGACTGTGGCATTATGTTGCTCATCATTAGGTAGTAGGTACACCGCATACGTAGGTACCTAAAGATTTTCAAGGCACTATCTCTCCGAAACTGTATCGCAGTAAATAGATTGTAAAACGTGAATCAATTTCCATATTAGTCTAATATTATAAATGCGAAAGTATGTCTGTCTGTCTGTCTGCTAGCTTTTCACGGCATCCGTTTAACTGGTTTTGATGGAATTTGGGACAGAGTTAGCTTAAAACATCCCGAGGACAGACATAGGCCCGAAAAGCTAAAAGTTCCTACGGGATTATAAAACCTAAATCCACGCGGACCAAGTCGCAGGCATCATCTAATATAAATAATATAATGGCTATTCTTTATATTATTTCCGTAAAGGTGTTGTTAGAAAAACACGTACCAACGGTAAATTATCCGCAAGATTTTAACTACTGCTAATAAAAACAAGTTACCTACTTAATTAAAAAATATAAATAAAATAAATATACCTGTTCTTAGAAAAGAAAGAAATACCTGTTCTTTCTGTCTTTATAGAAAAAAACGCACGCTAAATACATTGATGCATCTGAATTCGAAAAAACTTCTAAACTTTAAGTGGATTTCTCTCTTTAATTAAAAATTATGAGTAAGGTTTGTACGTTCATATTTTGGTCTATGAGAACCACCCATCCGAAGCGGGGGAAATACACTCTCTATGTAAAAAACCGGCCAAGTGCGAGTCAGGCTCGCGCACCGAGGGTTCTGTACTAGTCGTATTTATGATGCATAAATATAAATATAAATCTTTTTTTGAATGCACAGGTAAAGCCCTTTCATATCATATCCCACTTGATATAGTTATCTTATTTCGAAAATTGAAAATACTAATTATTAGTTCATGACCACAATTTAATTTTTTTGTGTGCCCTAACCTCACGCTTTTCAGATTTTTCCCCATAATGTGTCTGCTATAAGACCTACCTACCTGGCAAATTTCATGATTCTAGGTCAACGGGAAGTACCCTGTAGGTTTCTTGACAGTCAGACAGACAACAAAGTGATATGTAAGGGTTCCGTTTTTCCTTTTGAGGTACGGAACCCTAACAACGCATTATGCAAGAAAAACATGTTAATTTGTGAGTCGGACTCGCACACGTAAGGTGCCTAGGTAAAGGTAAGTACATAATTATGTACTTCAAAGGGAAAAACGGAACCCTTAATGTCCGTCCGTATTTCTGACTGTCAAGAAACCTATAGGGTACTTCCCATTCACCTAGAATCATAAAATTTGGTAGGTAGGTAGGTCTTATAGCACACGTAAGAGGAAAAATCCGAAAACCGTGAATTTGTAGTTACATCACAAAAAAAATTAAAATGTGTTCGTAAAAAAATAATTTGTATTTTCAACTTTCAAAGTAAGATAACTATATTGAGTAGGGTATTATATGAAATGGCTGTATCTGTACATTCTAAAACAGATTTTTATTTATTTTTATGCATTATAATTTTTGATTTATCATGCAAAATATCGAAAAAATACGACTGCAGTACGGATTACGGAACCCTCGGTGTGCGAGTCTGACTCGCACTTGGTCGTTTTTTTTGTGATGTAACTAAAATTCACGGTTTTCAGATTTTCCCCTTTACCTTCCTCTACTTATGCTATAAGACATTGCGACCTCCCAAATTTCATGATTCTCGGTCAACAGGAAGTATACCACCCACCCTATAAGCTTCGATTTCTTTGACGGGTCTTGACAGTCACGACAGACAGACAATGAAGTGAGGGTTCCTTTTTTCTCTGGAGGTATGGTAAAAAAATTAAAAAATATTGTACTCTACCGTTAAATTCATACTCGGATTATTTTCTAGAGCCTTGGAAATATTCCAAATTATAAGGGAGCACATCGAGGTTGGTTTAGTTGGCACCGAAAATGAACCAGTGTCCATGTATTTTCCATGGCTATGGGCCTGGAAATACGAGTAGTTGTTACATCATGTAGAGTACGCGACAGGTCGAGATGGCAATCGGGGTATGCGGCGGGGGGAAGACCCGCACACCCGCACGTCACCCGCGCTATCCCGCACTGTGTTAGCGCGGGGGCTGTGCGAGTGTACGGGGCGTCCCCACCCCAATTGTCATCTGGACCTGCCCGTTCTATACCTACTGTATTTTTATAAAATGCTACGTTTTGGCTACGATCTCTTTCATGTATTTTTACATTGTCGTCTCGCACACATTTCTGAATATACCATGCCGTGTTTTTTTCAAACTTTATATCTGTACCTACTAATCTAGGTCGTAGATCTGAGGTCTAGAAGCATGGCATTATTTACAGGAGTTCCTTAAATATCACGTAGAAAGGTACCTATAGCCCTACCTAAATACTTAGAAAGGATTTTTGAAGATTCATCCCCTTTTAATGTGAATGGAAGCAAAATTCTGCAGCAAAGCAAAGCAAATTTTACCTGCCTAATGACTTCTATCCATATGCCTAGTATAAATAAATCTCGTAAGAAAGTGGTTGCGTGTGATCTTGAGGGAGTTCAATAGGTGATGATGGGAAATCTCATCGCACGCAACGTATTCGAATAGAATCAAACTTCGTTTGTATGGGCCGCGCTTGACAGCAACTCCCCTTCAGAAACCCGGACGCTACCGCTAAATTCAGAAGTGACTTTGCGACAATTCTTATTAAATCTGAATTATAACTTACTCTTAAATGTAGATGTGATTAAATGGTACCTAATTATTAATAAGAGAGAACTTACCACCAGATGAAATCTGTATAAGTTATTAATACCACAGAATAATTAATAGTATGGTACCAGATGAAAAAGGCTCACTTCGCAAAGACGTTTAAATAAATAGCGACACTTGTTACGGCGCAAGAAAGTACAATTTCAGCTCGCCCAGCGCTGTGGCCTAAAATTTAATAAACGCCTCTCTTTCTATCGCGTAAACTCTTACGTCTTATCTTTTTCTCTCGAAGGGATCGCCGCCAGAAGTATGTAATATTATATTTCTCAAGTTACGTCGTCCAAAGTAGGGATATCTACTCATGTGGTCCAAGGTGAGCCCAGTCTGGTAATATGTACTACACTTTATCTTTGTATAGGTACTGATATGCTAATTTTCCCTGTCTAACCTGTCTTACCTGTTTATCACCCATTTTTGTATAATTTTATAGCTTTTTATTCCGTTAATAATATTCTCAGCTGGAAAATACACAAGTCCTCCAAATATTATTTACTCTATACTATCTTATCTTAGCTAGGCATGCTTTATTGATATTCAATATTATGGTAACAGTAATCTATACTAATAATTTTGCATTTTTATTTTGAAAACACGAAAGAGCAAAATATTATGTATATACCTGCATAATTACTATAAAATATTTCTATAGTCCGTACTAAATGACTTCCCACGCGCCATTTTAACTCTATGGGTCAATCATGTCAAAAGAACGGTTCACTAAGGGTTCACCTTTAAAATAAGGACTAAAATCGTACCTTTCACGCGGTCATGATTTATATAGTAATTAGATAAGGCTAGCTTTAAGTTTTATTGTAATATTAAAAGAGTTTAAAAAAAAAACCTTTCACATAAAATTTGACACATAAAGTTAAAATGGCACGCGAGAAGTCATTTTTACGCATTATATAATTTTTTATTTATTTTTTATGATTTTTGTACTTAAGATCGTTAGGATCATAGACTTATCATAGAGATATTAGGATTGACATCTGACGTCTATCAGATGCATAGATCAGATGCATGTACAACAAGATGTACAATATATTTATCTGGTGCTGTAAGTATTTCAAACCTTAACAGAAAACAGCTTGGAAAACAGGAAACTCTTTCTACCATGAAGTTTTAATACTTATTTATTTATGGCCGTCCGTCCTTAGTCATGCGTAAAAAACGTCATTTATTATTTAAATTTAAATTAAAATGAAGAATAATAATCAGAAACAAAGATGATTTTGTTGTGATTTCTTCCTCCTGCAAAACATTACACTGGCGCATTTTTTTTATAAGAATATTAGCCATGCTAATCATGAATAATATTCCCGTTTCCCCTCCAACTAAGCGTAAGTCTTGTGCTAGGAGTAGGTACGACAATAGTACAACGGGTGGGGTTTGAACTGCCGACCTGTCGGATTTCAGTCCGCGCCTTAACCGTTGAGCCATAGCTTATTAATTATATTTATTGGTCTCGCTCTACTCCGTTGAGCTATTGAGGCTCTAAGCATTATCTTGGTTGACTACAGGCCATAGATTAATTATTGGTCTCGCTCCGCTCTACCTACTTAAATACTATACTTAAATAATGGTCTCCTAACTTGATGATCATGATAATTTTGTTTTTTTTTTAAATAAATATTACAAGCTAGCCTTACCTAATTACATTACAAATCATGCCCACGTGGAATGGTGCCAAGAATACTGGCTGCATTTTACGCGTCCTTGTCCATCCGAGTCCTTGAAAATACGTTTCAAAGTAGTCATAGAACTATTTGTATGGTAGCTTACGCACTACATCCAACTTCCGTATCCGTCATGAGAATATCTCGGATCTGCCTCGGATTCAAATTGGACATAATATGACGGCACATCACCCGCGCTCGCGCCCACCGGGTTAGCGCAGGGGCTGTGCGGGTGTACTGGGCGTTCCCTCCCCGATTGCTATCTCGACCTGTCGCGTATATACCTAACTAATATTAATTTCGTTCGATTGTAATGATCGATGTAGGTATATATAAGTAATAAATACTTGTAACAATCTACGCGAATGGTAATCGGTAACGTATCAATATAATAAAAAGACGTATTAAGTAAATAAAATAATGCGGACATGGATTGCGCTTACAACAAAAATAAAATAAAAAATATCCTTCACATTGCCAGTAAGGCACGCGCTACATTGCATGGAAATTCCGTCGCCAATTTTCCGCATCGAAACGCTACTAGATTTTATTAGCTACGCAAATTTTATTTATCGGGCATCATGATTTTGTCATCTTGGGGCCTCAATATCTATCGGTTTTTTGAACCAAGTATATGCCCTGCCCATTGCCACTTCACCTTCGTAACCCTCAATGCGCTATACCGGTTACTCTGGTTCTCCTTTCTTCTTATTAATTATTAGCTAAGTATTACTTTAGTAAAATTTATAATTCGGTAGGTAGGTACTTAGTTACTTAACTGATAGCAATTTGCCACGGAATATTGATACCTACCTATATTTGCGTTTCGTACAATGAAGCTCTAGTGTAAGATAAATATTTCGACCAAGAATACAGCAGCGCATTTTAAAACAATGATTTGATATGTAAGTAGGTAGGTTTACAATGATACAGACGCTCACAAGTATATTGAAAAGATTACAGGCAAATATAACCGTAAGTTGAATCGAAAAACAAGAGACAAGTTCTACCTGTCATACCTAGTTTGCCGTTATTTTTGTTTGTGGGCTTTGAGGCCTAACTTTTCAAGTGAGTTTAGCTAACGTGACGCTATAACGAGAACTTTGTTATATGAATCTGTCTTTAGGTATACTTAGTTTAGGAGTTGGGCTAAGTTCAGATTTAGAGGTGTCTTCAAATTACTAGCGCCGTGTTCTTTAGTCTACCAAGGTCGTGATAAAATAACACAAAATTACTTATTTAATTCTTTGATTTTTAAGTTACAAACACAAGCAAGACAGTGCACCGGGACCGGGGACAAATGGTGTGAACACCGCTACATTTCAACAAAAAGCCAACTTGGCGAAACTGGCGTCAGCATATTATTATGTCGCCTACGCCTAGTATAGAGGGCCAACAACGTCAGGATTTGATAGTGTAGTTTAAAAATTATTCCAACCCAATCTTCCCAATATTCCCACATTAAAGTTCCCAACATTCGTACCAATTTTTACTCTAAAAATTCTTATGAATGTTGGGAACGCCAATAATATAATTTATATCCTGTAGTATGAAATAAGTTTTCAAGTGCACGTTAACTTTAACTAATACATAATACATAATATACTTTACCGCACAGGCTATCCTAATTAATATTATAAATGTGAAAGTGTGGATGTTTGGATGTTTATATGTTTGGATGTTTGAATGTTTGTTACTCAATCACGCAAAAACGGCTGAGCGGATTTGAATGAAATTTGGAGCGGAGATAGATTTTAACACATTTTATTATTTTATAAAAAAATTGCGTGTGTTATTTTTAACACACGCTATTTTTTATCCCGGAAAATCAGAGAGTTCCCGCGAGATTTTGAAAAATGTTTAATCCACGCGGACGAAGTCGCGGGCATCAGCTAGTAGTCCATAATTATCTTATCGGTGTTTTATAGGATAAAATATTTCGGAGAGTGTGCTCGGAACTTTTTGATTTTGTCCCCCCTTCACCATTTTACCACCGAACCGCAAATCCTCGGGCGAGTTTCCATCCTTATGTCGTCGACATTTTATCTACTACTTACTTCTACACGCACGAAACGTTTTGCGTCACCATTCCTCATACGCATGGCTAAGGTTTGAAATACTCTTCCACGGTCTGTGTTTCCTACCAATTACAATCCGGGTATCTTTGAAACAAGAGTGAATAGGCATCTTCTAGGTAAACCCGTCCCATCTTAGGCCTCATCATCACTTTCCATCAGGTGTGATTGTAGTCAAGCGTTTGCCTATAATGATTTTTTTTAAACTCTATTTATTTATAAAGAGATAACTGTAATATTCTTAATTTCAGTGCCTTATAATTGCACCTAATAATTAAAACAAAACTATGTTTATTGATTTCATTTGATTTGATCGTTCACCGTTTTATTAATGGCTTATTCAATGTTAATATTTAACTTGTATTAATTACACCTACTGAAAACGAACTAAGCGCAACTCTGTCTGCTATATAAATAATTAAAGCTAATTTGATATTGTTAATAGTTAACCAATAGTAGGTAGGTACTTATCAGGTTATTCGCATAAACTCATAAATCTAAATCAGTGATAGAATAGGTAGAGCATAAATATAAATATCTAAAGTTGTGATTAAATACATAACAAGGAGTTGTTGAAACCATTGAATACTTTTGTTGAATCCCGCAATCCTGGGAACTGTGGTAGGTATTAAGTAGTAGGTAATTAATTATCGAAGTAATTACTTAGGTCAGTTGCCTTTAACATAGGTATTATTATCATCATGATCAACCTATTACCGGTCCAATACTAAGCACGGGTCTCCTCTCAGAATAAGGAAGGTTTAGGTCATAGTTTGCCACGCTAGCCCAGTGCGGATTGGCAGACTTTACACACCCTTAGGAACATTATAAAGAACTCTCAGGCATGCAGGTTTCGATGTTTTCCTTCGCCGCGATATTTAATTGCTTAAACGTAATGATAATACAGATAAATATTTTTTCAGGATCGCGGGATTTCAGAATTACTTATCTAGAAATCTGTGGTTAAGTTTAGGCATCGCTCTCTCAGAAATTGTTAACCAACTATGCCACCAATGTTTAACCTACCTATTGCGGGTTACCCACTGTAGGTAATTTAAGTAGTTATGGTTCTATTTTCTTTTTTTTTAATTTATATACTCACGTTTGGCTGCAATTAGACCTGGTGGCAAATGATGATGCAGCCTAAGATGGAGCACCCCTTCTACCCCTTCATACGGCCACCCCCACCATGCAAACCGGCAGATTGATATTTTCTGATAACAGACACACGTGGGGCGCATACACTATTAATAACTGGAGCGCTCGAGTATTTTTGTGACTATTTTTTTTACATTTTTGAAAACCTGCACATCATATATGGTTCCCACGACGCTCGAGTAAATCCCTATTTAGCCTCTTGGGCTCCCCTACTATAATAGATATTATTTTACTTCTATCATATTATTATGATGAAGCTGTTTCATCATAATAATAATATGATAGAAGAAACATAGCAATACCTACTATTGACGGACAGAGTAAACCAGTCTCAGAACCAGTCTTGTTTTGCAGTCGTCACACGCTCTAGTCGTATGGTTAAAAATAGCTGGGAACATCAATTTTTATAAAAATGACACAGGTATTACAAAGATGATTCATCAACGCAAGCATAAGTATGCGAACTGAGAACACATCACGCTTGATTTTAAAAAGCAAAAGCGAAGGGTCGATATACCCCAAGCAGGCGGCGGAGCTGGCGCCAGCGGCCGGTTCCCACCGCTAACGGTGCGAGCCTTCCAAGTATAACCAGCATTAGCTGCCATGGTGCGACTATTTTTAGCTCAAGCTCCGTATCAACAAGAATCTTGCATTCATATAATCGAGTGCCATGGGTGCACATATCCGGTAATCCGTTTGTGATGCGACAACCCGTAAAACATGTTTATGAGTGTGGATATAATTTGTCTACTATAAGAATCATTAATGAACTACTCGCCGTCGACCTGCCTCGGCTTCGGATTCCATGCACGAATCACGATCATTATCATAATCATCAACCCATCGCCAGGTCACTACTGAGTACGGAATGAGAAAGTTTTTTGGCTTTAGTCCACCACTCTGGCCAAGTGCTGATTGGCAAACTTCACACACCATTGAGAACTCTTAGGATATGAGAATTCTTAGGCTTGTATGTTTACTCACGATGTTTTCCTTCATCGTTAAAGCAAGTTATATTTATTTGATTAAAACGCACATAGCTCCGAAAAGTAGAGGTGCGTGGCAAGAATCGAACCCTGGATTCCCCGAATATGTGGCCGACGCACGTCTTACCACGAGGCGACGAACACAAATGTGGTATTAGGATAAAGCATCTAAACCTTCCTCGTGAAATGTTCTGAATGATAAGTAGTAAGAGTTGCACTGAGATTTGAGAAGTTTAGGTACCTACCTTTATCTACCGAAATAAAACCAATTACGAATATGTCTCGTAGACTCGCTTTATACATGACCTCCTTTACAAAAACACTCTACAGAAGATGGAGGAAAGACAAGACGGTGTGGAGACGGGGTGATTAGATTTTGTTATAATATAATTAATGCAAAAGTAGGTAACTCTGTTTGTCTGTTTCCTTTTCACGCCTCAAACCTAAATCCACGCGGGCGAAGTCGCGGGCATCAGCTAATGAATAGGTAATATATGTAGTTTTCAAGTTTCTGAACAACAAGTTGTGAAGCAAACAACATGGCAAGGTCAAGTGTCGGTGGTAACTTAAGATTTTCGACAAAAATAAGTTTGAAAAAGTAAGAAACCGTCGTAAATGATTTGCTCGTGCCTGGTTTAATCCAACTAATATTATAAATGCGAAATTGTGTTCGTTTGTTGATTTAACCACCACCGCAATGGAATTCCAGATCGATATGATTTTTTGCATGAATATAATTCAATATGTATATATATTATATAATTAGACTACTTTTAATATTACCGGAAAGTGAAAGAGATCCCACCCAATTTTTAAAAAGTAAATCCACACGGGTAATATCACGGAAATCATTTAGATTTTATGTAAATTTAAATATACAAAAAAAAACACTAGCCAAACATCAATTCCTTGAAATTATACCCAAAATTTTAACCAAAAATTTAAAACAACATTTTAATAAGCAAACACATAAAAACAAAAACTGTCGAAATCATTTAAAAGTTTTGTCAAGGAGCATTATAGTGGGAGTGGAAAGTGCCAGCCGCGAGCTATGCTTTAGGTAAGGAGTTTTTATTTATTTCACTTACAAATGCATCGCCAGTGGTATGCCAGAAATCGATGATAGACATGGATTATAGTCATAAATACCAACATCTGGCACGCGAGCTTATGATTTAACTTTTTCTTTCATCAACTCTAATGGGAAAACATCTACAGCATTAGTTAGGCAAATAATACTAGTAGGTATAATGTGGTCGTAATTATGAAACGTTTACTAGGTACGAGTATTACCGACTAGATATTACTCGTACGTACTATGCTACAAAAGAGAATTTTTCAGTTACATATTTACGTTTGTTTAGATTATATTATGTAAGACATACGAGATTGCACTAAGACTGTAAAATGTTACTAAAGTGTTTATTTACTATCGAGCGGGCCGGGCCATACAAGGTTTGTGATGAAATAGTAATGTATACCTATTACCTACCTATCTGTCTATTTTGTTCTTTTTACAGACCCTTATAAGTATAATGTGATGACATAATAATATTCTTACAAGATATGGACTCTAGAGGTAAAATAAAAAATAATTACAGTTTTATTATTCCTTAGTACTATCTCTATGTATTATTCGCTTTTATTTATACAAGTTATTTGACGTGACAATCGTAATGGTACGATTACACCTACCGAGTAGTGAAGCGAGACAGTAAAATGTCACTCGGCCGAGACAGTGCTGTGACTGAGAAATTGTGGTGAAATTGCACTCGTTAAGTGTTTATACCAACCGAGTACTTGGCCGAGGACACTGACTCGCCACTGTACTCGTTAGATGTAATCGTACCATAAGAGTTGGGCTATTGACATACCTAATATTGTACTCGTCGTATCTCCCTATAAATGTATATCTGTTTTCTTGGACTGTATCAACTACCAATAATAGAGACTCGAATCATCAATATACATAAATGGCAAATTATTTCATTGATAGTTACCTACTGAAATGAAATGAAATGAAATGAAATGAAATGATTTATTTGTTTTAAAAGGTCTTTTTAAAATTGTGCCAGGGACCCTGAAGTAAGTTTGCAAAACCTGTATCTCAGGGTCCCCGCTCTCCCTCCTCCATCATTAACAAATAAACACTTATAACAACAATATGAAACTTAAAAATACGCGTGTGTGTGTGTGTGTGTGTGTGTGTGTGTGTGTGTGTGTGTGTGTGTGTGTGTGTGTGTGTGTGTGTGTGTGTACATATGTGTATCGGTGTGTATTGTGAGTGCGAGTGTGTGTATGTATGTGTGAGAGTGTACATGTGTATATTTTTAATAACAAATAACAAATTTCAAATTTAACCTACCTATTTATATTCCTAGAAGTAATTCTGTTTCGTCGTACGTTTTTTCTTGTAACCACTTAGACAATGTTTTTTTTAATATCAAACTGTTTACTAGTGTGGAAATTGAGAATTTTGTTGATTTTATTGTAGAGATGAGCAGATTTTCTGGTGTACTGATTCCGAGAAAAAGACGTTTTTGCTGCAGCTATATTAATGACATTAAGTTTCCTTCTCCTTCGTACAATTAAAGGTTCAAATTTTGTGGATTTATGTACTTTCAGAATCGTTTGCAAAATATATAACTGTCTCACAGTTAATACCTGACTGGTTGAGTAAAGCTTGTGTGTAGGAAATCTATAAGGTTTCTGATACATGACCTTTAGTAAAGATCTTTGTGCTCTCTCTATATCAATGAATTTAGTTTTAACCGCACCACCCCAAACGGGGATGCAATAACCTAGTATAGATTGAGCTAAAGCTATGTAAATTTTATTTAACAGGACTTTAGAGGCTATATGCCTAAGCATTTTAAAAATCCAAATTAGTTTTCGTATTCTACCACTAATTACTTCTATTTGTCTCTGCCATGATAGTCTATGATCTATTACAACGCCCAAATATTTAGTGGAGTTTACCCTGTTGATACTGGAGCAATTATTACAGTTACTATTACAGTTAGGAGCGTGCAATATCATGCTATAGTCGGCCTCCGGCTGAGTTTTATTGGAGATGGAGAAACATATAAAATTAGTTTTTTCAGTATTTAGTGTTAGTAAATTATTCTTCAGCCAGCGAGCGATTTTAGCAAGTCCCAGTTCTGTTATATTTTTAACTTTTTCCCAAGTGGTTTCTGAAAAAACTATTGCAGTATCATCTGCGTAAGAAAAAAATTTTGCATTATTGATTTTTAAATTACAGAGTGCATTTATATAAATTAAGAACAATGTTGGTCCTAAAACACTACCTTGTGGCACCCCGTAAGAGATATCAAGATCTTGACTTATATGTTGCCCTATCTTAACTCTCTGGGTGCGTCCAGTAAGGTAGTCCTTGAAAAGAGACAGAGGGACATCTCTTATCCCGATATTTTCTAACTTTTTCACAAGAATGGGGACAGAGACAGTATCAAATGCTTTCTTTAAATCGAGAAATAAAGCAACACATTTTTTACCGCTATCGAGTTAAAGATCTATAAACGAGGTAAGTGCGATAACAGCATCTTCTGTAGATTTTCCATGTCTGAAACCGAACTGAGAGTCGGAGAGAAGCTGGTATTTGTTTAGATAACTCAATAAACGTATGTTCATTATCTTCTCTATTATTTTTGAGATCGAAGGTAAAACGGAAATTGGCCGATAATTATTAACATCCGCTCTGTCTCTTACTCTTGTGAATAGGTGTTATATTAGATCGTTTAAGTAGTGAGGGAAAAATACCTTTATTAAAACAGAGATTTATTAAATGACGAATAATGGGAACTACATGGTCCTTAGCAAGCTTAAGGAACGAAGAAGGTATGTTATCCCAACCAGGGGCACTTTTCGCCTTGAGACTCATAAGCACATCATTCACTTCCTTATTGTCTGTATCTAACAACCCAAAAGAGTTTAACGGAGACTTATGAGTATCACCTGACTCTAGATAACTTCCACTTGAAACAATGTCTTCTGCTAACTTTTTCCCTATACTGGCAAAATATTCATTGACATAATTCACTGACTCAATAGGAGAAGACTTTATATTTAACAATTGTGTATTTTCGGATTTTTTAGTATTCATGTTAGTAACTGATTTTATATTGTACCATAGCATTTTAGAATTTTTAAGTGATGCTCCCAGCTGTTTCTTGTCGTAGTCACGTTTTAACTTTTTAATTAAATTATTACAGAAATTGCGATATCTTTTATAACTTATTTTTAATATTTCATTGTGAGGTTCTAATCCTACTTTTTTTTGCATTTTGTTTCTGTTTTTTATACACCTCAAAATCCCGGGTGTAATCCATGGTTTGATCACCCGTTTACTTTTAGGGACCTTTATTGTACTGGAATTTTCAGTCAGTGATTCAGTTATACTGTTTATTAATTTATCAGTTACAAAGTGTGGGTCATAACAAAGTAATAACTCCGGTAAATTTTTTTGTGCTAAGCTTGCAAGTGCTGCATTAAAGTCGATAATGGTTTTAACTTTATGATTTACTTTAAATTTAGGATTTTGTAAGGTTAGACAAAGAAAAATCATAGAGTGGTCAGTAATGGTTGTGTTTAAAACAGCCATTTGTATGGTTGATGTGTTTTTGTTAAGTTTAATCATAAAATGGTCTAAACAATTACTTTCTCTAGTTGGTAAAGTATGACCTGGCAAGAGACTGTGTATTGATAACATGTTAAGATAGTTAAGTCTATTATTACGCTCGTGAGCTTGTTCTGTTTCCTTGGCTATTAGATTAATGTTGATGTTCCCTGTTATTATAATAGTTTTATAGCTTTTTAATGTTTCTAGGTGTAAGTTTAGCGAATCAATAAATTGATCAGCGTTGACATTAGAAGGGGAAATATCCATTCATTCCTATCCATTCTTTCGTTTAAACCCAAAAAAAAAACTACAGACAGGTTTTTATAATATTTCGTCCTTATTAAAAACATGGGGTGATTTTAACGACCTACTTTTCTAATTTTTTTAGTACGATAAAATATTTTCAGTAAGATTTTAACATAGACCATAATAGTTTTGATACAAACGGCAAGTATATAATTTAGTAAAATATTTTCTTGTACGGAAACAAAAAAGTAAGTTGGAAATATTAAGTGTCGAATTAAAACACACTTAGGTCAATGTTTAAGTAGAAGAAAGTCTTTATTTTGTATCTTTTGTTATAACATAAAATAAATGTTTATACGATTTTATGTAGGTAGGTAAATAGGTACAACAAAAACTTTGAAAATTCAAGTAATGACTGACCAGTATTAAAATATGACGTACACTAACATCTTGGGCAGTAGGTAAAAGAAACGTGACAAAACTAAAATACGTCTAAAGAACCTTAAAAAGAAAATATATGAATGGATACAACCCATTTGTGTCGAGCTTGGCAACCCTCTTTTGAAGTTAGAGCGTCCATCATTTATTAAACGCTACGCTGGATATAGTTCATAGATAATACATTAAATATTGTGTTCTTATACTAGGACTAGGTGCTTGCGACTTCATCCTCGTGGACTACATAAATTTCAAACCCTTTTTTACCCCCTTACGGGTTCAATTTTCTAAAATCCTTTCTTAGCGGATTTTTACGTCATAATAGCTATCTGCATGCCAAATTTCAGTTCGATCCGTCCAGTGGTTTGAGCTGTGCGTTGATAGATCAATCAGTCAGTCAGTAACATTTTTCTTTAATATATTTAGAAGACTAGCTTATGCTCGCGACTTCATCCGCGTTTGAACTGTGCGTTGATAGATCAGTCAGTCAGTCAGTCGCCTTTTCCTTTTATATGTTTAGAAGACTAGCTTATGCTCGCGACTTTGTCCCCGTGGACTATACAAATTTCAAACCCCTATTTCATCCCCTTAGGAGCTGAATTTTCAAAAATCCTTTCTTAGCGGATGTCATACGCCTTAATAGCTATCTGCGTGCCCAGACCGATCCGTCCAGTAGTTTGAGCTGTGCGTTGATAGATCAGTCAGTCAGTCAATCCTTTTATATATTTTTTTAGTAAGCAAGTTTTCAGATTTATCATTTTATCTGCTTAGTTTAGTTCTTTAGTTTCTATTTTTAGCTTTATTTTGTAACCTTTAATACAGTTTGTTACAATAGCATAAAAGTTAATTAATTATGCTAAGGTTAGTAAAACTATTAATTTATTTTTATTCTATTATAATGAAAATAATACAATAAAACTTAAAGCTAGACTTATCTAATTACTGTACAAATCATGCCTGCGTGGAATGGTGCCAAGAATACTGGCTGCATTTCCGCGCTGGACAGCAATGCTGATCCATTGCGCAAAAAATGAGCCAGCCCTTCTGTCACCAGATGAGGCTTTTAGTGAAATGTCTCCTACATTGTTGTGTATTTATGGTGTAGGTACATAGAATAATAAAATATGAAGTTGGTAAGTTTGAAAGGGGCGTCTTAGCCTGCCAAACTACATCTAATCTATAATATAAAAATGAATCACTAAATGTGTTGCTCATCGCAAATCTCGAGAACAGCTGAACCGATTTCGCTAATTCTTTTTTTATAATATTCCTTAAAGTACGAGGATGGTTCTTACGGAGAGAAAAATTTAAAAAATTTAAATCGACTGTTAGGCGGAACGAAGTTCGCTAGAGCAGCTAGTCTTTAATATAAAAATGAATCACTAAATGTGTTGCTCGTCGCAAATCTGGTTTCAAGTTGTGATTCTTTAAAAACGGTACAACATTTTCAGAAACATTGTACTCTGTGTGTGGTTAAGTATTAAGTATAATTTATCTATTGTACTGCGTCCTGTTTTGAATTTCCTAAAAATGGTCACCCGAACTAAAGCGATTGTTTTTGGAGCGGAATCCGCCGCTGCACCACTGCAACTCACTAGAGTAGGTCTCGCATTTATTTTTAGATGCGCAAGTTTTTTAATGTTTCTTCCACCGTAGACGCGAATAGTTGGTAAGTATAGATTTTTCGGTAGGTGTTACAAATTCCAATACAATACCGGGCTGCTTTTGACAATCATGTAAAAGAGTTTGTTTTATTACATTCATAGGTATCTTAGGTATAGATCATGGGGCACGCGACGGTGCCCCCGCCAAGACGAGCCAAACTGAAGGACGGGGCACTACGCACCTAGTAGGTAGGCACCTTTACTCCAAGCGTTTCGTCGTATTTTCGAACAGTCATAGCTTCGGTCACAGAATATATACCTAATAGTACTAACGTACTTGTAATACTAACGTGCTTCGGTCTGGATGACGCTAGAAAGCTAAACTTTACAGGATTAGCTGTCCTCAGCCAACTTAACACACCTACTTGAAGTAATAAAATATAACTTTTTAAATTTTTACAGGCGACCGCCTGTAAGCGTAATTCGGAGCAAAACAACAGCACTGTATGAAATCCGATACGGATAACCGTGCTACATTGTGAGAGCAAAAGCTCAATAATTCGGTAGAGTTCCAAATTCAAACTATTTTAAAAGCTAATGAAAAAACCAGCCAAATGCGAGTCAGGCTCGCGCAATGAGGGTTCCGTACTACAGTCGTATTTTTCGACATTTTGCACGATAATTCAAAAACGATTATGCATAAAATAAATAAAAATCTGTTTTAGAATGTACAGGTTAAGACCTTTCATATGATACCCCACTTGATATAGTTATCTCACTTCGAAAGTTGAAAATACTAATTATTAGTTCATGACCACATTTTTTTTTTTTGTGTGATGTAACCACAAATTCGCGGTTTTCAGATTTTTCCCCGGTTTTCAAATGTCTGCTATAAGACCTACCTTCCTGCCAAATTTCATGATTCTATGTCAGCGGGAAGTACCCTGTAGGTTTTTGACAGACCGACAGACAAACAGACAGACAGACAGACAACAAGTGATCCTATAAGGGTTCCGTTTTTCCTTTTGAGGTACGGAACCCTAATTATGAATATTACAAGATATTCAGGAAGAAAGATTATTTTCAAAATATTCAAACTTATCATAGTTACTTTTCTGAACAGTTGTAACTATCCGGAAAGTTTATCTTTCGAACCAATCTACAGGGTATGAAATGTGGACATGTCATTTTTAAGAAAAAAAAATTTTTGTTCTACGAATTTTAAAATTGATTCATATTATTACATTACGTGCATAGTATCATCGTATCAACTTGCATAGCAAATAATAAGTTATACCGCAGATAGAAACCACGCCGGCTGGGCTTCACGAATTATCAATAATCCTCTTTGTGCGCATGTATTGTCACCATTCAGTATGATGACCCCACTGCGCGCAACAATGCCCAATACGAGCACGGCCTAACAACTTCTCAGCTAAATAGGTATTTTCCACTTAAGTACTAGATGATACCTGCGACTTCGTCCGCGTAGATTTAATGTTTTAAACATCCCGCGGGAACTCTTTGCTGTTCCGGAATAAAAGTTGTCTATGTCAATTTCCGGAACGCGCCCTACCTCTGTACCAAATCTATATATTTAAAAGGAAACAGTGACTGACTAAACTGATCTATGTTGCACAGCTCAAACTTCAGGACGGATCGGGCTGAAATTTGGCATCCATGACTAATGTGACGTAGACAGAACGCTAAGAAAGGATTTTTGAAAATTCAACCCCTAAGGGGGCAAAATACGGGTTTGAAATTTGTGTAGTCCACGCGGACGAAGTCGTGAGCATAAGCTAGTTTAAACTATAGGCGGCTACAGCATGCACATTTAGACGTGCAAAAGAACTTAGAATTAACAGCTTATAAAGGAAAAGCAAAGGTAAGAAAAAAAAGATAGGGTAAGAAAACATACAACACACACGACATACAACCATAAATTGTTAGTGCTTGTTGTCATCTCCCATTTGAGAGTCAAGTGATTTGATATATTTTTTTTAATCTTACAATTTATTACAGAACAAATCAATGCAAATATCCTTAATATGGGTATGAGGGAATGATGACCTAAAATGATAAATTAAAAACTATTAAATCAAATAATGAATCTGTCCTTCTGTCTGCTACCTTTTCATGGCTCATCCATATAACCGATTTTCTCGGCTACAGAGATAGATGATGGATGGATGTATGGACAATACATAGACTACTTTTTGTCCCGGAAAATCAAACAATCCCACGGGATTTAAAAGCCCATCTGTTTAACTGACTTTGACTTTAGGGGCAGAGATAGCTTGCATCCCGGGGACGGAAATAGACTACGTTTTATCACGGAAATCAAAGAATTCCCACGGGATATGAAACAAATCTAAATTTACGCAGGTGTGAAATCGCGGGCATCATTTAATTATAATATTATGTATCATACAAAACTGATAAGAGTTTTTTTTTTCAGTTCAAAAGCCCCAGAGATGATTCGTCATGATGATAGTGTCAACTAGGTTGAGAGGTCCACGAGTCTTCGTAGAACAAGATGCTGGCGCCGTCCAAGCACCATAGATTCATATAAACGTGAAGAATCCGCGCACGCCGCTCAGTGGTAGAAGGTTTGCGTTCGATCTGTGTCGTTTATTGTAAGGCGCGGCGCACGCGCACCCCGGCCTATGCGATTTAAATTCATTTGACAATAAACCATGATTTTCTAACTGCATTAATACATTTCTTATCGGGACGTCAGCGTGGACTTTTGGTCAAATCAAATTGTTTTTGTTGCCAATTTATTAAAAAATAAAAATGGTTAGTGGTAATACGAATCCCGGTGATCCAATGAAAATACCGCCAAAAAATCGTGAAAAGAAGACTAATAACTACAAGCGGGCCAATATATTCTCCAAAATATGGTTCGTGTGGATGATGCCTACTTTCTGGAGGGGCTACAAACGGGAACTGTACGACTCTGATCTCACCCAGCCTAAAGACAACCACCTCTCTGACAAACTTGGTGATCGCCTGGAAAAGTGAGTATATAAATACTCATCAGCATTTCCTCAGAACATATAAAACTGAATAGGTACTCTGTTGGTAAATATTCTTGTTAACGAGTACAATTCAAAGATATTGACCTTACTCTTATGGTTAACATATACCTATACCAGTTATTTTCTAAATAGACATCAAGTTGTTTAGACTTTTTTTAAACAAAGTTTTTAATTTAGTGAAAGTTTTTCTAACCTTTGGTAGGTATTAATTAATAGTCGTTGTCAATCATGAGTTCATGAGGCGTAGGTATATTTGTATTCATGTCTGTCTATCATAGATATCTATATAATAGATCATCATCATCAAGCTAGCAATGCGATAGTAGAGGCAGATGTTTGGACGCAACAACAAACAAAAACGGAAAATGCCAAAAGAAGTAAAACGATACGCATAATTTACACACATAGGTACGCGAAATGCCAAATGGCTATGATTAAATAAAAGAAAGAAAACTAAACCATAACATAAATCAAATTTAAAATTTAAGATCTTGAAATTCAAGAAACCCTTTAAATTTTTTCTTAGTATAGTATTTAAGAACTTAAACTTGTACCTATTGCAAAACACCATACTTTTAATTTGACTATTTTGCATTCCTGGAGTTTTGCGCCTAAACGGAGGCAGATTGTAACCACACGAGTAGATTAGGGATATCTACTCATGTGTTGTAACTCTGCAGTTTTTTTTTTTTTAATGAAAGTTAAATGAAAGTTTTCATGTTTTTTGAAAATTTACATTCGGGCAACTGATTTTCTTTTTCTGAAAATCAAAAACGGAATTCTTGATATAAGAATTCTTTAAGAGTTCATTGTTATTAAATTATTATAAATTAAATACTGTTTATTATTTACTTTTTAATATATATAATAATATCTGCCTGCCTAGTTCACTTTGCCTAAACAGCTTATCGGCTACTCAATATTTTGTACCGCGGAATCCAATATTAATCCAATCCAAAGTCAATCGTATTGAAAAACCGGCCAAGTGCGAATCAGACTCTATCAGAATCAGTGTATAATTTCAATGTGTCTTTTGTTACTTTATTATGAGTCGGAAAATTCGAGATTAATACATTCAATACGGCTCGTTTAGCGCATTTGATTGAAATACTATAAATTCATTGGTTATAAATTATAATATAATTATTTATTTATGTTACAAGTGCAGTACGATGAAAATTAAAGTCGAAGCGCATTATTATATTACTAGCTGATGCCCGCGGCTTCGCCCGCGTGGCTTTAGGTTTTTAAAAATCCCGAGGGAACTTTTGATTTTCCAGGACAAAAAGTAGTCTATGCGTAGTAGCCCGTCCCCGAGATGCAAGAGATCTCAGTACCAAATTTCGTAAAAACATTTAAACGCATGATTCTTTAAAAATCCCGTGGCATCACGACGATTTAAGAATGCGATTCCTTACAGCATTAGGGATGTCCTCGAGTTCAGCGATAGTCTTCACTTGGTAGGTACCTCCAATATCAATTTATGACCGAAAGTTTCAAAATTCCAACAGTTTAGGTGATCAGGTCCCCTGCAGCATCAGGATTGAGGAGTTGGAATCCAATTTTTTTATGGAACAATGTTGCAAAGTTTCTCTATCGATTGAAAAAGAGACAACGCAAATCGGTTCAGTGATCTCGGAGATTTCGGTGTACATAGGTAGAAAAACACAACTCTTCCTTTTTGAAAGTTAGTTTAAAAAGTAGCCTATGTTACTCCCTGGTTAATCCTCTTCTTGTCTGTGAAAATCCCGTCAAAATAGATTCAGCCGTTCCGAAGATTGGCCCGTTCAAACAGACAGACAGACAAAAATTTAAAAACGTTTGATTCGGTTATGATACAGTTCAAATAACCATATGAGCTTGATATGAGGTAGTTATTTCAATATTACAGATAGACACTTCAACTTTATTTATTAGTAAGTATACTTATAGATTTTGCACCTCAACTAAGTAATCGAGGTAGAAGAGTGTATTTTTCATACACATGGAACATTTGTACAACTTTTTTCAATACATTTGGTTAAAACAATTAATAAATTAAGTAAGTGGATAAGTAATTAGTAGCCTTATTTATTATTTATTAATAAAAAATATATTTCAAAATTATAATGAACAGAAACAACACAATGTAGACATCTTATAAATCTATATGTGTTAGACATAATATCGTTAAAATATGTTAAAATAATTCATTCTCGAAGAATTTTATTTTTTCCATTGAATAAATTTCTTGAGTGTTTCATAATACTTTGCCCTTAATTTTTAAAGCAAACGTTTTTATTGCTTTTTTGCTAACTTTTATGCATTATACATTGGTGTTAAATTAGGCACTAAGTATATACATATAAATAATTTGAATATATTATGTACTTGCAAAGAACAGCTATCAACAATGGTGAGCGTTATTTCAAATTCGCGAGACTCCATGTCTAAAAAGAAGTCAGTAAGACGTGTTTTTTTATAAGTAAACTAGTTTATGCCCGCGACTTGATCCACGTGGACTACTCAAATTACAAACTCCTATTTTACGCTCTTAGAGATCGAATTTTCAAAAGCCCTTTCTTATGTCTACGGCATGATAGCTATCTGCAAGGCATGCAGCCCAATCCATCCAGTAGTTTGAGCTGTGCGTTGATAGATCAATCAGTCAGGCACGTTTTTCTTTTATAAATTTAATTTAAAATCGCGTTTTTAATTCATGCTACCAATTGCTTGGCACTTAAAAACATCTCAATATAACAGCTTTCCTCATTGGCAGCCATTTTAAATATTACTATACTAGATAATAAATATTAGCGCACAGATGTAGGCTAATAACTGAGCAATAATATTTTTGTGACAAGTATGGTAAAAGCACAAGTCACCACTCGCAGGGTAATACCAGAGTGAACTAACAATGCCTTGTTACAAGACCAACGCTTAGTATAAGATTTTACGTCTCGCCAACATTGATAGTATTTTAGAGTTGAAACACAGTAACGTCAAAGTAAAATGGATCGTAAGACCCTTGAATTGAAGTTAAAAATTCAATACCACTGATTTTAATTTTACAACGTTTCTGCTTGGAGCGCTGGCTATAGATGTGTAGACAAACTTGAGCTTTAAAACAAGACTAGTTGAGATCCAGTTTAATTTTTTTTGTAGTTTGCCGTGTAAAAACCAAAGGGGCATGGGTTTATTAAAAAAACTGCCATACCCAGGTTAGTCCGCTTCGATCTAAGACTGCATCGTCACTTACCACCAGGTGAGATTGCAGTCAAGGGCTAACTTGTATCTGAATAAAAAAAATAAAAAATAAACTATAGCGCGAACGCTGCTGTTTCTCACTCGAATACTATCAACGTTGGTGAGACATAAAATCTCGTACTAAGCATACCTGCTGTTATCTAAGGGTAAAATACTTACGTCGTTACATTCATAAGGCTTAGCGGGTTGTAATCTTGTAATGAAATTTATTACCCCTATGGACTTTAATTTGATTTGCATTAAGAGCATCCCGCATCCAAAGATTTTTTTTATTCCTAAGAGCGAATGTATTGTATATAAAGAGAAAGCCAGTGCGTGCAATAGATTCGTTATTTTATAAAAGCTGAAAGTTTCTCTGCGTATAGTCCCCAACACATGGAGGAACGATCAGCGACTATGAAGTTTGGATCTGGGGGCTTTGGGAACAGGTAGGTAATAAAGGTGTAAAAAATCTCACGTCAAAGTATAAAGTCTATTTTATAGGGCTCCGTACCTCAAAAGGAAATAAGGAACCCTTATAGGATCACTTTGTTGGCTGTCTGTCTGTCAAGAAACCTACAGGGTACTTCCTGTTGACCTATAATCATGTAAGTAGGTAGGTCTTATAGAACACATAAGGGGAAAAATCTGAAAACCGTGGATTTGTGTTGATATCATTTAAAAAAATGTGTTCATGAACAAATAATTAGTATTCTCAACATTCAACGTAAGATAACTACTTATATCAAGTGGGGTATCGTTTGAAATGGCTTTACCAATCCATCAATTACCAAAAAATCTCAAAACCGTGAATTTAGGGTTAGATCTAGTGGCTCTCCGTGGCTTACCACCCTACCGGCAAAGCCGTGCCACCAAGCGATTTAGCGTTCCGGTACGATGCCGTGTAGAAACCAAAGGGGTATGGGTTTAATAAAAACTGCCATACCCCTTCCAGGTTAGCCCGCTATCATCTTAGACTGCATCATCACTTACCACCAGGTGAGATTGCAGTCAAGGGCTAACTTGTATCTGTATAAAAAAAATATAAAAAGATCACACAAAAAAAAGTGTGGTCATGAACTAATAATTAGTATTTTCAACTTTCGAAGTGAGATAACTATATAAGTGGGGTATCATATGAAAGGTTTTCACCTGTTCATTCTGAAACAGATTTTTATTTATTTTTATGCACTATAGTTTTTGAATTATCGTGCAAAATGTCGATAAAATACGATTGGAGTACGGAACCCTCATTGCGCGAGTCTGACTCGCACTTGGCCGGTTTTTTTATATTTTCTTCGAATTAGTATTAGAAATCACGACATGCATTTACCCTGCCAGACGCCCTATTAAAGTATCTACATGTACATATTTGATCTGTAAAATTTCACCTCCAGTGGTTTTGGCATGATGTACAAATAAAAACAACGAACTAGCTATTTCAAATAATATTACAAAAAAAATAAAAACCGACTTCGATACACAAACACTAAAAATTGAAAAATAATTTAATTTATTACCGAATATATTATGAATACAAGAGTTAATATAGTTCCATAATAATATTTTTTGGGGTCGGTTCCAATGAGGTGCCATTGTGGAGTCTCATAAAAATATGAAGTCTAGACGATTCACGCAGCTAAAGCTCGAAGTCGGTTTTTATTTTTTTTTGTAAAAAAAATTATTTTACAATTTTTAGTGGCCCCATGGTTTTAAAATCTACTGTTTACTAAGCTATTACACTGATCGCGAGCAATTTACTCTTATCCGTTGAGGAGTTCCATTATCTATCTTCGAAGATGTTTATCAGATCTTCACCAAATTTAAATGGGACCAACTTTGTAGCCTTTCGTAAAAGTATACCCTTTCAAACAAAAAAAGAATTTTCAAAATCGGTCCAGGCGTTTTTGAGTAATCCGGTAACATACATAAAAAATAAAAAAATAAAAAGATTCCGATTAATTGAGAACCTCTTCCTTTTTTTGAAGTCGGTTAGTTAAAAATAGCAAGTAATCGCTACTTGCTATTTTATTATGTACTTACCTATATAAATAACAGGTAAACATATAATATTTAGCATGTTACATTGATAACTGCTGAAACTGATAACTAAGTATTTGCATATGTATAATATGATGCGTATATATTTACTTGCAATTGTTGTTCCTATATACTTAGCTGCCAGATATTCTATCAGAAAATGAAATGTGTGATATTTTTCTCAACCTCTCATTTTTCTTAATCACACATTTTGCATTTTAATGCGTGTTATTTGTAATTGTACAACATTTTATGTGTACCTAAGGGATAAATATAAGGGAATGAAATTTTAATTTTTATCTATAGCCTTATTTATTTTTTAGCCTTATTTGAAGTAAATCAATTAATTGAATTTACGTATCTATTATTTCGTCATCGTCGTCAACTGATAGACGTCCACGGCTGGGCATAGGTCTCTAGCAGGGGTTTCCACAGTCCACACGCCGTGGTCTTGGGATGCCTGGATCCAGCTACTTCCTGTGACACGTTTGATGTCGTCTGTCCACATAGTGAGGAGTCTACGCTGCGTTGCCCTTGTTGGGCGAGGTTGCCAGTCCAGCACCAACGGGCAACGTTCTTCGAACTATGGGCCCCACCCATTGCCACTTCAGCTTCACAACCCGTTGGGATAGGTCGGTTACTCTGGTTCTTCTATGGTTCTCCTCATTTCTGATTTGATTGCGAAGAGAAACTCCATCAAGTAAGATAACTACATTAAGTGGGGTATCATATAAAAGGTCTTCACCTGTAAATTCTAAAACAGATTTTTATTTATTTTTATGCATCATAGTTTTTACATTATCGTGCAAAATGTCGAAAAAATACAACTGTAGTACGGAACCCTCGTTGCAAGAGCCTGACTAGCGCTTGGCCGGTTTTTAGGGTTCCATAGCTGAAAAGGAAAACGTTATCTGTCTGTGTGTCTGTCTGTCGTGTCTGTCAAGAAACCTACATGGTACTTCCTGTTGACCTAGAAGCATGAAATTTTGTAGTTATAAATTTGGTCTGACTGATTTCTTTGTTATTAATATTTAAGCTGTGATTAAGTATTATAACGTAAATAGCGGTTGCATGCCACTAAATAAGCCTAGAATCATTATTTTGTGTCTAATATCTGAACTATGAATATATTTACTTTACTTTGTCGGTAATATAATACCAATACCTAACAATTTTTCCTCGAATAGCTACCTAGTCCAAAACAAATAGGCGCCCATTAGGTATTTTACCAAATATGTCTGTCTCTATATATTTTGCAATAACAGCTGAGAATTCATGGACAAAGTTAATTACGTAAACTACACCTACCGTATATATGTAGATGTCAAACTATAAGTATACCTAATATTCTTTGTGATAAATGATATTGTATTATGCCATAATTATTTAATGCTATACTTTCAAGGATAATTTATGCTAGACCGTGCCGAGCCCGAGCCGTGCCGCGTCCGAGGCATTAGATTGGGAATTTGTATGAGGTCAAATTATTCTGTTTCGTGTCACTGTCATCCGAGCCTCGTCCGTGTTACGTTTCTTCATACAATATTGCAATCCGTGGATCGTCCGCTCGTCGGACGTGCCTCAGCGCGACGCGGCACGGACGACGGACGTGGCACGGCTCGGGCCCGACACAGTTTAGCATAAATCATCATTATGCAATCTGAGACTTCGAAAATGTAAGTTACGATTTTTCATGCACATTTTATTTTATTCATCGACTTATTTCGTGTTAAATTTTATGCAAAATTTTCACGAACTACACGCCGTCGAAGCATCGCTCTTGAAATACGTAGTTGAGTACTTTTTTATCGACTCTATAACTAAATAATTTCCCGCAGTAGTAAAGTGTGACATACAAATTAGCATTCTATGACTATTGCCTTCTAACTTTCCACGTAAAGAAAAACGCACACGATAGCCCGGGGGAAAACCCGGAAAAACCGAAGAGATGAGCATTTTTCAGAACTGAAAATGCACCAGACTCGGGTACGCCGCCGTAAAATTGCAGACAAACGTATTTTCGATACCTGTTGAAAAATGACGTGGTTTATGCGCCTTTTGCGGCTCTGGTGGCTCACGCCTCTCACAGTCGTCTCTCGGTATGCGATCACCTACAAAAGTAGTTAGTCAAACACGAGTAGGTACCTACCTACAATTTTCACCTAGACCAGAAGATATCAGTCACAATGGCTTTTAAATTGCAGGATACGACTATCTAGTAAAATTGTTACAGCCAATCATCCGTTTAAGTATCATGATTATTCAGACCATTTTTCGGCAATTTCACAGGGTATCTACCTAAACCTTTTACACAAGGCCAAAGTTATCTTCATCATTATCAACCCATCACAGACTCACTACTGAGCACTGGTCTTCTCTCAGAATGAAAAGGGTTTGGCCACAGTCTACCACGGTGGCCAAGTGAGGATTGGTAGACTTCATACACCTTTGAGAACATTATGGAGAACTCTCAGGTATGCAGGTTCCTTCATGATGTTTTCCTTTACCGTTAAAACAAGTGATACTAAATTGCTTAGAATGCACAAAAACTCCGAAAAGTTAAAGGTGCATGCCCAGAATCAAATCCCGAACCCCACGAATAGAAGGCCAACGTCTTAACCACTAGGCTATCACTGCTCTTACGACAATCACTATCATTGGTAAATCTCGTTTGAAATAGTTATTCTCAAAAAGTACTGAACAAATTTTATGTAAGTTTTCACCTTATGAAGGTTTTTCACTGACTGGCAACGCTGGGAAAGGCACCGCTACATAGCCGCCATGGCAAAGACGATGACATATTTTATACAATCTTTGCCGTGCCTTGCCTTGTATTGTACCTTACCGGTATTATGTACCTACTAGATGATGCCCGCGACTTCGTCCGCGTGGATTTAGGTGTTCAAAAATCCCGTAGGAACTCGATTTTCCGGGATAAAACTATGATAAGCCTATGTCCTTCCCCGGGATGCAAGCTATCTCTGTACCAAAATCGGTGGAACGGATGGGCCGTGAAAAGCTAGCAGGCAGATAGACAGACAGACACACTTTCGCATTTATAATATTAGTATGGAAGTATAGTTACGAGACCGGCCAGATATTATAGTAAAAATAAAGTTAAATACTGAGTCACATTTTGCAACAAATACACTTAAGTACTGTGTGTGACCTTCAGAGCGTGACCTATCCAAAAAAAATTGTATTCAGTTATGCTTGGTTTTATTTTTTTATCAGAATTTTAATGTATTAATATTAACTCATGTAGAATAAAATAAAATACCTACTTATATACATAAAAATAATAATCTGCCACAAAAAAATATGTTGGTATGCTTTAATAACAAAATGTAATTAAAGAGTACTGAATCAAAGTTTAATTCATTATACTATCAGCTGGACAGGGACGATACCTACCATTTTATAACTTTAAGAAAATTATATTTTATAAAAGTTATAAAATATGGACAATATTATCTCTAACTTCAAAAACAAGACTTTCAAGTTTCATACAACCTTCCAACCCTCACTTCAGCCCTTAGGGTTGCATTTTCATAAGATCTTTGCTTAGTTGATACTTACGCCATAGAAAGAACTTATCTGCCTTAAGTTAAAAATAACAATAATTAAACCTTTTCTACTTGTACAAATTCTTCTAGTAGGTACTTATGCATCAGCTAGGAATGAATATTACAAAGTTCTAGCTAGCTAGTATTAGGCAACTGCTTTAATGAAACCCTCAAATATGTACCTATCTGCACCTACATTAATGCAAATAGCAGATAACTATTTAAACACGTTAATAATATGTTGATTTTGCATAAGTTGAGAACGGCTGATCACTGGCAATACTTATAAGTATTAAGTATAATACAGTAAACATATCCATACTAATATTATAAATGCGAAAGTGTGTCTGTCTGTCTGTCTGCTAGCTTTTCACGGCTCAACCGCTCAACTGATTTTGACGAAACTTGGTACAGAGATAGTTTGCATCCTGGGGAATGCTATAGGCTACTTTTATCCCGGAAAATCAAAGAGTTCCCACAGGATTTTCAAAAACCTAAATCCACGCGTACGAAGTCGCGGGTATCAGCTAGTAATAAATAAATAGATAACACTATGTAATCCTTCGTTTGGTTGAACTGTATAATGCACCAAACCTATTCAATCAGCTACCTGAAAAAAATTATCTAAAAGAAAATTGTATGAACAACTAACACGCACAAAATACAGATGGAGAGAGCTAAAGAAAACAACAAAAACGTCTAAGGGAGACGAGTATGTCTAGTTTACATCGTCAGAATAATGACTGAATCATTTATGTTTATTTGAGGCTCTGTAAATTATAAAAGAAAAGCATAGACGTGCATTCCTTGACGGGACGAGTAAAAAACTAGACCGAATTCCCTCGTCCCTACTCCCTAGTCTATATATAGAAGACTAAGATTACCTGAGTCTGGGTGCGTTTACCTATAAGGAGCACGTTTTTATACCTGGTACGAGTGTGATATAAACTTATACAATAGTATTCCAAATGAACTCGCTCATAATCGGAAACTGGTCTGGCGGATTCTATCCTTCGGGATCTGAGGACCTAGCTACATTATTATAAAACGCTAAACACAATATAAGCTATGATTTTTTTCTTTTAAAATACACAATATGTAAAAAAACGGCCAAGTGCGAGTGAGACTCGCGCACCGCGGGTTCCGTACTCGGGTATTTTTTTCGACATTTTGCAGGATAAATCAAAAACAAATAAAAATAAACAAATATCAATTTTAGAATACTTGGTATAGTTGTCACATACTTTGGAAATTGAAAATACGTTTAAATTTTTTTTGATGTAACCATACATTCGCGGACCTACCTACCTAAATTTCATGAATCTAGGCCAACGGGAAGTGGGTACCCTATAGATTTTCTTGATATACACGACACACAGACGAACAGGCGAAAAGACAGACAGGCAACGAAGCGATCCTATAAGGGTTCCTTTTTCCTTTTGAGGTACCAAAGGTACCAAAAAATGGCGGCGCGGGAGTCAAAGCCCTTGTAAGGGATACGGGCTTTGACTCCCGCGCCGGATACAGGACTTGGCGATAATACGACTGGGGTTTTGTGGACTGTATTTGAAGGTTATATAACTGCTCAAAGGGACTTTCTGGATGAGGAGGGTATACCTTGCATTTACAGCGGCGTCTTGACTCCTTCGTTCTCTTTCCCTCCTCCTTGTCTCCTCACGGCACTTGATTTCACTGTACCACTATATTGCACTTTATAGATAGGTACTTATACTTAATTGGTTAGGTTTAGACACACACATTGATTCGCGGAACCCTAACAAAACCATCTATACCTAGTACGCGACGTTGTCGAGACGCGAGATGGCAATCGGGGAGGGAACGCCCACATAAGCAGGTATGTCATATTTATTAATATTATATTTCAGCACAAGAGTCCTACATTTTCTTATTGACCAGGTCCGGACTGGATGTCCTAGACTTTGTCGGATCCGGTAGGTGCAAAAATGATGCTGGATACTCCAGGTTTGCACTGCAATCCCTCGCAATATAACGTAATATATTCCGTTAGATATAATCTGGGGAATAAAATACTTGACAATAATACATATTTTTATTTTCCATGGTGGCTTAATAAATCCCCTTCCATATTGAAAATTCGACTTTTGTTACGCAATGCGGCATGAGCTTTTACATTGCAGATATTGTTTGTCCCTTCAACGAGCTATTTTGCCATTTGCTAGCATACGCTCAAGGCTTTTTTAAGTGGGCATAGAAGTTGCGTCACTGACGCCAGTGCACTAAATATTAAGGTAAGTAGGTACTATTACTGAATAAAAGTGGTGATGGCATAGTGGTTATTCGGGAGGTCCCGGATTCAATCGCAAGCACGTAGGGTAGGGGTGGCAACAATGAACAAGTGGACACAGTGAATCACTATAGCTAGCCGCGCTATGCATCGGTGTTACACTGTGCAATTTCGTATGATAAGAGGCTACCTGCACACTAATTCATCACCCTAATCGCCGGCAAGCTGCCAATCTAATTGCACATGCACAGGCATTTTTAATGTTTCGAAGTTAAAAAAGTAAGATAAAACCGGCCAAGTGCGTGGCGGGCCACGCGCTGTGTAGGGTTCCGTAGTAACAATTATTAACCTCGAAAAACAGATATTTAACTCTTTAACCTATGAACCCTACTTAGCCATGATAGTTTTCCTTTAAAATTGATGGGAGTGGTTTATATTTTTCGACGATGGAAACAAATAAACTATTAATAAACTTAAATCTAAAAAAAAAAGAAAACAATATTAAATTAAAACTAAAATAAATTAAATTAAATCTAAAACCTCATCGAGACCACCGCAGCGAGGCATTGTACCCAAGATGCTGGCAGCATTACCCCTTTGGATGGCCAAACTAATTCTTTGGCCAAGGTAGCTGCCAGCTCTCGGGTCCCCGGTTGACTCGATAACTCTTTTCGCAATTTCTTCAAAAAGAGCTCGAGCCCCCGGGCCCCACGGCCCCAAGGTCTCCACACCAAAAGGCACGAATACGAAGCTCCCATCGAGGTTTTCATATTTGCGCCTTTTGGCCTGTTCGGCGCTGATGGCCGCTGCACCAGCCATAGAGGAGGTCGCCTGAATGTGGGATGCAGCTAAAGTGTCTACACAAGTTGCATCCCAAACAAGAAGTGCGTTCTTTTAAAATTGATTATATATAATAATGCTGTGAATTTTTTAACGTTCCTATATACTACCATTTGGCTGATAGAGGGGGGGGACACTTGACTCTAATAAGAAATTAACACTTTAAAACATCACATTTTACAAACGGATCTAGTAATCAAAAAATGATGTTCCCAGACCCACAGTATTTTTAAAAGGCTGTAGACGAGAAAAAAATCATCCCCACTTTAAATGTAGGGGCGCTGCCCTAAAAAAATATTTATCACAATTTTATTTCACCACCATTTTTTTGTCGAAGGTTTTTGCAATAACTCCTCTCACCGTCTAAAACATACCTTATATTATCATCAGTAGATATAATTCTTTTGGTAAAACTAAAATAAATATTTATACCCATGCCAAATTACAGATTTCTAGCACTAATAATCTCTGAGATTAACCGACTACGGGCGGACGGACAGACGCATAAGAAACGCTTCTCATTTTTCATCTAAATAAATTAGATATTAGATTTAGAATTTAAGTTATTGAATTGCACAAAAAGGTATTGACTGGACTAAGCTTCGAAGATATACCTATTCTAAAATATAAAAATAATTCTAATGATAGATTAGTAGCTAGTCCTTCGTAAACTACTTCGGTTCACTGAGTATCACCCCTCCGGTTCATTGTGTCCCATGGGGTGTACGCAGTAAACCATTTTCAATTTTTGAAAAAAAACCTAGACAAAAAGTGATATAAAATATGCAAAAACCTAGTAAGTGGGTTTAAACTTTATTAAATTTCCTATCGACTGGTGCAGTTTGTGCATTATAGACCAATATCAAAGTGGAGTAATGACTGCTCAAACTTTTTATGGTTCATTGTTGCCACCCCTACCCTACCTCTAACTTTTCAAAATTATGTGTGTTTTTTTAAGCAATTAAATATCACTTGCTTTGACGGTGAAGGAAAACATCGTGAGGAAACCTGCTTTAATGGTACATACTTAGTGTATGAAGTCTACCAAATCGCACTTGGTCAGCATGGTAGACTATTGGTATTGGCCAAAACCTTCTTTCTCATTGTTAGGGGAGACCCGTGATCAGCAGTGAGCCGGCAATGGGTTGATGATGATAGGTAATGACTATGAGTAATTTGGTTTACTTATTACAATTGATAACAGGATCTAATAAAAAAAATCACACCTAAGAATAATCAGTGCCTAGCATAGATATTAAGATTTTATGAAGGTAAGTAGATTGTATGTATGTAATATGTATCACAATTCACAAGTAATCTTCATAAAATACCTACAATATTTTCAAACTATACCTACGATCTTCCAATACGCAATACGAAAGGTTGCCTTGCCTGGTGGAGATTGCTCTGAGCAATAAGGCCGCGTTTGCATAAAATTTTTCAAGTTTTTGTTTCTTTGTTTTTTTGGTCTTGTTTATTTTATGTTTTATGTGCAATAAAGTATTTCTATCTATCTATCTTCATAAAATCTATAATAACATTTTCGCGTCTAGATATGTACATACGCGGCAGAAAATAATGTACATCGACTTTTAGAAAAAGATAGCGCTTTTGTAGAGCATTGTCTCTGTCGTTGAGATCGACAAAACGTCACATAGGTATGAGTGACAGAGACGACGCTCTACATAGTCAAAATCTATAGGTCGATATGTACATTATTTTCTGCTGCGTACTATAGGTAGGTACCTCCTTGCAAAACTGGATGTAAAGATGCGCCTACATTGATCTGACTTGGCAGGGGTGGACTTTCTATGATCTACTTTAATGTGAATCTGTTTTGTAAACTTTTTTCGTGAAATCCAAAGTTCAATAGCATAGCGACGTAGATAAGTACGGATTAAGACTTTGTTTACCACATGGTTACTTAGTATTTAAAAAACCAGTCAGACTTTCAGTCGGGCATCGCTTGTTTAGGGTTCCGTACATAATTTGGTTTTGGTCACTGCTTACAATCTACCAACTTTATGAATCGTTGTTTTCAGTATTTGTTGTTTTAATGCAGTACATATCATAGCGAAATTTCATATTCCTAACTAGTTTAGTTTTTGAGATAGACCCTGTCACAAAAATGGTCTAAAACGGACAACCGCCCATTTCGTTACTTTTTTAAATATATTCGTAGGTACTCTACTTAATAAGTTCTAGACAATGATATCCCACATGCTAGACTAAGAAAAAAAAATTCGCTCCTTTTTCATGTAGGTACTACGGCAGCCCACCTGAAAAATAATTTAATTTTCTAATTCAATATCTATTTTTTCGAAAAGTAATTTTATTACATTTCTAATTCATTATTTAGTTTTGGGTCAACGTTTTACTACATCAAATACAAAAATTTCAGGTTTGTTACTCATTTCTCCTACGAGCTAGAGACTAGTGACACGCGAGGAATAGCTGATGCAAGAATAAAAGGCTTAAAAACTGTTTTATTATTAAAAAAGTATTTGCAAAGTATTAAGTAAGTAATACTTTTACTTACCTACCTAATTATATAGACTTATCAAGTCCAATTAAAATTATTATCTTTTAAAATGTTTTGTGAACATCTAAAACACGTAACATGACGTAAAAGATTTCATAATAAAGAAGTTTCACTCTCCAAACTATTTATTATACGCTTGTTTATTAATAAATATTTGGTTTTAACGTTTTTAAATTTAACACGTTCGTGGCAGTTAAGGTCAAAGTGGCTGTATCAATAAATACACATCTCACACGTATACTACAAGTATATATCAAATTCTTTGTTTTATTGTTTTGCACCATTAAAATTATTCCAACCAACCAATCAGTGGTGGCGGATTCGTTCTTTATAAGGGTTCGTTCAGATAGACCAGCGCGTCAGACAGCAGAACCGTTAGTACTATTACATATTCTGTGGCAGAACTAATACGGTATTTGACAACTAGTCAAATCAGTAACTTTTTATCAAACGTCAAAACGCGCGCTTAGTGGGTATGTGAGATTCTATGGAATACCGGTTTGTGACGTCACAATCATTTGACGTGATTTTTTAGTTTAATCGATAATTTAAAATGGTAATTACACTTAATACCAACAAAGGACGTGGATTTTACGTATTTTGAGTATAAGACCCTATATTTATTAATCACTGAGAAATAATTTATTTTTTATGTAGTCAAATACCCAATTATTTTGACCGTATTTGAAATTGAGTTTTGGACATTGATGTAAGGCTTATTTTTCTTTAATGATAAGAGGATGCTCGAGGATGTTCCTAATGGGTTCAGTGTGGAACATTAAGAACAGCCGATTGGCTGGTCTTTCGCGCTAGACCGGCACTGAGTTACGTGAAAAAATTGGCGTCAAATGCGAGTCGGACTCGCACACGAATGGTTCCGTACCACCGTACAAGAAATAAGTAGCACTTTTTTGTGGCGGTCATTATGAAGTTTTTATTATTTCCTGTCACAGCTGCAATAGAAATACACATTCTGTGAAAATTTCAACTCTCTACCTATTACGATTCATGATATAAAGCCCACTGACAGGCAGACGAATGGACGGACGGACGGACGGACGGCAGGACGGGCGGACAGCGGAGGCTTAGTAATAGGGTCCCGATGGTAACCTTTGAGTACGGAACCCTTAAATACGCTCTTCGATGGTCTCCAAGCTGGTCTATCTGAACGTACCCTTATCGAAAAATGTGTGTACAAGAAGATAAATAGTTGTATCATCTGTTTTGATTTATTATATTTATTATCATCAATTTGTTCCGCTGTAGTGCAAACGAGCAAGTAGCAGGTAATCCTGTTTAGGTAGAGACCAGACTGGCTTATTAGACTTTGAAAGGTTTTTTAATGTATACTTAGATGACAAATGAGAGTGCTGCAGTCAATATTATTTCAAACCACATCGAATGAATATCACTACCCATATTATAAATGCAAAAGTGTGTTTGTTTGTTGGTTTGTCCTTCGGAACAGAATAACGGATCGTCGCGATTTTAGGGTTCCGTACCTAGAATGTAAAACGGAACCCTTATATGATCACTTTGTTGTCTGTCTGTCTGTCGGTCTGTCAAGAAACCTACAGGGTACTTCCCGTTGACCTAGAATCATGAAATTTGGCTGGTATAGGTATTATAGCTGACATTCGGGGAAAAATCTCGGACCCGTGTATTTGTGGTTACATCACAAAAAAATTTAAATTGTGGTCATGAACTAATAATTAGTATTTTCAATTTTCGAAGTAAGATAACTATATAAAGTGGGGTATCATATGAAAGGTCTTCACCTGTACATTCTAAAACAGATTTTTATGCATCATAGTTTTTGAATTATCGTGCAAAATGTCGATAAAATACAATTGTAGTACGGAACCCTCAGTGCGCGAGTCTGACTTGCACTTGGCCGGTTTTTTATTTTTTTATTACGTCTTGTTGCATCTACGCTCCTTTGCCGCATCAATCCTATTTTTCGAGTGATCGATGGGTCTGCAACATAATATCACCGGTCTCGAAGTTGAAACATAGAGGACAATAACGCAATACTGCAAGCTTCCTGACCAATTTAACAGACTTTCCGGGTAATTGTGATTACATACCTTCTCATTGGGTAATGATGAGCGGCACTCCGACAACTGTCGTGTACCACACAGGAACCGGACTGTCATTAACCAATTCAAGGTAGCACTTTGGACCCGTCCCGTATTAGTATTAACGCATCACAATAATATGTTAAAAAACCGGCCAAGTCGGAGTCGTACTCGCACACGAAGGGTTCCGCATCAACATACAAGATTACGTACTTTTAATTTTTTTCAATTTTACATGTCGGCCATTTTGAATTTTTTGTCGTTATAGCACTAATAGAAATACCTACCCACTCTGTGAAAATTTCATCCCTCTAGGTAGTAGATACCTTCACGTAAACAAAATATGTATCAAAGCGCCCTACAAAATACAAAATAGTAGTATGTACCTGTTGAAACAGTACTGTGAATACAATTTTTAATTTGGAGGTGTAATACAGTAACCCGGCATGCAGCGGCTTATTTGTGTCAAATTTGTCTGACCTGTCAGAGCTACAAATTCGTATTTGCTACCGGGCCAAATTAAATTCGTGGTTCTCGTCCGTAAAGCAAGACAGACGTTGTTCGCTTCCTAGGGAAATGAAAGAGATGGAATGCTAAGAAAGCGCTAAGGCATAACCCGATGTTTACCGGGTTGTTTGCGAGTTTACTATACTATTATATTAGCTTGTTTATAACTATGACTTGATGCATAGCATAGATTTTATTTGATGTTATTATATATTTTTAGGCAAATAAATTTCGTACACAGTACGTAGCATGCATTTGGGCTTTGGCCTACATTTATGTCACTAAGTACTAGTAGTACCTAAGTACTTACGCTATATGCCAATTCTGAAAGGGAAGCCGATGGGAATCGTGTTATATGGACATTTCGCCACTGGTAGATAGGTACCTATTACGGGTTCATGAGACACAGCTCGCTGGCAGACAGACAGACAGATGGACTGACAGCGATTACTAAGCCTCCGCTGTCCCGTTGGCACCCTTCGGGTAGGTACGGAACCCTGAAAACAAGTTGTACATATTGTCTACGTTAGGCAATAAAATTAATTCCTGTCAGTAGTTGTAGATATAAAGCTTATCGTGACATGTTAGCCAGCGGTACACGTACCATTTTCCAGTTTATTTATGCAAATTTATAGTATGTTATCAGTAGGAATACGAATACGTTTTCCACGTTAGAATTTCATTGCTATCAATGGATATTTCAATCATTTACGAAACATAAATGTACCTAGGTTTTTATAAGGTATCTATAATATGTAACTATGTATTATGTAACAAGATAACTTACCAAAACCAGACTACTCCTCTCAATAAACGCTAGTAAAAAAACTCCGTCGCTTAGTATATTTCAATGTACTATGAGCTCATATTACTTTCATAAAGAAGATGGACAAAAATTGTATGGACGCGTGCCCCAGAATGTTCAGTGATGATAATATATGTGCCATTTAATAAATGTACAGATATGATCTGTCATTTAATAGTAAAAATCTTCTTTTTTAAGAAAAAAAAATCGCATGTTGTTTTGCAGTCGTGACATCAAGTTTGTGATAGGCATACTTAGTTCAGCCTGGGGTATATTTTGGCCATCTCGTTGATGACATTTATGTACAGCCAGCAGTAATACCACTTGAGACAAAAAAATCTAGAGACCCCAACTTTTTTAGATGTAACATTGCATCCGTCATATCGACTTTGTTCATAGGTATCTAAAATGTAGGCCATGTCACCCGAATCATAATAACGAATCGATGGACACATCGTTCATCAAAACTGGCTCAGTAGTTAAGGCGCTACGGTAGAACATACATCAGTACCCTTATTATCAGTACCCTCTTATTATAAATGCGAAAGTGTGTTTGTTTGTTGGTTTATTGGTTTGTTGGTTGGTTTGGTCCTTCAATCACGTCGTAACGGTGCAACGGATTGACGTGATTTTTTGCATGGGTATAAAAATAATATTTTTATTCAATTAAACTTTTACAAGTATTTTCGAATCGTCAACAGCATCTACCACGTAGATAAAGACCTGGAGAGTGACATAGGCTACTTTTTATCCCGAGAAATCAAAGAGTTACCCCGGGATTTTCAAAAAACCTAATTCCACGCGGACGAAGTCGCAGGCATCAGCTAGTATCTGCATAGATTACTGATACATATTATAGATAGTTAGATTTAGAAATATATACCTACATAGATTGCTAAAAACATAACCATTCTTTTTGGCTTTGACGCATAGTCGGGTTATATATTATGTGATCGATAAGCAAAATAATAAGTTAATTTTTCACGTTAGGTTTATAAAATTCCTTGCATTTCTTTAGATCTGGCATACTTGTTTTATAATTTCGTCATAATATTATAATCTCAACTGCTTATGAGTATTGAGCATCTTATGATGCAGTCTAGTAGGAAAATCTGCGCCAATCTGAGATAAAGATGCCTAATATTAGTAATTATGTGGCTTCAGTTATTGGGTTGTAGTTATCGGTTTCTATGGAGCATCATACCAAGAGTTGGCCGTTGGGTTCAGTGGTAGAACATCAACTGCCACAGCAACAGAAGGGCTGGCTCATTTTTTGCGCAACGGATCAGCCTGGCTGTCTAGCGCGGAAATGCAGCCAGTATTCTTGGCACCATTCCACGCGGTCATGATTTATATAGTAATTAGGTAAGGTTAAGGCTTTAAGTTTTATTGTAATATTTTCATTAAATCAATAAAATTATAAAAAAACTGCCACACTCGTCCATAAAATCTTACAAGAGTTCTGTACAAGCCTACAAGCATCCCTTTGCTGTGCAAATCATTTAGAAGCTAAAGTAAATCAGTGAGGCATAATCGGGCTGTCACGCCCCGCCCTTATTCGTTGCAGCCAACAACTAACGAGCAGTTCTGCTCACTATGCGTCACCTTTAAGCAGCTGACATCACAGCGACTTCCTCCTCCTTCCTTCTCCTTTTGAACTCTATTGAACACATTAAAATATTCTCGGTATAGACTTAAATTCTCTAGGTTTAGGTACTGTCCTTAGTAGGGAAGGTTGATTTCTGGCACAAGCCGATTACGCGAGTTTGGGAACATCTTTCGGCCGAAGCTGAAGTGAAGGTTTAATAACTCTAAGAAATTCAGTTCAAGATTGGCTAAGTGAATGAAATAATGTTTTTAGAGTCCCGTATCTCAAAAAAAAGAAACCTTACAGGATCACTTTGCTGTCTGTCTGTTTGGTTGAAAGCCAAAACAATAATTCCGTGATGCAAAACAATAAACGTTTTTGCGCTCGGTATTCCACGGAATTTGCCTCCAGCCAGCAACACAATCAGATTTTTTTGTTCAAAAATAATTACACTACATATCTACTGATATGCTTATATAATTATGCTTATAGTCATATATATATATTATAGCTTAAAATAGAATAGTAAAGTAAAAAACCGGCCAAGTGCGAGTCCGGCTCGCGCACCGAGGGTTCCGTACTAGGGTATTTATTTCAACATTTTGTACGATAAATCAAAAACTATTATGCATAAAAATTTATGTAACCACAAATTTCCGGCTTTAGGATTTTTCCCCTTACGTGTGCTATAAGACCTACCTACCTGCCAAATTTCATGATTCTAGGTCAACGGGAAGTACCCTATAGGTTTCTTGACAGACACGATAGACGGACAGACAGACAGACAACAAAGTGATCCTATAAGGATTCCTTTTTCTTTTTGAGGTACGGAACCCTAAAAAAGGATTGCACAATGTTAATTCAAGATAGTACATTATTATCATATTATTATGTTCATTATAAATCTGGATATACTTGTACCAATAAAAATGTCGCGATGTATCGTTTACATTTACTTTGTCATAGGTGTTTTCGGCAGGTCATTTTTAAATAACATTCATTATTATTTTAGAATACCGGTTCAAGAATGTTTCTTATTAATATTTAATTTTATCAACGCTCCATTATCGTCTAGATTGTTCTTGCACCACATTATAGTTGTGTATTTAAGTTGTGATGTGTGGCACAGTTGTATAAATAAACGTCTTTTCTTTCTTTCTTTCCTTCTTTCTTATAGTGCGTCTTAACTTAGCAAATGATAGTAATAATTCTACGTTACAAATAAATCCCGGGGGCTGGTAAATCAAATCTTTTAATGCCGGAAAATCAAAGAGTTCCCACGGAAACCACGGGAACCAACGGAAAAAACCTAATTCCACTTGGAGTATCTATTTCTGTACCAAATTTCATCAAAATCGGATGGGCCGTAAAAAGATATTTAGTAAACAGACACTTTCACAAACATAATCTAATCTAAATATATAAAAGGAAAAGGTGACTGACTGACTGACTGACTGATCTATCAACGCACAGCTCTAACTACTGGACGGATCGGGCTGAAATTTGGCATGCAGATAGCTATTATGACTTAGGTATCCACTAAGAAAGGATTTTTGAAAATTCAACCCCTAAGGGGGTGAAATGGGGGTTTGAAATTTGTGTAGTCCACGCGGACGAAGTCGCGAGCATAAGCTAGTATTAGTATATTATGGACAAGCTCATACTTACTACTTTCTCTGCGTGGATTTAGATTTTTTAAGGGTTCCGTACCTCGACATAACGGAACCCTTATAGGATCACATTGTTGTCTGTCTGTCTGTCTGTCGGTCTGTCAAGAAACCTACAGGGTACTTCCAGTTGACCTAGAACCATAAAATTTGGCAGGTAGGTAGGTCTTATAGCAGACATTCGGGGAAAAATCTGAAAACCGTGAATTTGTGGTTTGTCACACAAAAAAAAATTTAATTGTGGTCATGAACTAATAATTAGTATTTTAAATTTTCGAAGTAAGATAACTATATCAAGTGGGGTATCATATGAAAGGTCTTCACGAGTGCATTCTAAAACAGATTTTTATTTATTTTTATGCATTATAGTTTTTGATTTATCGTGCAAAATGTCGAAATAATACGACTGTAGTACGGAACTTTTAGTGCGCAAGTCTGACTCGCAGTTGGCCGGTTTTTTTTTAATCTCGTGCGAAATCTTCGATTGGTCGTGATATACTTATTTTGTGTCTGTATCCAGGATGCAAGATATCTGTGTGCAAAATGTCAAAGAGCAGTTTTGCGGTAGAGCCGTGAAAAGATATCAGACGGACAGATAGACACACTTTCACATTCATAATATTAGTATGTACATTGTACAGTACCTACGGATTATATTATTGAAATATATTAAGGCGTATGTTTTATTTTATATGGGTACTACCTAGATATTAAAAATTAGTAAATTTTAATAAACCATTAATAAATCTGAAAAAAAAAAATCTAGCCACTAAATTTAATGTAATGTTGTCAAAAGTAATGTTGAGCCGAATTAGTATTTCTTAAGGTTCCGTACCTCAAAAGGAAAAAGGGGTCCATATAGGATCACTTCTTTGTCTGTCTGTCTGTCGTGTCTGTCAAGAAGCCTCTTAGGATACTTCCCGTTGCACTAGAATCATTAAATTTGGCAAGTAGGTAGATCTTATAGCACACGTAAAGAGAAAAATCCAAAACTGTGAACTTGTTGTTACGACACAAATATAAATTAAAATGTATTAATGAACAAATTATTAGTATTTTCAACATTAAAATTAAGATTAATGTACCAAGTGGGGTATCATATGAAAGGGCTTTACCTGTACATTCTTAAACAGATTTTCATTTATTTTTATGCATAATAGTTTTTGATATATCGTGTGAAATGTTGAAAAAATACGATTGTTAATACTACGGAATCCTCGGTGCGCGATTCTGATTTGCACTTGGCCAGTTTTTTATAACTTACTAGCTGATCCCCGCGGCTTCGCCCGCGTGCATTTAGGGTTTTATAAATCCCGTGGAAACTTTTGATTTTCCAGGACAGAAAGCAAAAGATAAATATTTTTTTTAGGATAGCTCCACTACATGTAAAGTGGGGATTTTTTTTTCGTCTACCCGTCTAGATCCGTTTGTAAAATATGCTGTTTTACAGTGCTAATTTTTATTAGAGTCAAGTGTCGTCGTCGTCCCCCCTTTATCAGCCAAATGGTAGTAGGTATATAGGAACGTGAAAAAATTCACAGCAGTAGTATATATAATCAATTTTAAAGGAAAACTATCATGGCTAAGCAGGGTTCACAGGTTAAGGAGTTATATCAGTTTTTCGAGGTTAATTATTGTACCTACGTAGACATCATGAATTGCATATTAATGTATAATATTATAGTTTTATTGTAACTATTGTATTTGAGATCGATCGTAATCCTATTCGTTTCGTTTAGTTTAGATTGATTTATTGTTATACTAGCTGACCCAGCAAACTTTTGACTACGGACCCCTACACTGCTTGTGGCCCGCCACGCACTTGGCCGGTTTTTCATTTGAGTCGTTCGAAACGAGCGACTCAGAACCTGTCAACGTGAAAATTATTATTATAATGCCTAATACATATTAGGTAAGTACAAAAATGCTAAACTGTAGATCATAATAATACATAGAGTGCTATAGCATACATAGGTTATACTAGCTGATGCCCGCGACTTCGTCTGCGTGGATTTACGTTTTTCAAAACCCCGCGGGAACTCTTTGATTTTCCGGGATAAAAAGTAGCCTATGTGTTAATCCAGGGTATAATCTATCATCATTTCAAATTTCAGCCAAATCCGTTCAGTAGTTTTTGCGTGAAGGAGTAACAAACATACACACACACACACATACAAACTTTCGCCTTTATAATATTAGTCGGGATGTACTTACATATTTACTTAGATATATAGGTACTATGAGAAACATGACACAAAGGCCTAGAATCTGTGCGAATGGGAAGTGCTAATCAAGGCGACGAGCGACTCGTTAACATGCATTAAGTATACATTCTCGTACTTGTCAGAGCTTAGTCACACTGCACGTAAAATTGACTTATACGTGTTACAACCAATTACTAAATAAATACCGACTCGTACTGCGGGATATCTTACATCTTAATTGAATTTGGCCACGCTCTGTCGTATTTTATGTTTACGAAAAATCTGAAATCTCAATGGAATATTCCTCTAGCTAGATGTTATTACACCTTCCTAAATTTAGACAACTAAATGGTTTTGTTACTAATAGCTTCAGAGCAGTGTGCCAGTGTAACACAAATATAACATTCGGCTCTATCGTATTTTATGTTTACGAAAAATCTCAAATCTCAATGGAATATTCCCTATCTCTAACTAGGTGTTATTACACCTTCCTAAATTTAGACAACTAAATTATTTTTTTACTAACAGCTTCAGAGCAGTGTAACACAAATATTACATTCGGCTCTATCGTATTTTATGTTTACTAAAAATCTCAAATCTCAATGGAATATTCCCTATCTCTAGCTAGGTGTTATTACACCTTCCTGAATTGCTATTCTATTTCTAACTAACTTCAGAGCAGTGTAACACAAATATTACACTGCTCTGAAGTTGGGAACAAAATCATTTAGTCGTTTAAATTTACGAAGGTGTGATAGCCCCTTTACCGTGAAAGCAAATTCGGTCGTTTAACTCTACGCAACGAAGCAACGGATTGACGTAATTTTATGTATGGTTAACTTCCTGGAGAATGACATAGACTACTTTTTATCTTGGAAAAACAAATAGTTCATGTGGGATAGCATGCCATCTTTCACGCCCGTGCTAGTTCCCTTCAATCACGCAGCAACAGATCAACGAATTCACCTGGTTTGTCGTATGGAATGTGAATAGCGTTAGGGACCTGGAGAGAGATATTTTAGTTTACTTCTTATCCCGGAAAATAAAGATTTCTCACGGGATATTCATAAACCTAAATGCATGCGAACGGATTCGTATAATTTATATTTACATAAATAGATATTTTCTACATTCCCACTTTCCACTCTAAACCGAACAGCCATTTGATTCATTAGCTTCATATAATACCTTTCCATATTCCTTGGTCCAACAGCTCAGATAGCTTGACCTTCGTCTAAGGAGTTTTTGCCTGTATACCCTACCAAAGAAACATCTACGGATTCACTGTTTATCATCATCAATCGATAGACGTCCACGGCTGGAGATAGGTCTCTTATAGTGACTTCCATAATATGCTACGGTCTTGCGCCGGCTGAATCCAGCGACTGCCTACAACTCGTCTAATGTCGTCCGTCCACCTAGTCCTAGTGGTAGGCTCTTCCAACGCTGCACCTTCTAGTGCGAGGTCGACATTCCAGCACCTTGGGCCCCCTAACGTCTATCGGTTTTCCGAACTAAGTAACCTGCCCATTGCCTCTTCAGCAACTCGTTGAACTATTTCGGTTACGCTAGTTCTTTTATTGTAAGGTCTCCTAGTACTTACTTACTGTTTATTTAACTTTCCATAATTATGTTGGTAATTTGGTAAGCAATGTCTTGTGTGTTTGATTCATTAAAGAACGTCTACTTACTACCAATTTGACTGTATGAAATATTCGTCGAGGAGTTGATTGCGGATGTTAGAATTAGTTGCGCCAATGAACTACATTTGTCATTTGACACATTAAAGACACAACAAAGAGTCGTTCAGTTCCAATGAATGTTCCAGGCTCGAGAATGTTCTGTTCAACAAGGGCCGCGGATGCAGTAATGTCTAGAGTTCAAAGTGGTAGTAGGTACAGTCTACATGTTATGCGGCTCTACTTCCATTTGAACTTAATGGGCGTTTGTGCACTCATCCGTTAAATCACGGATACCGTCAAAATATGAATCTATTAAGTACGTAGTAGGTATTTGTATGAAGGCCACTTCGAAATATCACGGAAGCGAACTGAATACGGATGAGTGCAAAAATACCCAATCGGTTATTATCTACTAGGTACTTATTATTATTTCCTAGGCTAGATTTAGGAAGGATTTTAGGAAGGATCTAGGAACCTTATTAATTCATTATTTACTATCCCAAAGAAAACTCCTGCTATTATGTGATTAATTGCTTTTCTTTTTTTACCAAATAAAAAGCAAATGAGCTGACCATCAGTTGATGGTGTATAGCGGCCACAGTAGCGACCTTCACTTCAAACAAGTCCATCCACCACATTTTTGTTTATGCAGTAAAGCTGAAATTATGGACTGATTTTACCAGCTTAGTAGCTCCCGGCTATAGTACGCGATATATCGAGATGGCAATCGGGGAGGGAACGCAGCACAGCCCCCGCACTAACCCGGTGCAGGCGAGCGCGGGTGACAGACGTGCGGATGTGCGGGGCGTCCCCCTCATATGCCGATTGCTATCTCAACCTGTCGCGTACAGTGGGTACATTATCGTTGTTAACAACTTTATGCTATTCTATTTGACCCACGCAAGCTCCGCGTGGGGCCTTTAGTCCTTTTCCATAGACAAAATTAAAAAAATAAAAATAAAAATAGCTTTATTTTCCTTTCATATTTACATTTGATAGGTAAATATTGTTCTAAAACATTTAAAAACCTAACTTTTATCTTATTTTACTCAAAATTAATAATTTATATCTAAAAAAAAAATTAGGGTATTAGAAAGGACCGCTTTTAGCGGTGAAAGCCTCCTCCAACCTTTTTACGTTTTGGAGGGTTGTGGTCTACTGCCCCCGTGGTGACCAGCCAAATTGGGGAGGTTGATTTGTGTTATGTTTTGTCCTTTTTAATTTGGTAGAGTCTATGTTTGAGGTGTGGCGCTCGCATGAGTGAATTTCATTGATTGCTATCACATTGCTATTCTTCAATGCCACTGTTTGAGGTGATCGGGCGCGACTGGGGAGTGTCACCCTTTCGTTGTACAAAGGAAACTATGGAGCTCTGGCCACCCCGGGTTATTTTATTCTTTTTAGCTATCTGGTGCTTTACTGTTGATCTGGTGTTCAATGATGAGTCCATTGCTGATTGAGGCGGTGTGCTTTCTAGCTCTCGTTTTTTTGAGTTTTGGTTTTGGTTTTGTGAGGTGTCGCTTGTAGAGTTCTCACCTTGGTTGGTAGACTTACTCTCTTTTATTACTATCTTATCATTTTTTAGGTATGCTAACTTTCCCTCGCTCCTTTCCTTTTGTAGTATTTCTTGTAGTGACTTCCTAACTTCCAGCACATGGGGAGGAAAATCCTCTTTTACTTATATTTTAGTTTTTCCGAGCTTGTTTTTATTTCTAAGTATAGGTAATTTTTTCCCGTACGTAGTGAGCGTAATACTTATAGGTACTTCACTTAGTCTCCCCATTCTTCTTACTATTTCTAGTTCACTGTTTGTACATGTAACTCCCATAGTGCTTATGGTAATTAGAACTTTTTCTTCCAAGCTTCCGTATGACTTTTCCCCCTCTTCTATCCCGAAAAATATTAAATTTCTTGCTCTTATATGTTTTTCAATTAACGAGATCCTCTTTTCTTGGTTTTCATTAGTGTGGTTAATTTTGTCTATTTCATTTTGGATGTAGGTAAATTTTTGGTCGATATTTACATAGACAAAATTATTAATTTCTCTCATTTATTTATTTTTCTCATTTTATCATATTTTTAAAAAAACAACAAACAATAAAATAACAAACAATAAAATAACAGAAGCAACAAAAAAAATTAAAGTAAAGTAACAGAAAATCAAATAACAGGAACAACAAAAAATTAAATAAAATAAAATAAACAACAGATTTATATTCTGTAACAGAAACAACAAACGATAGAATAACAGAAACAAAAGAAATTAAAATAACAAGAACAACAAAAATTAAAGTAACTGGAACAACAAAAAAAAAACAATAATTAAAAATATGATAAAATGGATTTATCATATTATTAATTATTATTATTTTAGGTACATTACATACAAACCGTCCTCTTGATTTTATTTGAACTTAACTTCAGTAGACTCTATATGAAATAGATGATGCCCGCGACTTCATCTACGTTTATTTAGATTTTTCAAGGAATTCAGTGGAAACTCTTTAATTTTCCGGGACAAAAAGTAACCTATGAGATTTACACTCCCGGATACCTAATCAAAATGTTCCCACGGAATTAGAAAATATATATTAATCCACGCCGACGGATGAAGTCGCGGGCATCATCTAGTCAGTAATATAGTTAGTTATTCAGCGCCTTGATTTACAAAGTTAAATATGCTGTGATGCCCGTTATCACGGGGAGGGTTATGCCTCCTTATTCACCTAAACTAAGCTAGCGTTTAATTAACATGCACGACACACGTGAATTAAATCCGCACGTTTGTCTTATAATATGCATTACGCGTTACATGTAAATTAGTTTGTAGCGTCAATCTTGAGCTTTGGAAACTTTCTTACGATATTATAACTTTCGCTTAGTGATAAGATCTATATACCTATAGATCTATATATAGATAGAAGATATTTATACATATATGTATTATTATTTGGTATACTTATCTTGAATATTTTTTCTTTTCTCTATCTCTTATTTCAATAGTAGGCGCAGGTATACATACATATAAAGCAAAGTCGCAATCCGCGTGCATTCTGCAATTGGCCAAAAGAGGAAACCGTCAGTAGTGGACCAGTGAAGGGTTGAGATGATGAGTCCGCGTTTGTCTAAGGCTGAGATCTATAGAGCGCACTTTGACTTTGTTTAGACTTAAGATTGAGTTAAAACGAGACAGATTATCTGAAAGATATACCTAGCTATATCTCGTTTTAACTCTGCCTTAAGTCTAAGCAAAGTCAGAGTGCGCTCTAAAGATTTCACCCTAAGTATTAGCTAATATCTTCTTCAATGCAGTTCTCACTATTATTTAGATTCTAAATTTTAGAACATAAAGTACATGAAATGAATACATACCTACCTACTCATATTAGATGTTACGAATATTTCTATGTACTTATACATTTACATTTCATCTTTGGAGATACCTACCTAACAATATTTTTGAATCGGATTATGAAAACATACGACTTCAATGTTTTCACTGTATAGTGTGTTATGTTTTTGTATATTTGAAAAGTATACTATTTACTAAACTGTACAACAGCTGTGCTAGAGATTTACGACCGAAATTACCTTATAAATCAATCTACCTGTGATCTGTCGATATCTAAGTTACTCAGCAATGTTGTTATTTTAGTCTAAAATAGAGCAAATATTTTTTTAAATAAGTAATTTATCGACAGATTACATATCTATTATAGATAATCAATTATTTATTGGAAATATTTTATAGTACGACTTGTTTTTCAATGCTCGTTGTGACTGCCCGTAAATTGAGTTACACGAGACCTATAGAACTCAAAAATATATGTAATTTATGAGTGTAATTCTGTGGGGGTTCTGTGACAAATAAAATAAATAAATAAAATACACGCTATTTAAAATAGGTTGTACATCAGTTTTCAGGTCACAGTGTATTTATTATTATACCTAATGGTGTGCAATAGCTAGGTGATTTACACATAAATTAATTCCATGAATGACAATGAACGATGATCACGATAAATTGAAATTGAAAATTATTAATATTAATAAAGAAAATGTATTAAGAATCAACGTAAACTCAACAAGAACATGATCAAAAATTGATTTAATAAAGTTTGCTTAATTATAATAATAAATTACCTGATAAAGGATTAAGACAAGAAAAAAAATGCAATGTGATAGCATAAAATATAGGCTATTTAGTTACCTACTGAAATAAGCAGGTGTGACAGACGGATGGATGAAAGGATAATATAGTGGTTACATTACACAAAAATATTAAATTGTGGTCATATTAATTAATTAGTATTTTCAATTTTCGAAGTAAGATAACATGTCAAATGGGGTATCATATAAAAGGTCTTGACCTGTACATTCTAAAACAGATTTTTATTTATTTTTATGCATTATAGGTAGTTTTTGAATTATTGTGCAAAATGTCGAAAAAATACGACTGTAGTATGGATCCCTCGTTGCGCGAGCCTGACTCGCACTTGACCGGTGTTTTTACCATTTAGTGCGGTAAAACCTTAAAATACCCGTTCAGCGTTTGAGCTTCGTCGTGCCTTTTATTTCCTTCACGCAGATTCACAGAAATTCGTTTGCTTTGATAGTTGGTACTGGTACTTACTTGGATTGGAACTGACGCAATTATGTATATCAATAAATCTACCTATACTAAGAACACTATACAGAAGCTTGATAATTTATTTGCTAGGAAGAGCAGTGGTTTTACATTTCCAATGTTAATATTATCTCTTTTGCATAAATTTTAATAAAAAACCTTTTCTACGTCATAGTTATATTTGGTTATATTTTTATATCTTCGTCGTAGCTTTATAACAACCTTGTTTTGTACAAACAAGTTTCTCTATCAGTTTCATCACTTCTTCTTTCTTCATGGCAAACTATTACAAATTGCAGGACGGCTTCGACTGTCTGTCTGTCTGTACCTCCATCCGCCCGTCATCAAATCAAATCCGAAAACCGTGAATCTGTGGTTTACGTGTACATTTGAAAACAGATTTTTTTTTATCATCAACATATTAAGGAATGTTTAACAAGTCCAATTTAGACAGCAAAAAAACCACGAAGGTTTATATTATATAAAGTGTGTCATTCCGTCTACTTTTCAATACATAATAATAGTGCTTCTATAAACAATTTACATTGTTTATAGAAGCAATGTTTACATTATGCAATTAATAGTTTTTGATTTCTCGTGCAAAATGTCGAAAAAATACGACTGTAGTAAGTACGAAACCCACGGTACCCGAGTCCAACTCGCACTTGGCCGGTTTTTTCACGCAACTGCAAACTGTGGAACCAATTTCCTTCGGCAGTGTGCCTATAGATTTGGACATGGGATTATTCAAGGGGCAGATCAACAAATTGTAGAAAAGCCGGCATACCATCACTGCAAACCATTGACGGTTCCTCTGGCGCGGCAAATGTTTATGGTCGGCGGTAATCGCTTAACCTCAGAAATGACCCAACTGCTCGTTTGGTAGCTTTATGAAAAATTATGATTTTTTTTTGTTATTTCTCATGTAATGACTGTAGGATGCATATATCAAATCTTTGAAAAGAGCAACCGCCGAGTTTCTTTCTGGTTCTTCTCGGTAGGAAAGGCATTCCGAACCAGTGGTAGATGCATCCGACTATTCGAAAGTACCTACTTGTAAAAATTTATTCGAATAAAAAAAAAATTCATTTTTATTTCATTTTATTTTATAATGTAGGATGTACAATGTACTTGCATATAGGATGATTATGAATTTTGAAATTTAAATTTTGTCAAGCCCAATATTTGGGAAAGATTAAAAACCTACCTGGATCCTAACATAAAAGTATCCCAATATTCCTTATACATACCCCCGGTTCTTGATTAGAAAAGTGGCATGTAGATCCAAGTGCATTACGAAAGAAAGTTAAAGATTTTATTGAGATGTCTAATAAAGGCCACGCAAAGTAATAACACTGCAACGATAAAAACATAATCAATAATACTCGTAATTGGATAGATTGTGTAAAGATTCGTGTCTGAATAAAACAGGGACAAGGCAAAGAAACAAATGCTACTACCGCCATAACTCTATCGAGTATACATAGCGCAGCGTCGTCGCATTGTTTGAGAAACGCAATGGTCTTAGAAACGTCTTCATTTTGAGATTTTATTTTTCATACACCTAATACACTAAGTATGCGAAAATGTGTTTGTTTGTTGGTTTGTCCTTCAATCACACCCCAAAGGAGCAACGGATCCACTTGATTTTTTGCATGAGAGTGACATAAGCTACTTTTTAACCCGGAAAATCGAAGAGTTCTCACGGGAATTTAAAAACCTACATCCACGCAGACGAATTCGTGGGCATCATCTATTATAATTATATTTGATATAGAGATAGTCTCGATAATTACAATTACTTAATGGAAAAAGGAACCACCTAATTACCTTGTTATTCGGCATCAGTAATTTGTTATTTGATAGAAGAATACAAGGCATAGTTTAACTTAACAACTACTGGATAGCGTTTATTAGTGAGGGGACATTATATAGGTATATATAATATATTCAATACATACACTGATACTAATACCGGTTATCACTTCGGTAGGTACATACCTATAACCTAGCTATTATATCTATAAACCTGTTAACTGATGCGCTTTCACTCATGCTTTATTTATATTTTACAAATTATATTGACCTCAGCTTTTTCTACATTGAACTGTTTATAAGTTACTTGGTAATATCCGCGACTTCATCCGTGTGGATCCAGTTTTGTAAAAATCCCGTAGGAACTGTTTAATTTTCCGAGACCAAAATGAGTCTATCTCCTTACCCGGTATTTAAACTCTAGGTATACCAAATGTCGTCTAAATCGGTTAAACGGATGGGCTGTGAAAAGCTAGCAGTTAGACAGACAGACAAAATTTTGCATTTATAGTCTATAGTCTATTAGATGTATATATCTAAAGTAAAAGCTGACTGACTGACTGACTGATTTATCAACGCACAGCTCAAACTACTGGACGGATCTGGCTGAAATTTGGCATGCAGATAGCTATTGTGACTGCTAAGAAAGGATTTTTGAAAATTCAATCTCTACTGCTCTAAAGGGATAAAACGGGAGTTTGAAATTTGTGTATCTACGCGGATGAAGTCACGCGCATAAGCTAATATTAAAATAATATGGACAGGATTAGTATGGATATTGTACGTGATATACCTATCTGATAATTTTCTATGACAAACTCGTATACTATTATAGAGAGTTGTCTTATGCTATCCTATCAACATTATAGTTACCTAAGTAAGATAATAATCATTGAAGTGATCAATAATATTTATAAGAAGCTTTGTTAAACAAAAACAAAATCCCTTGTCGATTAATATATATAAAAATGGCAAAATTATTCAAATGAACATTTCTGCTTTGAGTAGAATCACCAATATATCACATGACGTGCTAGAAAAGAATCCCAAATTGCAAATTTATTCAAACAAGAAGAGATACAGTTCGGCGTCTAAAACCATCATTAGTAAATATTTAATCAGAACGATATCAGAAATTATACTTAGTTACCAACGCGACGTGGATGGAAGGAAACGTTTAGGTAAGCCGTAAGCTGGAAACTATCAAATTAGATATTAGGCATCAGGAACAACGAAGAAAACTTGTCACTGGAAAATAGAACAGCTTTTCTCGTGCGCCTTATAAAATAATTAAGGTATAGGTATCTAAAAAATTAGTTGCAAATTCCATACACACATTCCATAAAAGAACATTTAGTGTAAACACTATACAAGGTAGGATATGGATACCCAGTTTGGATGTAGCTACTTGGTCTGGATCAGTATAGACCGTAGTAGGGAGACCGATTTTAGTTATTTGTATTTGTATCGTTAAAAAAATCATTTATAGCGTAGTCACAATTTTCTAATACGTAAAAAGTTATTCTAAAATTTTGTAGAATTCGAAAATTTTTAGGCTCCCAACTGCCGTTCGTCAAGGCATTCAAAATCGCAGATTTCTACGTCTGATACCTATATTTGGTGCGGACAACACATATTTTGCTCTTCTATACGTATCCCTTTCGTACCCTATGTATGTCTTGATATTTTCCGTGCTTGATATACGGTATAATTGTTGTTGGAACTTGTTCGAAGATTTATAACTTAGTACCATCAACGCGTACAAATAGCTGGCGTGCAAATCGCATTGCAATGCATGTTGGACATTAGCTCGTCGACAGTAAAATATACCTAAAGCAGAGACTGGCAGTCATTGGCTTAGTATATTAGCCTTGTATAAACAGTTGTTCAAGCCAAGCCAGCACTGGCGAAAATAGAGTGCCCGTCTATTTTTCGAGCCAGTAGGACTGACGCCAGCGCTCTGGCTTCCTAGTTCCTATAAACCATATACTTTACGGATGTTAGATGTTGTTTACGTAAGTGCTGGAACCTGCTTAGGTACATGTTGAAGATATAGTAGAGAGGTGCGTCTACACTCTATTAGTAAAAGCGTGGGAGTTGTGAGGAAAAATGGCATAAAGTAATAATTAAAAATAACAATAATCTACGTTTACAGAGAATTTAACGTCCACGTTACCTAAGTGGGTAGTTACCTACCTAAATAGAGAAATCAAACTTGTAATTATTGTACGTGACGGTTGTAATTTTTCTTCCTTATGAATTTATCCTCAATTTTCTAAATTATTACAGCTCGTCAATTTAATCCTTTAAGCCTTATCTTAATTATCTTTAATATCTTATCCAGGAAATAAAGATTTGACCCCTATCAAATAATGAAGAAATATGAAATACCTACTACTTGGTTTATTTAACACCACAAATACAATTGAAAGGCTAGGTTAAGGAAATGTTTAAAAAATAACTTAGTTATATTATGTCTTATGAACGACTGTTTCAAGGAATATTAATTATTTATTCAATAAGGTACCTATTCAATTCATGTTAATTGAATGATTGAATTAATTACGAAGTTCTGTTGTTTTATCTATTTATACTTACTATAAATAGATACTATATATACTTTACCTATCTGGCCCATAACACTTCCTATAAAAAGATCTCTAGTTTACATGAAAAATCAGACATGATACTACGTCTATAATGTATAGTCCGCGACAGCTTGAGATGACAATCGAGGTGTGAGGCTGGCGGCGCCGGCGGGCGAGTGTGCGGGGCGTCGCGTTCTCTCTCCCATTGCCATTTCAACTTTAGTTTAGTATAATGTAGTAAGTACTATATAACAACAGAAGATATTATCCCCCGCGCTAACCCGGTGCGGGATAGCGCGGGTAACGTGCGGGTGCGTGCGGGTGCGGGGCGTGTCCCGCCTCATACGCCGATTGCCATCCCGACCAGTCGCGTACTATATTTGGCCATACTCAGTGAACTTAGCAAGCAAGCTTCTAGAAATTTCAACGGGCTCTTGGGTCAATAAGAATTTATTCAATGCAATACATAGGTATATCACTGTATCATAAAGAATTAATTTAAGATGCAATCCGCCAACTGGTTTCTACTTACTTCCATAGCATTTTATGCAAAATAATGTAACTTGATTCCAAGAATCAGTAAATTGATAAATATTATATTTTATGTAGGTACATAAAACAGACAGTAAAAAAATGTTGTAGCTAAGAATCAATAAATAATTATCCATTACTAGATGATGCCCGCGACTTCGTCCGCGTGGATTTAGGTTTTTAAAAATCACGTGGGAACTCTTTAATTTTCCGGGGTAAAAAGTAGCCTAAGTCCTTCCCCGGGATCCAAGCTATCTCTGTACCTAATTTTGTCAAAATTGGTTGAACGGATGAGCCGTGAAAGCCGTGAGCTAGCAGACAGATAGACAGACAGACAGACACACTTTCGCATTTATAATATTAGTATGGATATGGATATATTAGTATGGATTAGTGTCATTGGCTAGCTAAGTTGTTGCCTCTGGGGCTCCTTATCGCTCATCTCCGCTATGGAAAGTCAGTCTAGCACCCCAAAAACTTATACTATTAATAAATAATATGTAGATAAGTAGGCCGTTTCTGGGTTAGGTAGGAGGTACTATATGCACATGAAGACTTGTACCTACATTATAATATCCGCGCCATTACTTACCTACTCGTAACCCAGGTGGGTCAGATACATGAGCGGGCTACCTAGCTTCACCGTAAATTGTACACAAGGCACAACCGGTGCTCAGCAAGCGTATCCATACACAATGTCATCCATGCAATTATAATATGAATTCACCTTCCAATAGAACCTCTTCAGCCTTGGCTTTCCCAGGGACTTATAAATTTATCAAGATGTACTAAAGTATCATTAATGTACTTTATAATCATTACATACTAGTTGCATGGCTCATAGGCATACTTATCTACTTACCATACCTAATACACATAAGTCGTGATAGCTTAGTGGTTAAGACGTCCGCCTCCTATTCAGGAGGTCAGAGGTTCGATTCCGGGCACCCACCTCTAACTTTTTGGAAAATATATCACTTGCTTTAACGGTGAAGGAAACTATCATAATCTCCTCAAATTAGGTATGTGAGGTCTACCAATCCGTATTTGGCCAGCGCGTGGCGGAAAGTAGTTTTTGATTTATCGTGCAAAATGTCGATAAAATACGGTTGTACTACGGAACTCTCAGTGCGCGAGTCTGATTCGCACTTGGCCGGCTTTTATTATATTATATATCTTTATTGACATAATTTGTTTACAGGAAGTGGTTGGAGGAAATAGCTTTAGCAAACAAGCAGGGCCGTAAACCATCGCTACTCCGCGCTATGACTAAAACGTTCTGGCTGAGCTATGCACCTTCCGGCATCATATTCCTCATACAAGCCCTCATCCTCAAGTGAGTCAGTGAATTAATTATTTGCGATACTTCTATTACATTTTGAAAACAACAATTAACCTCGTGTGTGATCCTGTTATGCCACCTTAGAAAAACTGATCCTGCTCCTCCAAAACATTTTATCCTGTTCTAACGCATATATTATTTACCTATTAGTTCCAAACACACCTAGTTTCTCCTGTACGGGAGCGGTGTGCAGGCTCGACCGTACCAAAGGGGAGATCTCCCACCGAGCGGTTGGTTGTGCTCGGTAGCGCCAACTGGGCCGACGGTTGTATCTTGAAACTTCTATATATAGTCCAGATTGCAGAACACTCTGTTAGTGCGAGTACTGTCGGCGGTACATTTGTTCGGGACTATGTCATCGATTGAACAGCGCCATCTAGGTTCTATTGTGGCAACCGCCACATCACTCTCCTCCGAGATGAACGCGTAGTGTGAAGCAGTGAAGAGAGGTGGCGTTGTAGCGTGAAGGCGTGTGAAGGAAGGGCAATGGCTGCTAACCATCCAGAGAAGCGGTAGACCAGGACGCTTGTAGCTGGTGATGGAGTGCAGGGCCATTGTGCCCCGAAGCTGTGGCTACATCCGTCTTACAGGCCTCGATGTGATTGCTGTTGCTGTAGACTTGGAGTTGGAGGAGACGTCGGGCTTGCGGTGTGTGATCCAAAGGTGTTGCGATGTATGCGATCACCCTTGATCACGTATGCGCCAGTGCGGAGTGCGGCGGTGTGCGGTTTATCTTCGATGACGTCGGCTGTTGTAGTGTGCGACCATTCTTGATTTCGTCGGTTGTTGAGGTGTGCGACCATTCTTGATCACGTCGGGGTCATCAATGTACGGGAGCGGTGTGCAGGCTCGACCGTACCAAAGGGGAGATCTCCCACCGAGCGGTTGGTTGTGCTCGGTAGCGCCAGCTGGGCCGACGGTTGTATCTTGAAACTTCTATATATAGTCCAGATTGCAGAACACTCTGTTAGTGCGAGTACTGTCGGCGGTACATTTGTTCGGGACTATGTCATCGATTGAACAGCGCCATCTAGGTTCTATTGTGGCAACCGCCACACTCCTTTCACCAAAGGCTGGCTGATGGAGATTGCTCTGAGCAATAGGGCTGCCTTTGCATACAATTACTGTTTATTGTTTTTAGTTCCTTTGTTTTTGTCTTGTTTATTTCATGTTTTGTTTGCAATAAAGTTTTGTATCTATCTATCTATTTATCTATTAGATCAGTACCCTTATTATATATGCGAAAGTGTGTTTGTCCTTCAATCACGTCGCAACGGTGCAACGGATTGGCGTGATTTTTTGCATGGGTTTAGATAAAGTCCTGGAGAGTGACAAAGGCTACTTTTTATCTCGGAAAATCAAAGAATTCCCACGGGGTTTTTATAAACCCTAATTCCACGCGGACAAAGTCGCGGGCATCAGCTAGTATTATATAATATTTCAGACGTACAGTTATTATTTCTAGTAATACTAATTATTTCTAGTAGCCACAGTTCAATAAAGAATTTAAAATGATATTTTCAGACCGTTCCAGCCTGTGGCGTTGAGTATACTACTATCGTATTGGGAGCCAGGTTCCAGCATGACGTATGAGCAGGCGGTGTATTGCGCCGCTACCGTGATCCTGATGTCTTTGCTAATAGCATTCCTCAACCATCATGGGACTTATTCCACTCAGCAGTTTGGCATGAAAGTCCGTATTGCAGCGTGTTCACTTATCTACAGAAAGGTTAATATATTTTTTTTAGAATTAAACTACCATGGTCAGAATACACATAATCATAATAAAATCTTCCTATAGTAAGTAGGTCCTTACGTAATATAAAACTACTTGCGATTTTTTACATCTTTATTGCCTGTTATCTCCCAAAACCACCATGATCCAAACTTCATAGTCGCTGATTGTTCCTCCCTGTGTTTGGGACAATACACAGATAAACTTTCAGCTTTTATAAAATAACGAAGGTCTGGCACGCGCTGGCTCTCTCTATTAGTATTTATTCATTTGTTTCGTGACAAAACATATAATACGTAGTTTGATACATATACAAATAAATAAAATTAAAATGCCTCTGTGAATTACGAAATATGTCTCATATAGTCTAAATCTGGCTATTTACATGTTTAAATTAAACCCAAACATACAATTTAAAATTTGTGTGCCTGTTTGTCAATCTATATGTCCGAGCTAATCTTCGTTACAGTTAAACCGATTTTAATGGGGTTTTAAAAGCAGAAGACAAAGAGATATTCCAATTTCCGCTGCTGAATAAAAATAGGTAGGTATAGGTAGTTACACATTAAAAACAACTGACGAAATAAAAATACATAGGTAGGTACACATTACCAACTGCACTCAGAATTATAAAGACGTAATTTACCGAGATAAATAAATTTTATTGTAATGCTGTTTGAAGGCCAGAATGAATAAGTACAATTAAACGTTATAAATATTAGTAGAGATATGCATTATACATAGCTATTCTACAGCCCTCTTCAAAATTGTGTTTTTTTATTTTAGGTAATGCGGATGAGCTCTGGTGCCCTTGCTCAAACAACTGCCGGTCAAGTAGTCAATCTCCTATCCAATGATGTGAATCGGTTCGACTACGCGTTTATCTTCACGCACTTCATCTGGCTGCTGCCTCTACAAGTTGTGATTGTCTGCTACCTCATCTACATCAGAATTGGTTATGCTGCCATCATTGGAGTCATTGGCATTGTTTTGCAAACTATTCCTGTTCAATGTAAGTTAAATTTCTCAACCTTTTATTAATTCAGCAATCAACAGATTGAAATTTTTGCAGTGTTGTTGTTGTAACACACGAAAAAAATAAAAAAATCTGTCTAGCTTTTTTTATTATTTACTCCTCGCGATGGCCGTGAATTCGTACAAGTGGATTTAGGTTTTTATTAAAATCCAGTGGGAACTCTTTATTTTTGCGGGATGAAAAGTTGCCTATATCAATTTCCGGGATGTAAACTAACTCTGTTCAAATTTTCATCAAAATCGGTTAAACTATTGGGCCGTGAAAGGCTAGCAGACAGACAGACACACTTTCGCATTTATAATATTAGTATGGATTATCGGCAAACGCTTGACCACAATCTTACCTGATGGAAAGTGATGATTTGGCCTAAGATAGGATGCGTTTACCTAGAAGATGCCTGCCTATTCACTCATGTTTTAAAGGTACCCGGATTATAATTGGTAGGAAACACAGATCGTGGAAGAGTATTCCAAACCTCAGCCATGCATATGAGTTACGTGAAGAAACTGACCTGAGTGTTACTTTTCAAGGTAATCTTAACTGGAAGTAAATCTCCTAAAATGTATAAATATTATGTCAAATCACGTTTTCCGACCCTTTCCCATCCACACTAAATGACGGATTTAAAGCTGCACATATTAAGCCAATGAATCCTAAAATCAAGCTATACTTACTGTGTGTGACTGTCACGTGATTTGCCACTCGCCAGAGCACAAGCTTATATGCCAAAATTAAAAAAAAATTATATGCCAAGATTAAATTTTCACTTTTTGTGTTATATATTTACAGCTTACATGAGCAAACTTTCTGCAAGGTTGCGCATGAAAACGGCCTGTAAAACGGACGAGCGTGTTCGCATAATGGACGAAATCATTACTGGAATGCAGGTATTATATCAAATTATATAAATAATAAAGTATGTACATAATTACATATTATAATATTTGATTGAACCGGTAATTTTACCGGACCTTTAGACACAATTTTAAAACAAATTAAGGCCGTTTTGCTTGAAAATTAGTTCAAGTCTGTATTCAGCGATCGAAATCTTTTATTTTTTAAAGAATATTAGCCATGCTTCAGGACTAATATTTCCCTTTCCCTTCCAACTAAGGTGGGGTTTGAACAGTGGCGTGCAGATCATAGAGGCATAAAAGCACTGCTTACCCTAGTTGAAAAGGCTTAGTGCTCATTTTTCATGATGACCTGTCATTAAATATGTATGTTAGCTACCTAATGCTTACCCTAGGTTCAAACCCTGTGCACGCCACTGGGTTTGAACCTCCAACCTTCCGGAATTCAGTCCGCTCCTCAACCGTTGACCTTGACCAACCTTATTTCTTAATATTACTAATTACTATACCTATTTGATTCATCAACACATATTATTATGCTTCTGATATTTTTTTATTACTGACAAAAAATAGGAAAGTAAAAACACTCATTATGAATTAAAAGTTAATTGATATGTTTGCGTCATAGCAGATAAAAAGATAATTTTAAATTATCAGTCCCGCAAATTGCTACTGCGCTGGAACCATGTCTCATTAACATCGAAATGGCGCCATTTTGACGTCAGCCGAAATAAAAATATACCATCAGCTGCTAGTGCTGACGTCATTAAAATGGCGGCCACCCGCATTAGCAATTTGCGGGACTTATAGCATTGAACCATACACTGTCATCAATCTAAACTAATCTATATATAAAAAGAAAAAGGTGACTGACTGCCTGACTGTCAACGCACAGCTCAAACTACTGGACTGATCGGGCTGAAGGTTGGCATGCTGATAGCTATTATGACATCGGTCCTGCGTCGAATGTCTCTTCGGTCGTGTCCGACTTCCGTCCCATCATGCTATGAGAGTGAGGGAATATAGAGTGCCCCTGAGTTTGCGCGTGTGCACTATAATATCTCCCGAGCAGTTAGTTGGCTAGCATCCATGGAGATTCGGCCGAAATTCGGTCAGGAGGAAATTATTATTATCTTAAAAACCCACAATCAAAAAGTTTACAAAAATACTTAGGTATATGTATATTTCTAAAAAAATATTTTGATAATTTTTATTTTTTTATTTTTAACTATAATCATATCATATTACTCACGTATACTATGATCTTTTTTACAGGTTATAAAAATGTACGCATGGGAAAAGCCATTTGAAAAAGTGGTTGCTATGGCTCGCAAGAACGAAATTGACTGCATCACATCTGCTTCCTACCTCAGAGGAGTCTACCTAAGCTTCATGGTTTTCACGGAAAGATTATCTCTTTACATCACTCTTTTATCCTACTCGTTATTTGGATACCAAGTTACTGCTGATATTGTAAGTACTGATCTATTATTTAACTAATTATTTACATAAACCTGTCTATATACCTGTAATTTTCATTAAAAACCCAGGATAACAAATTCACTAACTTATTATCGAGTTTCAATTACATACCTAAGTAATAATATTTATTTTATGTTGTCATTTCGATACGCACAATATTCAACGGGTGACCTACTTATAATCTGTCTATGTATATTATGGAATCCGAGTGATCAGACAAATATACATTTATTTATTTAATTTATTGACCAAAGATTCATTAGACAAAGGCTATTATTTATTTAATCACTAGCTGATGCCCACGACGTCGTCCGCGTGGATTTAGGTTCCTAAAAATACCGTGGAAGCTCCCATGGTCCCCTTCATAGTTATTGGTAGGATTTCGCATTTATAATATTAGTATGATTTGCAGTTTTCTATGATTAAGGTCACTCAGTATATCTGAGGATTGTCTAGGCCAGCGGTGGTCTCTAAACAACGGCCCGCGGACCAAAACTAATGTAGGGGAATAAAATTTAACATTTTTAGATACATCTTGGCACTACATCTTTGGACTAGTGGAATAATTAGGAATTAGTGTGGCCCTTAGGCTAAAAACTTTAGAGAACTTTGTCTAGACAACCGTACGTTTGACGGTGTATCTGCTTTTGACTATGAAATACCTATTTTAATACGTAGATATAGGTACTGGGTATTTTCAAAACATAGGTAAACAATTGCCAGGGGATGAACACTCGTGCGCGTCAATACACACTAGGTAATTGTCTAAGGAATCAAATAAACTTGTGTAGATTCCGTAAAAGCTAAAGCTAATTAATTCCAGGTGTTTCCCTTGGCGCAATTCTTCAACACACTCCAAGGAACACTATCTATAATAATGTCACATGCTGTATCGTTTTTGGCAGAGGCACTGATATCTGTCCAAAGACTCGAAGCGTTCATGCTAATGGGTATGTGAGACCTTTGGTCTCAACGCATGCCTCACTTACTGTGTATGCATGATACGTTCAAACGTTATACCTATATCTACATGTTTGCCAACGACTTCTTGTTAATTGCATCAAATGTAGTCTGTCTATACAGACGCACTGCATTTATTAGACTGCAAACTAACTGTAAAATTGCAGTTGGGATGTAGTTCTATTGCAGTTTACACAACTGCCGACCGACTGCGAAGTCCACGTGCAGTTTACACTGAATCCCCGTACTATAGGACTGCACGCCGAGTGCACGCGGAAGGCACAGTCTGTTGGCAATTGCGATGCAGTTGTGTAAACTACAATAAAACTGCATCCCAACTGCAATTTTACAGTTGGTTTACAGTCTAAATGCAGACCCTTATGTGTTAACAAAAGTATAAACTAGTTATTGACTAACTAAAGCATGGCCCGTTATATTGCAATGTTAACCATATTTATAAACTTGTTAGGTGTGTTGGGATGAATATTTGTCATACAGTTCAGTAATGAATAAGTAGGTAACGTCAATTTTCGCAGGCATTCCCGTTGGCACAAATGTTCAATATTCTTCAGAGTTCAGTAGCTATCCTAGTGCCATCCGCTCTATCAATGATGATGGAGTCTTATACTACTGTGCTACGGTTACAAGATTTTCTTATCATGGGTACGATTTTAAATATTTCAGTGTGTGAGTGGCTCTTGTGAAACGTCAGAAGTGTGAAAAATGCATCTTATTGTGCAATGTGAAAAACGCAGCTGCACATATTATTATTTTCACGATATTCGTTAACAAATTCTAAGTTTCTGTACGAAGTGCTTATGCTTATACTAACAAATAGTTTTATTGGTATGGGAAAAATGCTCTAGCTAACAATAGTTAGAAGGCAAGAAACGCTTAGGTATTTGGTAATTATTTCTATCGATTTGTAGGTTAACGCTACAGGATATCCGGGTAGCATTTAAAATGAAGTGGTGATAGCCTAGTGGTTAAGACGTCGGTCTTCTTTGTGGGAGACGGGTTCGATCCTTGACACGCACCTGTAACTTTTCGGAGTTATGTGCGTTTTAAGCAATCAAATATCACTTGCTTTACCGGTGAAGGAAAACATCGTTAGGAGACCTGCATGCCTGAGAGTTCTCCATAATGTTCTCAAAGGTGTATGAAGTCTGCCAAGGTCTCAGTAGTGAGCTCAGTAGTAAGGCAGCGATGGGTTGGTCATGATGTTAATGATGAATTAAAATTATTGAATAAATGGAGGGAGGGCTACCGGAGGGCTGGCAGTTACCTCGGCCAGCATATTAGTCTGGCCATTCAACGAGGTAACGCAGCCAGCATTCTGGGCATCCTGCGGTGCTTTAGATGATATTTTTGATTTGTAATTTTAATATTTGATTGTTATAGGCTTGTATTCAACTAATAAATAATAAATAATTAAAAATTAATAAATGTAAAATTTTACTTTTAAATCCATCCAAAAAGGCAGTCTTTTGCACTAGTAGATAACCTGGTTTTTCACTAAATGTTTTTTGGCCTAATTACTAAAACTAACTATATTTTGTCTGAATGCAATTAATTTATATCTACTATGATATATTGATAGATGAAAGAGAAGACCTACGTGGGGTAGCAGACGTTGATCTCGCTAAATTGATACAGAGTGTTAAAAACAAAAAAGTTAAGAACCTTGGTGAACAAGACATTTGCCCTAATACTTTCAAGAAGATACAAGAAGAAGAAGGAATTTGTAACCCAGGTAATCTTTAGAAAATTCTAATAATAATATAGGTATCTTAACAGCGGTTATGCACTCATCATCCGTCCGTGTCCGTGAGTCCGTGAAAATACGAATATAAAAACTCGGACCGAACTCGAATATTGCTTACGAACTAATCCAAATCCCTCTCTGATCCAAATCTAAGCTAATCAGTGGACATCTTTGACATTGTCCGATTTGAATCCGAGGCACATCCTAGATAAACGGAGAAAACTCGGATGACGGAAGTACTGCACTTCCGAAAAGAAAAACGGAACCCTTATAGGATCACTTTGTTGTCTGTCTGTCGGTCTGTCAAGAAACCTACAGGGTACTTCCCGTTGACCTAGAATCATGAAATTTGGCAGGTAGGTAGGTCTTATAGCACACATAAGGGGAAAAATCTGAAAACTGTGAATTTGTGGTTACATCACGCAAAAAAAAAATTGTGGTCATGAACTAACAATTAGTATTTTCAATTATCAAAGTAAGATAACTATATCAAGTACGGTATCATATGAAAGGGCTTCACATGTGAATATTAAAACAGATTTTTATTTATTTTTATGAATCATAGTTTTTGATTTATCGTGCAAAATGTCGAAAAAATACGACTGTACTACGGAATCCTCGGTGTGCCATGTGTGCGAGCCTGACTCACACTTGGCCGGTTTTTTTTTGTTTAAGTAACGTGATGTCATCCGCCGAGTTTCTTGCTGGTTCTTCTCGGTAGGAACGGCATTCCGAACCAGTGGTAAATTAAAACTACCGGACTATTTATAAGCACTTGTAAAAAGTTTACATGAATAAAAAAACATTCTATTCTATTCTATTCTATTCATCTTATTTTCAGGATTCGATTGCAATGAAAAGGGGTTAATGACACCAATCCAACACGTTGCTATAAGCTCCGATGTCGGTATACTAATACAAAACGTTTGGGCCAACTGGACAGGGGATGGGCCAGTTACATTACGTAATATTAACTTGAGTGTTCCTAAAGGAAAGTTATGTGCTATCATTGGCTCAGTCGGTTCTGGAAAGGTATGCTTACTCGAAGTTAAAAATCACAATCCTGAACTAAATTGTGGTGCTCCTTTTATTATAATAAAATGTTTTATTTTTTCAGAGTTCAATATTACAACTATTATTAAACGAGTTACGCGCGATAAGTGGAAAAATCCAGCTGTCGGGACCACTGTCTTACGCTTGTCAGGAGCCGTGGCTATTTGTCGCTTCAGTTCGACAAAACATTCTCTTTGGATTACCATATAATCCAAAGAAATATAAAGAGGTGCTGAGATTTTCCAAAGCATTTAACATTTGTTTTAATATCTTCAAGACAAGAAAATAAATTTTTAAGTTTTTGTAGGTGGTCAGAGTATGTGCGCTGCAGAAGGATTTCCAACAGCTCCCTCATGGTGATCAAACGCTTGTTGGAGAAAGAGGTGCTTCGCTATCCGGTGGTCAAAGAGCGCGCATAAATCTTGCCAGAGCAGTTTACAGACAAGTTAGTAGTAGACCAATATAAATGTAATGTGTACTCCTCTTTCCTCTATCTCAGTATTTTAAATGGCTTTTTCTGGATTACAGGCAGATATTTACCTACTAGATGATCCTCTCTCAGCGGTGGACGCCCATGTGGGTCGACAACTCTTCGACGAGTGCATCACTGGATACCTTCGACACACCACACGCATCTTAGTTACTCACCAACTCCATTATCTTAAAGCAGCTGATTATATTGTAATAATGAGCAATGTAAGATATGTCAAAATTGTATCCTGTCGCTTAAATCGATGTATACGAGTATGTCTATTAAGTCAGGGCATTTTTATAACCTAGATGATAACGTCCGAGCGGATTAAGGTTTTTAAAAACCCTTGGGCGCTATCAGTTTTTCCGGTACAAAAGCAAGCCTATGTCCGTATCCAAATGCAAGGTTTCTCTGTACAAAATTAATGATGCCCGCCACTTTGTCAAGGTGGATTTAGGTTTCTTAAAAATCCCGTGTGAGCTTTTTGACTATCCGGAACAAAAAGTAGCCTATGTACTACGTTCTTGTAATGCAAGCTTAGATCTCTGTACAACTTTCGCCAAAATTGTTTAAACGGATAGGCCGTAGCAGATAGACAGACACACTTTCGCATTTGTGATATAAGTAAGGATATTAAGCTTATCTAGGTTGTCTCCCAAAAAAAATACTGTAATAAGTATGAATAAATACAACATAAATTACAGGGTGCTATAGAAGCAAAGGGGTCATATGAAGAACTGTCAACTTCAGGCAAAGACTTCGCCAAGTTATTGTGTTCAGTCCAAGAGAATAATGAACCACATTCAGAAACTGTGAAAGCTCTAGCCCGGCGAACGTCATCTAGAGTAAGAATTACCTAAATAAATTTTAAAATAAATTTTGTTACTTATTTGCATTTTACTCACGGAACTCATTTAAACTTCTTACAGCTCTCGACAACAAGGCGTCCATCTATCGCAGAATCTATGACAGGCTGTGAAATTCCTGCTCAAGAGATGGAAGAAGAAGCCAGAGAGTCAGGCTCAATGGGATGGCGTGTATACGGAGCATATTTGCGAGCTGGTGGAAGACCAGCCAGATTGCTTTTTATGATCCTTTTACTTGTTATTGGTCAATTATCGGCCACTCTATGCGACTATTGGGTTACTTTTTGGTGAGTTTTCATTCAAATCTTGTAATCAGCTATTTATGTGAATCGTTACATAATATAATTCTATAATGTTAATTATAAATTATCTCTGAAATTATAGGACAAATGAAGTCACACGTATGAAGGAAAGAGAAGCTAATCATACGGTTAAAGTATACGAAAGAGTAGGACCACCAGTGAACACAACATTTTCTTTATCCAGCTACTTCTCTGGAATGGAATTGCAATCAGGTATGAAATTCACAATATTATACACCTAACAAATTAAACTACCACACGATTTATATAAAATCGGCTTAGTTTGTAATCACACGTTGCTAATTTTAACACTAACAAAGTTATTATTTCCAATAGGTAGTCACATTTTCTAAAATTAATTTTAAGTGGTTTGATAAATGTAGAAAATACTTGTATATGTTGTGGAAAAGAATTAGATTTTTTTATTAATATAGTTTGTGTACTAGTGTACTAATTTAAATCGACTTTCTACATATTATTATATGACCTACAGAATACAGATTATAGAGGTAATTTATTACAGAGACTAGTTATAGGTAAATAATTTATTTATGTTTATGAGGCTAACATCTACAGGCCTATCTCAAACGATTCTACTTAATTCGAATATTTTTCAGATTTAGACATCCAAGCCTTTATAGGACCTCTCAACACATCTCAATATCTATATGGATATACAGCGTTGATTGTCTGCTGTATCTTATTTATTACGGCTCGTGCAATAATGTATTTCAAAGTCTGTATGACTGCCTCAAGGAATCTCCACAATGACATGTTTCACTCTATGCTTCAGGGTGTTATGCGTTTCTTCGATACCAATTCTTCAGGTACCTACAAATTACAAATGCCGTTTTATGTAAATTTAAAGAATTTCATATTTTATTGCAATTTTATACGATTTCAGGTCGCATTTTGAATCGTTTCTCAAAAGATATTGGTGCCCTGGACGAGTTGTTACCACGGTTTCTTCTCGAATGTATCCAAATTTACCTCGTGATGTTCAGTATATTAGCGCTGAATGCTGCTGCGTTAGTTTGGACCTTGTTACCGACAACCATAATCCTACTTTTGTTCTACGTCATCCTACAAATCTATTTGAAATCTGCACAGTCGATTAAACGTTTGGAAGGGACCAGTAAGTAATTTTTTATTAAGCTATTTAAAATAGTTATAGGTGTAGAGCTTGACTGAGACGGTTGTTGAGGCAAGGTGCGGGTTGTGAATTATTATTTTTGGTGATTTGCAGCAATGTTGTTTCCTTCTTAATTGCAGCAAGAAGTCCTGTATTTTCTCACATGTCAGCAACATTGAATGGTATTAGCACCATTCGATCGTCTGGAGCGCAGCAACGACTAATTAAAGAATTCGATCGATTTCAGGTACTCATTTACTTCCATTCCCTTATTTAAAATACTCTGTTATTCGATATTTTGAGGCTTGCTTTTTATTTAATGAATGAACAGGTAGCTTCACTTTCATATACTTATAACTTAAAGTTATCTTGAAACGGATATTTCAATTATTTCCACTAAATAGATTCTTATGGATTTTCTTTTCCAATGATAAGATAAACATTAGTGATCACCACGGGCTCCAAATCATTTCCGATAAGTACAGGGGTACTGCCCAAAGTTTAGGTATAAATATTTACGTTTATGTTAAGTTATTGACTTGTTCTTAAGAAAATAATAACTTTTTAGGACATCCACACTTCAACCTGGAGCAGCTACTTGGCTAGCGGTGTGACGCTTGGTTTCTGGCTTGACTTCATCTGCGTGTTGTACTTGACGATTGTTATCGTTGCTTTCCTCGTGATTGATAGTAGTAAGTACATCTTATTTAAGAGATTTTTAGAATCCTTACCAGTACCTACTTCATCATCATCATCATCATCATGATCAACCCATCGCCAACTCACTATTGAGCATGGGTCTCCTCTCAGAATGAGAAGGGTTTAGGTCACAAATTGCCACGCAGGCCCAGTGCGGATGGGCAGACTTCACACACTATTTGAGAACTCTCAGGCACACAGGTTTCCTCATGATGTGATATTTAATTGCTTCAATGTTCAAACCTACCTTTAGCTTTACCTTACCTACCAATAGTCTCTACGTATACTACTATTTTCCAGTGTCTGTAACTATATAAAGTTCTGTTAAAATTCAGCCGTTTCGTAGATGAGGCCGGACTAACAAACAGAAAATTTGAAAAATGGTTTTGGGATTTTTGCTACGAATAAAAGCTGGCAGCAATTTCGAAATGTTACACACCTATCTTCTTTTAATTTAGAAACAATATTCTCTGGAAACGTGGGGCTGGCGATATCCCAAACTCTCATCTTGACGGGCATGCTGCAGTTTGGCGTGCGACAGACTGCGGAAGTGATCTCGCAGATGACCAGCGTGGAGCGCATCCTGCAATACACACACATTGAGAGAGAACCTCAGTGGGACAAAGGAAGTAAGATATATCTAGTGTGAGATGGAATTATAAACATAGATGCTCTCGGGTGTACTCACGTGTTTAGTCGACGCATTACGACTAAACACGTGAGTACAGCTGCTGGGAGCATATTATCTATATAACTAGCGTCCCGCCCCGGCTTCGCATGGCTAAAAACATAAAAATGAAAAAATACCTACAATAGGCGACCTTAATATATGTACACATAATAAGTAGAACGAAATATGTAGGTACCTAACACGAAATAAAGTTTTTGTTACTTTCATGAATCTATATTTTCTATTTTAGGTAAGGAAACCCCTAAAGGTTGGCCTTGGTGCGGCCGCGTCGAGTTTCGCAATTGTTATATGAAGTACACTCTCGAAGATTTGCCTGTACTGAAGAATCTAAACTTGGTTATTGAAAGTGGGTGGAAGGTTAGTTCCTTGCGAAACATTAAAAATAATAATAAATTCACAAAAAATACAAGAGATCTGAAATTAAGCTTTTTGTAATGGAAGTAAATTCAGCTTTGAATTGTAGAGAAATTAGTGCTCTGAATTTTATGAACCTGAAACCCTTAAGGGTTTTTTTTTTTTTTTTTTTTTTAATACAATAAAACTTAAAGCTAGCCTTCTTAAGGGTTGGATTTTCAAAAATCCTTTCTTAGCGGATAGGTACAGCTGAAGGTCACGATTTAGCCAACTACTTAGTAGCTTGCCCCCGCCTATACATTTTCTAACATTTATCTTTAAGACCTTTTCAATTTCTATTTTAGTTATAGAATACAATACTTTTTTTACTTTACAGTTACCAGTTAGTATTTACTAGCAGTCGGGTTTTTTGGTTTTTTTAATAGGGTCTTGGACTGTATTAATAAAGTAATGTGATTTTTGTAAAGGTAGCGGTAGTTTACGGGGCTAGAATATAGTTTTTTGTCGTTTACGCCTTGTGACATTAATCGCTTTCCGTACAGCCAGACGTTAATAATTAAATTATGATAAAAATAAATAAAATTCATGATTTTTCAATTACTCTCTTTGATAAAGAATTCTAGCCCTATAAACTACCACTATACAAAAAATCACATTATTTTATTACTACATTCCAAGACCTATTACGTAATTTAATTAGCATGTTTTCTTTATATAATTTTATTTACCCAGGTTGGAATAGTAGGAAGAACGGGTGCTGGGAAATCTTCACTCATTTCTTCATTGTTCCGCCTCGCCATAGTGGAGGGGGAAATCCTCATCGATGACGTCGACACTTCCTATCTCGCGCTACAGGTTAGTAACAGTCATGAAACAGTATTTGCCTTTGAAATTTTGCAAACTGTCGCGATTTCTATCTACCTAAAGGACTTCAACAGAACTCGACGTATTGAATTGGTATTATACATACTTCTTCGTCTTATAGTTAATACTCTGGAACAATAGGATAGTTTTAATCCTGAAAAAGAATAGGTAGGTACCAACCTATATAGAGAACGTTTGGAACAGGTTCGATTTTGGTAAATAAATTTTGTACCTAAATTACTGTGTGCGATTCATTGCGGGTTTCATTATAACGAGGAAGATTTATACGTACCTACCTATTGTGATATATCACATATATCCATGGAATAGGTAGGTAAGCCCACTCGGGTATAAAGACGGGCTGGTCAACTGACTAAAATAAGTTTGAATTGGACGTTTAGGAAAATTTTACTGGTTTTTTGGACTACGCCAGAAGACTTGCTTCTTTATCCCTACTCCCTACATACCTACAGCGTCACCTATGCTTACTTACTCGACTTTCTTACGAAAGTCTACGCACTTTACAAAATCACTTTGGGAATAGGATAGAGTCTATCCTATTCCCAAAGTGATTTTGTAAAGTGCGTAAGTAATCACTCCAATTTCAAGCAGTGTTGTCTATCCGATAGACAACACTGCTTGAAATTGGAGTGATTAGATTTCGTTCTGGTTTAGTTAGTATTCAGACCATTAAAGCTATTAAGGGTTTGATCATTAAGGCTTAGTAAATTTTAGGTTTTAAGGAAAAAATCTTAGGAAACCGTTTAGTTCGAGTTTTTACACTAGAACATGTACTTATACTAATATCAGTACCTCTACACTATGGTTGCACTCCGATCGACTAATAACTTATTTTTTCAATTATTTCCAGGAATTGCGTTCGAAGATCTCTATTATACCTCAGGAACCAGTGCTATTTTCCGCAACCATACGATACAATTTAGACCCATTCAATAGCTACGACGATGAACAATTATGGAAAGCTCTTGAAGCAGTAAGTACCAGAAATATCATCGCTTGTTTACCTACCATACCCGAAGGGCGCCAACAAGACCCTATTACTAAGCCTCCGCTGTCCGTCCGTCTGTCTGTCAGTGGGCTGTATCTCGTGAGCCGTAATAGGTAGAGAACCGATATTTTCACAGAATGTGTAGGTAGGCTAGGTACTAGGTAGGTATTTCTATTGCCGCTATAACAACAATAATAAAAATTTCAAAATGGCTGCCATGAAAAAATTAGTTATTTTTTGTAGGATGGTACGCACCTTTCGTGTGCGAGTCCGACTCACACTTAACCGATTTTTTGTAAGCACTCACCAATATTTTCAACGATTTCCAGGTTGATTTGAAGGCAGCGATTCCATCGCTAGATTTCAAAGTTTCGGAAGGCGGATCCAACTTTTCACTTGGACAAAGGCAGTTAGTATGCTTGGCGCGGGCAATTCTTCGTGGAAATAGAATTCTGGTGCTGGACGAGGCCACTGCTAATGTGGATCCCAAGTAAGTACCTTTGACAAAACAAGTCACCTAGCTACCTAGCTGTGATAAGCCATCATCAATTTTATTTCTAGTTTTAAGTTAAGTAGGTACTAAAAAAAGATTCCGACGAATTGAGAACCTCCTCCTTTTTTTGAAGTCGGTTAAAAATATCATTTCTGACATTGAAAAGGCGTGAAAACCTTACTAAAGGGTTTGAACATTTTAGTATGGAGCCTGGCCTAGCTACATGTGCGCCATTATCTTTTTCAAAAAAGCGGGTGCGAGTGTGCGGGGCGTTCCCTCCCCGATTGCCACCTCGACCTGTCGCGCACTATACATAGACTGTTGAATAGCATTAAAATGAAGATGAGCCTCAATTATTATCTACCTAAGTACATAGGTACCTACATATTAGGATATTAGTGATTAGATTAGGTAAATGCGTAATGCGCGGTGATAGATGTCCGCATCGTCGGCCTCCTATTTAAAACCATATTTAACTTTAAACTCAGCTTTAACTTTTTGGAGTTATGTGCGTTCTAAGCAATTATATACCTATCACTTGCTTTAATGGTGAAATAAAACTTCGTGAGGAAATCTGAATGCCTGAGCTGAGAGTTCTGTATAATGTACTCAAAGGTGTGTGAAGTCAGCCAATCCGCACTCGGCCAGCGTGGGGGACTATGGCCAACCCCTTCTCATTCTGAGAGGAGACCCGTGCTCAAAAGTGAGCCAGCGATGGGTTGTTGATGATGAAATGCGTAATATATTTTTTAGTATTTAGATACGATCGTATAGGTTAGTCAGCTGTGAATGTATAAATACCTATCCAATTATGGAATTACGTCAGCTTTAGCCTTCGTCTAAACATCGCAGTCGCATACCTATACATTTATTATTTATTTATTTATTTATTTTATATCTAATTAGAACGGCAGTGCCACTTACACTAACTAGATGATTAATAATAAATTTAAATACAAATAAAGGTAGGTACAAGAAAAAAGACATAAAATTCAAAACGATAAAAGATCAAAGAATTTTGAATATGTACGCTGAGAACATTGAATGACATATTCATGCAATGCTCTCAGCGTACTTCAGTAACTCCCGAACCAGTATTATAGACCCATCATTAAATGGGTCCCATTGAGCATTATTGTCCAAAAGCGCGTTGAATGATGCTAATGAACGGGGTACAGGTGACATAGATCTAGCAACAGTGCGATGATGTGGGACCACGAAAAGTTTATTTTTTCGTGGACGAAGATTACTGTTGGATTCAGGGACACGTATGCGACACAGTTGGTCATGAAGTTCTGGAGCATTAACATCTCGCAAAATTTGACACATAATTTTCAGTTGGTCGCAAATGCGTCTGACAATTATTATAATTTTTTATTAGTATGGATGTAGGTTAGGTTAGATTTTAGACAATAGACGCCATCATTACTGTTTACCCGCTTGTTAAATATAGAGAGAGATTATAGAGAGAGTGAAATCACGTCATGCGTTGCCAGACACTAGTATCGTGACAGACACCTTTAAACATTAAAACTTTAAGGGTGTCTGGTATGCAAGGAGTTGCCACCATACTGTCTGGCAATGCATGGCGTGTTTTCTAATACTATTCTGAAGAAGATGAATTAAATTAGATTTTATTACTTTGACGTAAGATTTTTTACACCTTTATTACCCGTTATCTCCCAAAGCCACCATGATCCAAACTTCATAATCGCTGAACGTTGCTCCCTGTGTTAGAGATAGCACACAGAACAACTTTCAGCTTTTATAAAATAACGACGGTCTGACACGCGCTGGCTCTTAGTCCAATAAGTTTTTTAAAAACATTGCAAGTTTCTTAGACAGCTGTTTTTGACAAAACTATCTATAACAAATAATCACCGACAAAGTTTTTAGCATTGATTTAACAACCTTGGTTGTTTCGTCAATGGTTTTCAGCAACTAGCATGGCTGCGGAACCACTTGTGTGATACGCATTTGACCAGTTTTTTATTGTTATTTTCAGAACAGACGAGTTTATCCAAAAAACAATTAGAAAGCGCTTCGCGGACTGCACGGTGGTCACAGTAGCTCATCGACTCAACACAATAATGGATTCGGATCGTGTTATGGTAATGGACTCTGGTCGGCTGGTTGAATTCGACCACCCATACAGATTGCTGAACAATCCTCAAGGCTACTTTACGAAGATGGTCAAAGAGACCAGTGACAAGTTGTCGGAGCAGTTGTACAAAATTGCAGAGAAAACATTCCTGGACAGTGGCGGTGTAAAAGAATAATGGGACTGATTCTGAGCGCAACTAAGTTTTAAAACAATCGCATCCTCTTCTTACTAATAGGTATACCTACTTAATATGAAAAAGACAGACACAGTCGGACACAGTTTTAACACACGGCACAGAGTTTTAAATTTAATGTAGAGCCGTCAAACCTCGTGACCATTTGGTTGCCAATCGGCGAGCGTATTGTTTAATAGTTAGTCTTTAAATATAGAATTCATGTTCCGTCCTTTTTTAGAAAATTAATAAGAAGAGGACGCAGATGCTCTGAATTTAGTTTGAAAAAATAGAACAGAAACGGCGCCATTGTTAGATAATAAGTACGAGTAGTTGTACCTACCATTTAGGCTCCGCGCAAACGGGCAACTTAACACAGCCATATACCTATTACCCACATGCTAAATGCCAGTCGTGACTACGTTAAGCTTACTTTAATAGTCATCACCATCAGCCCATCGCTGGCCCACAATTGAGCACGGGTCTCTCCTCAGAATGAGGAGGGCTTTGGCCATAGTCCATTACACTGGGCAATTACGTATTGGCAGACGTCACACACATTTTTTATGGTAAATTCTCTGTCAAGCAAGTATCTTCCCGAAGTTTTTCCTTCATAGCTACATCAAGTGACATTTAATTGCTTGAAACGCAAGTAACTCCGAAATGTTAATGGTGCGTCAGCGTGCCCGGAATCGAACCCTCGATCTCCCAAATAAGAGGTCGGTGTCTTAACCACTAGGCCATCACCTCTTTTTATTTATTAATAGTCTCACTCGCACCTATTACTTACATAGTTGACTTTAGGTGTGGTGCCAGAGGAGTGGTGACACGTGCAGGTGTCGTGGTAGCACGAGTAAGGCGAATCGCTACAAAATGAATGAAAAATGAAATAGACGCAGCTTGTCGCTGTTGAAGTTGTGGCGAGAGGCCTGTTTACGCAGACTCTTATACTATTAAGTGTAATGTAATTAGTTAAGTAGGTAAGAATAATTATCGTTTTGGAATGATGCAGTTAGGTACTTAGAATTATAATTGCGATGGTGTAATAATTACACGTTAACAGGAATAAAAATAATTCTTAAGGTATGCAAGGTCCTATTTTAAGTTCATTGCTGTTAGGGTACCTAGTTTAGTTTAACTACATACCTATATATTATGTTAATCATACCAATTGGATATTCTAATTTTACTTCTCAAGTGTTCAGATACCTACATAGTTTTTATTTCTATAAATAAATAATAATTATGAAATAAATATCTAGGCTGGCTAGGCAGTACCTAGGAAATACCTACCAACAGTGCGACAAGGCTCTTTTGGCGCGTGGCGAAAATCGGAACTAGCGTTGCCGTCAAGTGTCCCCTTAGTTAACCGACTTCAAAAAAAGGAGGAGGTTCTCAATTCGTCGGAATCTTTTTTTTTTGTTATTTGAATAGTCTACGCCTTTGTTCTGCAACTAACGCCCCCCCCTGTCAATGTCATTCAAGTGCTAAAAGAACCTTGTCGTACTGTACTTAGGTACATCTAGATTCTAGAATGTAATATGACGTGTTAACAATGCTTTCGCGCATCGTACATCCGGTTGAGTGGAAACTTTGAACAGTTGTTGTTGATACTTGTATGAAGTTTTCCGACATAGTTAGTACCTACCATCAACCAGGTGGCGCACGAGTCGTTATAACAAAAGAGGCATTGCAAGTTGTAACGCATGCCGGGCAAAGTAAATTGTAACACGGTCTGCCCGCGAAATTCAAATTTATTTTGGTTTTTCGCAATTTGTAAACTAATACGACAAAGTAGGCTTGTGGCATTCAAATTGAGCCCCTAGCAGTATCATCTTCACAGGCTTATATAAAAATATTTACTTGAAAGCGTCCAGTTTAAGATAATATGAAGATAATAGTCAAAATAATGAGTTTGACGTGAGCTACTCACAAATTACTCATAAATTAAATTTGAATTTCGCGGGCAGACCCGAGTCTTGGGCCTTAAGGTTTTTTTGTTAAATATCTACCTACCTTGTTTTGTACATAACGGCACAGAATATATAATAGTACTAACGGCATGTTATTCCAATACGGAGTACGGACTGAGTGATGAATGGGAATGAATGAAAATTTTAGTTGTTTAGAGGAAGCGCTGACGAAAACTGTTATTTATTTTTATCAAAACACCATCAATTGTACGTTTTATACCGTACCTTTTGAGACATTATAAATAATGTGATTGCCATAGAGGTTAACCTCGAACAAATAAAAATAAACTATACCTACGGACGTTTATTTTATTTCTGTGTTTGTATCTTTGTAATATTAGAGGTAGCTATGCCTACGTCAATCAGTAGATAAGTAGGTATATGTAGGTATATTTCCAATAAAAAATCTATTATGTTTTTCTTTGCTATACAGGGTGTAATTGGAACGCTAGCGAAAACTTAGCGCTTTTATTATAATACCTAAACACAATCCAATATCAATAACCATTTGTCTCATACTTGTAAGTAGTTTTAGTGATTTATTATTTTTAAAACCCGTAATGTATACAGAATGCAAAATTCGGGGTCGACGCCCCGCCTATCTATTTACGCAACTTTCGTTGACCTCTAGCTCAGTCAGATGTTTTATTTGCAGTGAGTTTGCAAAGGTGCTGGAGTGGCGACCTCGCACCGGAAGGCGCAGCGTTGGAAGACCCCACCCCCACACTAGTCGCAGGGAGCCATTGGATTCAGGCGGCGCAAGACCGTGGCGTGTGGAAGTCCCTACAAGAGACCTCCAGCAGTGGACGTATATCGGTTAATGATGATGATGATTCGCTACATGTTTTGTCATGCATGCATCATTATAATAATATAAACCATAATTTATACCTATACTTAAGCATAAGTATAGGTTCGGCGTAGTGGATTTGTGAACTACATATTATGTGCAGTTATTTCGACGTAGGTGTGCTATTAAAATAATACAATTAGCACTTGTAAGTTTTCAAAACCAATGGTATATGGTACGCGACAGGTCGAGATGGCAATCGTGGGAGGAATGCCCCGCACACCCGCACAGACCCCGCGCTAACCCGGTGCGAACGAGCGCGGCTGTGGGGGTGTGCGGGGCATCTCCCCGCCTCATACCCCGATTGCCATCTCAACCTGACGCGGACTAAGTATATCTAAGTAGGTACTTATCTAAAAGAGCACTATGAATAAACGACAAACATAATATAATATTAACATCGCTATACCCAACGACGTGTCGTGATTTTTTTCATGGGTATAGAATATAGATAAAGACCTGGAGAGTGACCAGGCTACTTTTTATCCCGGGAAATCAGAGTTCCCACAGGTTTATTTAAAAACGTGTATCCACGCGTACGAAGTCGCGGACATCAACTAGTACCTACTTAATAATTGTAGCTATGCAGGAAATGGAACTAACTACCTAGCTAGGTATTTCGATTTTGGGTATTGCCTACTGAAGTTAAGTACCTTGAGTGATTCAGGAAAATGGTGAGATGATAATGTACGCAGGAGTTGATACATCCAGGGAAACGCTGAACGCATGGTGTTGCTATTCAGATTAACAAGCACAGACACTGCCATCTCCGACTTCACACTGCTCTTTAATCGTGCAATGATGTTAAATGTAGGACGGCTCAACTCACGTTTGTCAGACAGAGTATGCCTGACTAGTTCCGAACCCGTCCGGAGTCCATTCAATGCAAACCTTACGAGACGCAGCCCGCGCTGCTCGCAGTCTTCTGGGCACCGCATCGCGAGCAGAGACCCATTGAATAAGCAATCTAAAAATATGCAATGCGCAATATCAAATTGTAGAGACATGAATGAATTTAAAAAAACATCAAAGGACAAGTATGTACCTAAGTACAGAAAAAGAACAGTAGGTAACTTGGCGAAAGTAAGGGAGAAGTTTGAGATAGTCTCAAAGAGAAAGTTTCAGGCATAAACAAACCTGCTTCGAAGATTTTATCGATAAGGAAACCTGAATGTCGGACAAAATTATCAATCTAATGGAAGACCGGTACCTGTATAATATAGCCTCTACAAATATAGCTGAATATGAAGCCCTAATGTGGACTCAAACGATTCCACGAGATTCGATGCAGCGTGTTTGTATGACTCGGGTTCCCTTTTTACGATTTTGGTATGGAATCCTAATAATTAATTTAACTTTACATTTTTTTTACACCAAAAACAGGACAGGATGATGTGGCTAATTCTGTTGTACACAACCCCTTAACTAAAATCTATTGCTCTAAGCATTATGAAATGGATACCTTTCATAATCTCAGTGAGGAAAATGATGGCACTAGATTTAGATTCGTCAACTTAGTTTAGACTTTAAAGGTTTGTTTTACAACAGAATTAGCCACATTGTTCGTTTCAATAATAATAAAAATTCTGTTTGCTTCAGAACTACTAACATAATTTATTATTTTTAATCAATAACCATAATTAAGCATTTAAGATTTTGTAAATGATGGTAGGTAATTGGTAAAGTAAAATTTTGGCAGAAATGGCAGACACTCTCATTATTGGCAGAAATGTATTGTTGCAACAAGAATCCCCATAAATTCAGGCAATCAAAACAAATTCCCACAGGATTTTTTAAAACTGAAATCCACACAGACAAAGTCACAGGCATCAGCTAGTGAAATATATACTTTTAACTTTTAAGGTCCCAACACACTTACACTGCACGCAGCACGTTTAATATTGTTTATATTATAATATGAGCTTGTAGGGAGCAAAGCTCACTGCTGCGCGGCAAATATGGTTTACTTATTACTTATGAATTTGCTTGGAGCAAGGCACTAACGCGTCGCGTCCCGTCGCGTCGCGCAGCGTAAGTGCGTTTGAACATTTTCCAAAAAACATAGGTGGGCTGAATATATTTTGTCCTATAAAATATTAATGAAAAAAGTAACTAACTAGGGCATCTTTTTAGCATTTTCAAAAAACAACTATGTTACAATATGACCATGTCAACATATTATAACATGTTACTTTATTCAACAAACACAATGTGCAAACATGAATTTAAAAAAATTAGATCTTAAATTATGACGATTAACCAGTTTCACAACTACCAGATAGACTTGAACTAATAAATTTTATATTTTGTCAGATTCCATGCCGCTTCCTGATCAAAGAAATTGTATGTACTACTACGTAGTCAAATTTGTTACATAAAGTTTATCTGGCAGTTAAGAAACAGGCCTTTTTATTATTAATACTGTTGGATAAACATAGGTGTTACTTTGCTGAAGTACATGATACACAAGTAACTATAAGCTTAATTTGCTACAATTTGCACAGATAAATCTAGGTAGGTTTATGATACAACATGCAGCATGCACTGCCGGCTCCCCCACTACTAAACATATTCAAAAAGGAAACTACCAAGCATCCAAATGCAACACCATACAAATCTTCCAAAGCACACTCAACAGATGTTTCACTCTAACACTGAAGCATCCTCAGATAATGTAGACTACAATGCACTTCATAATAATTGTGCAATTGTGCATGTGCAATCACTTTACAACTGTGCATTGTACTTCTACTGATACTGAGGATGCTCCAGTGTTGAAGTGAAATGTACATTGAATGTATTTTAGAAGACTTGTGTGATGTTGCATGGTGGTGGTTGTCTTGCTTGCTTGGTGGCTTGCCTCTCCTGCATGTTTAGCAGTGGGAGGGCGAACAGCGCTTACTGCATGCTGAATGTTGTTCCTACCACAAAGATCTTGTTAGCTTGCTTTCCCTGCATGTAGAGCAGTGGGAGTGCAAGCGGCACATATGGTATGCTGCATGTTGTACCCTATTTATGTTTTAGCAGATTATAGTAAATTAAGTTTATTTTTCTTTGTGTATTAATATTGTTTAAAGCAAATTCATACTACTTGTGATTTCATATTAAAATCTACATTATAACTAAAAGTATAACTCAATATGTACTGTCAAACAATAAAATTCTCAATCCAGTTGATTTTATACATCATACAAATAATTTTTCAATATCTCAAACAAGCTATTCTATGAATTCCTTGTATAATTAAGCACATAGTAACATTATGCTATTTAGCACACAAATCCACATTTAACTATTTGCTATTGGACTATTCCTTGCTGTTATTGTATATCAGGCAAGTCCTCCTCTTCATTGGAACTTGAGTCATTAAGCTCATAATCATCTGCAAAAGGTTTTGAGAACATGTTGTCGGAATCTTCATTCATTTGCTCATCGCTACTATCTCCTTCAACCTGCCATCGGTTGAAATCCACTCTAAGCCAGTGGTGCTTCTTTCTATCACTTGTCAATGAGGGCCAGAATGATTCATCTTGTTGCTCCTTCGCTAAAACAACCTCAATAATTCTGCCTTTATTCAAATGACTACTCTTTTCTGGATCAATTTCTGCGTACAATGGTATTTCAACTTCGTATAATTTCTGTTCTGGTGCACATATACCTTTAAAGGACACTAGTTTTCTCTCTATTTTGATATCCGGTTTTTCACACTCTACATTAAAAGTTAAAAACACATTAGAATTTCCCTGCGCCCAGGACACTGACGGTGGAGTTGCGATTATTTCGGAATTCATGATAATAAATAGTTAAATAGTTTTCTTGCCTGCAAAATTATATTGTTAAACGTTAATTATTAACTTATTAAATCTATTCAGGCAGGCGAAGCTTTCGTATAACAAAATTTTTGTATGACATGGATGACTGAAATGGACATGCAGCAACCAACAGCAACCACAGAATAATAACTCATTAATTAGGTTAATCATGGGTTAATCTCTTTAAGTAGTAGTATAAAAAATTTCTCTGTGGTCATAAAAAGTCAGTCGGAAATCCGAATTTCTCTCAGACTAAGAATAAGGAGTGGTTTATACTATAAATAAAAACAATTTTCTGATATAGTAGATAATCTATGTTTCTGTGTTTCTGTTCTTTTATTTTTAATCTATTGAATTTCAAAGAGCTACTTGTTTGGTTATGTTGGTGGTACTGTCTTTCTGTCAGTGTTAGTTTTTAATGTTGGTGTTAAAGCATGCAATCCAGTTCATACATTTTCGATTTTGTCTGAAAAAAGTATACGTTACATACTCTTTGCAGTTTAAAAAAATACCTATAAAAAGAAAATGAAATATATATCGATGTGAAACAGTGAATTTTTATCAAAATGAGTGAGAACAGGGGTAAAACATCAAACCATTCTTAATTAAAATGCGAAACTCTCGCAGTCATATCGGCAAAACCCTTAGCGAACCTATTATTATTGGTTACATGAGTGTTGATGTTGATCGCCAGTATCATTCTGATTTATCGCAGCTGAAATTCTTAAACTCTATTAATAATGGATCGACATCCTTGGACTTAAACCATAATATAACATCAGCTGTAAAAAGGAATACCGAAGATAATGAAGAAAAGATTGATCTACTACTAAAATTTCTTCAAGACAAACACCAGTATTTATTCCCTCAATTTCAGGCT